>NC_047025.1:1002531-1319406 GCF_902652985.1 Pecten maximus
CGATCAAATCGAAAGATACTTAGGACAGATTTGTATCATCAGGCCGCGTCACTGATGCTACAAGGCACTATCACTTGTATCAAAAGATACTGTTTGTAGGGAATGGACAGCTAATGTACAGAAACATCATTCAAACTTGGTGCATTCATAACCACCCGTTAAGGTTTGAATGTAGCCTTGTAAGAACTTGAATCTGACAAATAATCTGCCCTTCAATCCTACAACAGCAAAAAGACAGAAAAAAAAAATCATTACCTACACTGGCCGGAAATACCTGACCGGATATCCGTCGGCCATATCTCCGTCGTGGTCCAATGGGCGGCTGGTCCTTCCGGGATCTGCAATGTATTGATCTAAGAAGCATTAGAACTTGAAATTATTGAAAGAAAGTATCGTTTTACCAAATCGTTTCGGTAAAATCGGCGATACTTTATATACACCGCCGCGATCAAATCGAAAGATACTTTTGGACAGATTTGTATCACCAGGCCGCGTCACTGATGCTACAAGGCACTATCACTTGTATCAAAAGATACTGTTTGTAGGGAATGGACAGCTAATGTACAGAAACATCATTCAAACTTGGTGCATTCATAACCACCCGTTAAGGTTTGAATGTAGCCTTGTAAGAACTTGAATCTGACAAATAATCTGCCCTTCAATCCTACAACAGCAAAAAGACAAAAAAAAAAAAATCATTACCTACACTGGCCGGAAATACCTGACCGGATATCCGTCGGCCATATCTCCGTCGTGGTCCAATGGGCGGCTGGTCCTTCCGGGATCTGCAATGTATTGATCTAAGAAGCATTAGAATTTGAAATTATTGAAAGAAAGTATCGTTTTACCAAATCGTTTCGGTAAAATCGGCGATACTTTATATACACCGCCGCGATCAAATCGAAAGATACTTTAGGACAGATTTGTATCACCAGGCCGCGTCACTGATGCTACAAGGCACTATCACTTGTATCAAAAGATACTGTTTGTAGGGAATGGACAGCTAATGTACAGAAACATCATTCAAACTTGGTGCATTCATAACCACCCGTTAAGGTTTGAATGTAGCCTTGTAAGAACTTGAATCTGACAAATAATCTGCCCTTCAATCCTACAACAGCAAAAAGACAGAAAAAAAAATCATTACCTACACTGGCCGGAAATACCTGACCGGATATCCGTCGGCCATATCTCCGTCGTGGTCCAATGGGCGGGCTGGTCCTTCCGGGATCTGCAATGTATTGATCTAAGAAGCATTAGAATTGAAATTATTGAAAGAAAGTATCGTTTTACCAAATCGTTTCGGTAAAATCGGCGATACTTTATATACACCGCCGCGATCAAATCGAAAGATATTTTGGACAGATTTGTATCACCAGGCCGCGTCACTGATGCTGCAAGGCACTATCACTTGTATCAAAGATACTGTTTGTAGGGAATGGACAGCTAATGTACAGAAACATCATTCAAACTTGGTGCATTCATAACCACCCGTTAAGGTTTGAATGTAGCCTTGTAAGAACTTGAATCTGACAAATAATCTGCCCTTCAATCCTACAACAGCAAAAAGACAGAAAAAAAAATCATTACCTACACTGGCCGGAAATACCTGACCGGATATCCGTCGGCCATATCTCCGTCGTGGTCCAATGGGCGGCTGGTCCTTCCGGGATCTGCAATGTATTGATCTAAGAAGCATTAGAACTTGAAATTATTGAAAGAAAGTATCGTTTACCAAATCGTTTCGGTAAAATCGGCGATACTTTATATACAAACCGCCGCGATCAAATCGAAAGATACTTTTGGACAGATTTGTATCATCAGGCCGCGTCACTGATGCTACAAGGCACTATCACTTGTATCAAAAGATACTGTTTGTAGGGAATGGACAGCTAATGTACAGAAACATCATTCAAACTTGGTGCATTCATAACCACCCGTTAAGGTTTGAATGTAGCCTTGTAAGAACTTGAATCTGACAAATAATCTGCCCTTCAATCCTACAACAGCAAAAAGACAAGAAAAAAAAATCATTACCTACACTGGCCGGAAATACCTGACCGGATATCCGTCGGCCATATCTCCGTCGTGGTCCAATGGGCGGCTGGTCCTTCCGGGATCTGCAATGTATTGATCTAAGAAGCATTAGAATTTGAAATTATTGAAAGAAAGTATCGTTTTACCAAATCGTTTCGGTAAAATCGGCGATACTTTATATACACCGCCGCGATCAAATCGAAAGATACTTTAGGACAGATTTGTATCACCAGGCCGCGTCACTGATGCTACAAGGCACTATCACTTGTATCAAAAGATACTGTTTGTAGGGAATGGGACAGCTAATGTACAGAAACATCATTCAAACTTGGTGCATTCATAACCACCCGTTAAGGTTTGAATGTAGCCTTGTAAGAACTTGAATCTGACAAATAATCTGCCCTTAAATCCTACAACAGCAAAAAGACAGAAAAAAAATCATTACCTACACTGGCCGGAAATACCTGACCGGATATCCGTCGGCCATATCTCCGTCGTGGTCCAATGGGCGGCTGGTCCTTCCGGGATCTGCAATGTATTGATCTAAGAAGCATTAGAATTTGAAATTATTGAAAGAAAGTATCGTTTTACCAAATCGTTTCGGTAAAATCGGCGATACTTTATATACACCGCCGCGATCAAATCGAAAGATACTTTAGGACAGATTTGTATCACCAGGCCGCGTCACTGATGCTACAAGGCACTATCACTTGTATCAAAAGATACTGTTTGTAGGGAAAGGGAAGCAAATGTACAGAAACATCATTCAAACTTGGTGCATTCATAACCACCCGTTAAGGTTTGAATGTAGCCTTGTAAGAACTTGAATCTGACAAATAATCTGCCCTTCAATCCTACAACAGCAAAAAGACAGAAAAAAAATCATTACCTACACTGGCCGGAAATACCTGACCGGATATCCGTCGGCCATATCTCCGTCGTGGTCCAATGGGCGGCTGGTCCTTCCGGGATCTGCAATGTATTGATCTAAGAAGCATTAGAATTTGAAATTATTGAAAGAAAGTATCGTTTTACCAAATCGTTTCGGTAAAATCGGCGATACTTTATATACAAACCGCCGCGATCAAAATCGAAAGATACTTTTGGACAGATTTGTATCACCAGGCCGCGTCACTGATGCTACAAGGCACTATCACTTGTATCAAAAGATACTGTTTGTAGGGAAAGGGAAGCAAATGTACAGAAACATCATTCAAACTTGGTGCATTCATAACCACCCGTTAAGGTTTGAATGTAGCCTTGTAAGAACTTGAATCTGACAAATAATCTGCCCTTCAATCCTACAACAGCAAAAAGATTGAAAAAAATCATTACCTAGACTGACCGGAAATACCTGACCGGATATCCGTCGGCCATATCTCCGTCGTGGTCCAATGTGGCGGCTGGTTCTTCCGGGATCTGCAATGTATTGATCTAAGAAGCATTAGAATTGAAATTATTGAAAGAACGTATCGTTTTACCAAATCGTTTAGGTAAAATCGGCGATACTTTATATACACCGCCGCGATCAAATCGAAAGATACTTTTGGACAGATTTGTTTCACCAGGCCGCGTCACTGATGCTACAAGGCACTATCACTTGTATCAAAAGATACTGTTTGTAGGGAAAGGGTGTACAGAAAACATCATTCAAACTTGGTGCATTCATAACCACCCGTTAAGGTTTGAATGTAGCCTTGTAAGAACTTGAATCTGACAAATAATCTGCCCTTCAATCCTACAACAGCAAAAAGACAGAAAAAAAATCATTACCTAGACTGACCGGAAATACCTGACCGGATATCCGTCGGCCATATCTCCGTCGTGGTCCAATGGGCGGCTGGTCCTTCCGGGATCTGCAATGTATTGATCTAAGAAGCATTAGAATTTGAAATTATTGAAAGAACGTATCGTTTTACCAAATCGTTTAGGTAAAAATCGGCGATACTTTATATACACCGCCGCGATCAAATCGAAAGATACTTTGGACAGATTTGTATCACCAGGCCGCGTCACTGATGCTACAAGGCACTATCACTTGTATCAAAAGATACTGTTTGTAGGGAAAGGGAAGCAAATGTACAGAAACATCATTCAAACTTGGTGCATTCATAACCACCCGTTAAGGTTTGAATGTAGCCATGTAAAAACTTGAATCTGACAAATAATCTGCCCTTCAATCCCACAACAGCAAAAAGACAGAAAAAAATCATTACCTAGACTGACCGGAAATACCTGACCGGATATCCGTCGGCCATATCTCCGTCATGGTCCAATGGGCGGCTGGTCCTTCCGGGATCTGCAATGTATTGATCTAAGAAGCATTAGAATTGAAATTATTGAAAGAACGTATCGTTTTACCAAATAGTTTCGGTAAATCGGCGATACTTTATATACACGCCGCGGATCAAATCGAAGATACTTTTGGACAGATTTGTATCACCAGGACGCGGTCACTGATGCCTACAAGCACCATCACTTGTATCAAAGATACTGTTTGTAGGGAAAGGGACAGCAAATGTACAGAAACATCATTCAAACTTGGTGCATTCATAACCACTCATTAAGGTTTGAATTTAGCCTTGTAAGAACTTGAATCTGACAAATAATCTGCCCTTCAATCCTACAACAGCCAAAAAATGACAGAATAAAATCATTACCTAGACTGACCGGAAATACCTGACCGGATATCCGTCGGCCATATCTCCGTCGTAGTTCCAAACAGAGTTGTGGTATCGGCTGGTCGCGAATGTACGGGGACTCCTGCAATGGATTGATCGGGCCTAAGAAAGCGAATTATAATGTTGAAATTTAACATGCCAAAGAAAAGTATCTTGTTTAAACACACAATTATATTGGATTTGGCCCCTATGGTGGCTTCCTGGTGGCGGGGGCTGTATAAAGAGGGCTGCAAGACTGTCACACAAAAAAATAAATGGTGAGGGGTCAAACGGTGAAAGTCTGCAAGGGATGTTGAGATTGGGATAGCATGGGTAAAAGAGTTTAGCATCTGTATTATTTAAGAGTGCGTTTTTAAAAAAAGTATCCGTTTATTTTTTAAGGCCTGATTATTTGGGTGTTTTTTATTGTTGCTTTGGCATTCATTTTTATCAGATCTTTTTATTTTTCAATTTAATTTTTTTCTTCATGTTTTATTTTGAATCTTTTTTATATCTTATTGATATTAATTATTGATTGAATTTTACCTATTTATGTTTGATTTTTTTTTTTTTTTTTTATTTATTAATTTCATTTTAATGTTTATTTTTTATTTTATTGTGTTATCTCTCGGCAGTTTTTATTGTAGTTTTAGTTAATAGGTTGATTTTTATTTCATTGTTTTTAATTTAATTGCTTTTTGTTAATTGTTGTTAGTGTGAGGGGGGGGGGGGGGGGGGGGGGGGGGGGGGGGGGGGGGGGGGGGGTGGGGGGGGGGGGGGGGTGGGGGGGGGGGGGGTGGGGGGGGGGGGGGGGGGGGTGGGGGGATGGGGGGGGGGTTGGGGGGGGGGGGGTGGGTTGGGGGGGGTGGGGGTGTTTTTTTTTTTTTTTTTTTTTTTTTTTTTTTTTTTTGTTTTTTATTTTTTTTTTATTTTTTTTTTTGTTTTTTTTTTTCGTTTTTGTATTCTTTTTTTCTTGTTGTTTTTTTTTTTTTTTTTTTTTTTTTTTTTTTTTTGTTTTGAGTTTTTTTTCCTGTCCCCCTCGCAATTTCTTTCTTTTATAATTGAGAATTTTACATAACTCTTCGAAAAAACAGAAACTACATTACCTAAGTTTTTTAAAGGTAAGTACATCACCAGGGCCATCAAGCCTCCATATTGTCAACTCCCGTTGTTTCAAGTCCCTTTTTCACACATGATCGCAATTTAGTATTCTAAGGAAGCAAAAAATGAAACGGTCATTTAAAAAATAATATACAGAATATATGGATACAGTGAAATATAAGTTTTTTTTAAGTAATACAGGACCCCCC
The DNA here is from genome assembly GCF_902652985.1 of Pecten maximus. Taxonomy (NCBI): domain Eukaryota; kingdom Metazoa; phylum Mollusca; class Bivalvia; order Pectinida; family Pectinidae; genus Pecten; species Pecten maximus. Next base: position 1,008,539 of record NC_047025.1, read on the forward strand.
TCCGTATAAAAAATTCAAGCTCTTACTATTATGACCCCCCCCGCACCAGACAACACATAAGTTTCTTTACTATCCAGACCCGGAACCCCCCCCCCCCCCCCCCCACAACAACACACACACCAATAATAAAAACATTGAAGTTCTTACATTACAGGAACCCCTCCCCCCTCCCACCGGCAAAATACACCTTTTCCAGTTTCTTATTGTACAGGACACCCCCCCCCCCGGAGCAGTAATCAACATTCCTAGTTGTTAGTATACAGGACCTCCCTCCCCACTATTAATAAAATATTAAATGTTCCATACTATACAGTAAACCCCCCGCCCCAGTAAAAAACATAAGTTCTTACTATACGGACCCCCCCCTCTCTACACCCGAAATAATACAATTTAATGTTCATACTATACCAGGAACCCCCCCGCCCACCAGTAAATACAACATTAAAGTTCTTAGTAATACCAGACACCCACCACCCCCACGGGTAAAAAAACATTCAAGTTTATATTGGAAACCCCTGGAACCCCCCCCCCCCAAGTTTCAACTATATATAACCCCCATCCCCCACCAGTTAAATAAAAACTTTGCAGTTCTTACTATACAGGACCCCCCCCCCCCCCCCCCTTCCAACCGGAGCAGTATACAAACAATTCCTCGTTGTTCGTATGCGGCACCCTCAAAACCCCCCACCCCCCCCCCCTCCAAAAGAGATAAAACCATTAAAAGTTTTACTATACAGGAACCCCCTTCCACCCATTGAATAAAACATTAAGTTCTTTAGTACAAACCCCCCCCCCCCAGTAGAAAACACTAATTTTTTTTCCTATCAGAACCACCCCCCCCCCCCCCAACGGGTAATAAACATTCAAGTTTATCTGGCACCCCCCACACGAGTTTGTAGGGAAAGGGAAGCAAATGTACAGAAACATCATTCAAACTTGGTGCATTCATAACCACCCGTTAAGGTTTGAATGTAGCCTTGTAAGAGCTTGAATCTGACAAATAATCTGCCCTTCAATCCTACAACAGCAAAAAGACAGAAAAAAAATCATTACCTAGACTGACCGGAAATACCTGACCGGATATCCGTCGGCCATATCTCCGTCATGGTCCAATGGGCGGCTGGTCCTTCCGGGATCTGCAATGTATTGATCTAAGAAGCATTAGAATGTGAAATTATTGAAAGAACGTATCGTTTTACCAAATAGTTTCGGTAAAATCGGCGATACTTTATATACACCGCCGCGGTAAAATCGGAAGATACTTTTGGACAGATTTGTATCACCAGGACGCGGTACTGATACTACAAAGCACCATCACTTGTATCTAGAGACACTGTTTGTAGGGAAAGGGAAGCAAATGTACAGAAACATCATTCAAACTTGGTGCATTCATAACCACTCTTTAAGGTTTGAATTTAGCCTTGTAAGAATTTGAATCTGACAAATAATCTGCCCTTCAATCCGACAACAGCGAAAAGACAGAAAAAAATCATTACCTAGACTGACCGGAAATACCTGACCGGATATCCGTCGGCCATATCTCCGTCGTAGTCCAATGGGCGGCTGGTCCTTTCGGGATCTGCAATGTATGGATCTAAGAAGCATTAGAATTTGAAATTACTGAAAGAAAGTATCGTTTTACCAAATTATTGGATTGGCCATATTGTCGCTGCAGTCATCTATTGGTCCGGAATCTGCAATTGATTGATGCATGTAAGAAGAGTTAGCATCTGTAATTATTGTAAGTATCGTTTTATTAATCCGTTTATTTTACCTGGATTTATTGGGTTTTTATTGATTGATTTGCATTCATTTTTATTCAGATCTTTTTATTTTTCATTTAATTTTTTTCTTCATGTTTTATTTTGATCTTTTATATGACTTATTGATATTAATTATTGATTGATTTACCTATTTATGTTTGATTTTTTTTTTTTTTTTATTTATTTCATTTTATGTTATTTATTTATTGTTATTGTGTTATCTCAACAGTTTATTGTAGTTTAGTTATAGGTTGATTTTATTTCATTGTTTTAATTTTAATGCTTTTGCTTAATTGTTGTTATCTGTGAGGGGGAGGGGGGGGGGGGGGTTCCTGTAAACAAGCAAATTTATTTCTTTTATAATTGAGATTTTACATAACTCTTCGAAAAAACAGAAACAGACATTACCTAAGTTTTAAAGGTAGTACATCACCAGGCCATCAATCGCTCATATTGTCACTCCTGTTGTTCAGGTCCTCTTTTTCAATGATCTGCAATTTAGTATTCTAAGGAGAGAAAAAAAATGAAAACGGTCAAATTAAAAAATATATACAGAATATATGGATACAGTGAAATATAAGTTTTTAGTATACAGGACCCCCTCCAGTAATAAAACATTCAAGCTCTTACTATATATGACCCCCCGCACCAGAAAAACACATTAAAGTTCTTACTATACAGGACCCCCCCCCCCCCCCCCCAACACACACACCAATAATAAAACATTGAAGTTCTTACTATACAGGACCCCCCCCCCCCTCCCACCGGCAATACAACTTTCCAGTTCTTAGTGTACAGGACACCCCCCCCCCCCGGAGCAGTAATAAAACATTCTAGTTGTTAGTATACAGGACCTCCTCCCCACGAGTAATAAAATATTAATGTTCATACTATACAGGAACCCCCTCCCACCAGTAAAAAACATAAGTTCTTACTATACAGGACCCCCCCCCCCTCTCTACACACGAATAATACAATATTAATGTTCATACTATACAGGAACCCCCCCTCCCACCAGTAATAAAACATTAAAGTTCTTAGTATACAGGACACCCACCACCCCCACGGGTAATAAAACATTCAAGTTTATATTGGAACCCCCCCCCCCCACAAGTTCATACTATATAGAACCCCATCCCCCACCAGTAATAAAACTTTCAAGTTCTTACTATACAGGACCCCCCCCCCCCCCCCCTCACACCGGAGCAGTAATAAAACATTCTAGTTGTTAGTATGCAGGAACACCCTCAACCCCCCCCCCCCCAAAGAGTAATAAAACATTAAAAGTTTTACTATACAGGAACCCCCTTCCACCATTGATAAAACATTAAAGTTCTTAGTACACCCCCCCCCCCAGTAATAAAACACTAATTTTTTTACTATACAGAACCCCCCCCCCCCCCCAACGGGTAATAAAACATTCAAGTTTATACTGGAACCCCCCACACGAGTTCATACTATATAGTACCCCCCACCCCCCCCCCCCGATCCCACCATTAATAAAACATTAAAGTTCTTTCTATACAGGACCCCCCCCCCCCCCTCCACCAGTAATAAAACACTAAATTTCTTACTATACAGAACACCCCCCCCCCCCTCCACGAGTGATAATATATTAAAGTTCTTAGTATACAGGACACCCCACCCCCACCCCCACGGATAATAAAACATTCAAGTTCATACTGGAAACCCCCCACCCCCCACGAGTTCGTACTATATAGAACCCCATCCCCCCACTAGTAATAAAACATTAAAATGCTTAGTATACAACCCCCCCCCCATCCCACCAGTAATAAAACATTCAAGTTCTTAGTATACATGACAACCCCCCCCCCCCAAACCAGTAATAAAACATTAATGTTGTGAGTAAAAAGGATCCCCCCTCCCAACCAATAATAGAACATTAAAAGTTGTTTTGTTAGTATACAGGACCTCCCCCCCCCCCCCCCCCCCCCCACTCCACTATGAGTAATAAAACATTCAAGTTCTTACTATACAGGACCACCCCCCTCCCACCGGTAATACAACATTCTAGTTTTTAGTATACAGGAACACCCTCACCCCCCACCCACCAGCAATAAAACATTCCAGTTCTTAGTGTAGAGGATCCCTCCCCCCTCCCCCCGGAGCAGTAATAAAACATTCTAGTTGTTAGTATACAGGAACACCCTCACCCCCCCCCCCCCCCCCCCCCCCAACGAGTAATAAAACATTAAAGTTTATAAGTTTATACTATACTGGAACCCCCTTCCACCAGTAAAAAACATAAGTTCTTAGTATACAGGACCCCCCCCCCCCCCAAACACACACACGTATTAAAACATTCAGGTTCTTAGTAAACATGACACCCACCCCCACCCTCACCAGTAATAAAACATTCAAGGTCTTAGTTTAAAGAACCCCTACCCCCACCAGTAATAAAACATTCAAGTTCTTAGTATACATGACCACCCCCCCCCCCCCCCAAACCAGTAATAAAACATTAAAGTTCTGAGTAAAAATGATCCCCCCTCCCAACCAATAATAGAACATTAAAAGTTGTTTTGTTGGTATACAGGACCTCCCCCCCCCCCCCCTATGAGTAATAAAACATTCAAGTTCTTACTATGCAGGACCCCACCCCCCTCCAGTAATAAAGCATTCAAGATGTTAGTATACAGGACCTCCTCCCAACCAGTAATAAAACACTAAATTTCTTACTATACAGGAACACCCTCACCCGCCCCCCCCCCCCCCCCCCCCAACGAGTAATAAAACATTAAAGTTTATACTATACTGGAACCCCCTTCCACCAGTAAAAAACATAAGTTCTTAGTATACAGGCCCCCCCCCCCCCCCCCCTACACACGAATAATAAAATATTAATGTTCATACTATACAGGAACCCCCCTCCCACCAGTAATAAAACACTCAAGTTCTGAATAAAAAGGACCCCCCCATCCCAAACAATAATAGAACATTAAAGTTGTTAGTATACAGGACCTCCTCCCCCCTCCCCCCGCTACGAGTAATAAAACATTCAAGTTCTTGCTATACAGGACCCCCCCCCCCCCCTCCCACCGGTAATACAACATTGTAGTTGTTAGTATACAGGAACACCCTCAACCCCCCCCCCCCCCTCAACGAGTGATAAAACATTAAAGGTCTTAGTATACAGGACACCACACACCCCACCCCCACGAGTAATAAAACATTCAAGTTTATACTGGAACCCCCCACACGAGTTCATACTATATTGAACCCCATCCCCCTACTGTAATAAAACATTAAAGTGCTTAGTATACAGGACCCCCCCCCCCCCCCCCCATCCCACCAGTAATAAAACATTAAAGTTCTTTGTATACAGGACCCCCCCCCATCCCACCAGTAATAAAACACTAAATTTCTTACTATACAGAACACCCCCCTCCCCACGAGTGATAAAACATTAAAGTTCCTAGTATACAGGACACCCCACCCCCCAACCCCATGGATAATAAAACATTCAAGTTTATACTGGCACCCCCCCCCCCCCCCCCCCCCCACGAGTTCATACTATATAAAACCCAATCCCCCCACTAGTAATAAAACATTAAAGTGCTTAGTATACAGGACCCCCCCCCCCCCATCCCACCAGTATTAAAACATTAAAGTTTTTAGTATACAGGAACACCCTCACCCCCACCAGTAAGAAAACATTAAAGTTCTTTCTATACAGGACCCCCCCCCCCCCCCCCCCCCCCCAAACACACACACGTATTAAAACATTCAGGTTCTTAGTAAACATGACACCCACCCCCACCCTCACCAGTAATAAAACATTCAAGGTCTTAGTTTAAAGAACCCCCTACCCCCACCAGTAATCAAACATTCAAGTTCTTAGTATACATGACCACCCCCCCCCCCAAACCAGTAATAAAACATTAAAGTTCTGAGTAAAAAGGACCCCCCCCCCTCCCAACCAATAATAGAACATTAAAAGTTGTTTTGTTAGTGTACAGGACCCCTCTCCCCCCCTCCCCCCCCCCCCCCGGAGCAGTAATAAAACATTCTAGTTGTTAGTATACAGTAACACCCTCAACCCCCCCCCCCCCCCCACTTAACGAGTAATAAAACATTCAAGTTCTTACTATACAGGACCCCCCCTCCCCCCTCACCTCCCACCGGTAATACAACATTCTAGTTTTTAGCATACAGGAACACCCTCAACCCCCCCCCCCCCCCCCGCCAACGAGTAATAAAACATTAAAGTTTATACTATACAGGAACCCTTCCACCAGTAAAAAACATAAGTTCTTAGTATACAGGACCACCCCCCCCCCCCTCTACACACAAATAATAAAATATTAATGTTCATACTATACAGGAACCCCCCTCCCACCAGTAATAAAACATTAAAGTTCTTAGTATACAGGACTACCCCCCCCCCCCCCCCAGTAATAAAACACTAAATGTCTTACTATACTGGACCCCCCTCCACGAGTGATAAAACATTAAAGTTCTTAGTATACAGGACCCCCCCCATCCCACCAGTAATAAAACATTCTAGTTTTTAGTATACAGCAACACCCTCACCCCCAACAGTAATTAAACATTAAAGTTCTTTCTATACAGGACTCCCCCCCCCTCCACACACACACACACAAGTATTAAAACATTCAGGTTCTTAGTAAACAAGACACCCACCCCCAACCTCACCAGTAATAAAACATTCAAGGTCTTAGTTTAAAGAACCCCCTACCCCCACCAGTAATAAAACATTCAAGTTCTTAGTATACATGACCACCCCCCACCCAAACCAGTAATAAAACATTAAAGTTCTGAGTAAAAAGGACCCCCCTCCCAACCAATAATAGAACATTAAAGTTGTTAGTATACAGGACCTCCCCCCCCCCCCTCCCCTCTACGTGTAATAAAACATTCAAGTTCTTACTATGCAGGACCCCCCCCCCCTCCCACCGGTAATACAACATTCTAGTTTTTAGTATACAGGAACACCCTTACCCCCCATCAGCAATAAAACATTCCAGTTCTTAGTGTACAGGACCCCTCCTCCCCCCCCCCGGAGCAGTAATAAAACATTCTAGTTGTTAGTATACAGGAACACCCTCAACCCCCCCCCCCCCCCCCCCCCCCCCCCCCCCCAACGAGTAATAAAACATTAAAGTTCTTACTATACAGGAGCCACCCCAGTAATAAAACATTGAAGTTGTTAGTATACAGGGCCTCCTCCCCACGAGTAATACAATATTAATGTTCATACTATACAGGAACCCCCTCCCACCAGTAAAAAAACAGAAGTTCTTAGTATACAGGACCCCTCTCCCCCCTCCCCCCCTTCCCTACACACGAATAATAAAATATTAATGTTCATACTATACAGGAACCCCCCTCCCACCATTAATAAAACATTAAAGTTCTTAGTATACAGGACATCCCACCCCCACCCCCACGGATAATAAAACATTCAAGTTGATACTGGAAAACCCCCCCCCCCCCCCACGAGTTCATACTATATAGAAACCCCATCCCCCCACTAGTAATAAAACATTAAAATGCTTAGTATACAAGACCCCCCCCCCCCCCCATCCCACCAGTAATAAAACATTCTAGTTGTTAGTATACAGGAACACCCTCAACCCCCCCCCCCCAACGAGTAATAAAACATTAAAGTTTATACTATTATACTATACAGGAACCCCTTCCACCAGTAAAAAACAAGTTCTTAGTATACAGGACCACCCCCCCCCCCCCCCCCCTCTACACACGAATAATAAAATATTAATGTTCATACTATACAGGAACCCTCCTCCCACCAGTAATAAAACATTAAAGTTCTTAGTATACAGGACTACAAACCACTACCCCCCCCCCAGTAATAAAACACTAAATTTCTTACTATACTGGACCCCCCCCCCCCCCCCCCCCCCCCCCCACGAGTGATAAAACATTCTAGTTTTTAGTATACAGGAACACCCTCACCCCCAACAGTAATAAAACATTAAAGTTCTTTCTATACATGACCCCCCCCCCCCACACACACACCACAAGTATTAAAACATTCAGGTTCTTAGTAAACATGACACCCCCCCCACCCTCACCAGTAATAAAACATTCAAGGTCTTAGTTTAAAGAACCCCCTACCCCCACCAGTAATAAAACATTCAAGTTCTTAGTATACATGACCACCCCCCCCCAAACCAGTAATAAAACATTAAAGTTGTTTTGTTAGTATACAGGACCTCCCCCCTCCCCCCCCCCCCACCCCCCCCGCTATGAGTAATAAAACATTCAGTTCTTACTATACAGGACCCCCCCCCCCCCTCCCACCGGTAATACAACATTCTAGTTTTTAGTATACAGGAACACCCTCACCCCCCACCAGCAATAAAACATTCCAGTTCTTAGTGTACAGGACCCCTCCCCCCCCCCCCCCCGAGCAGTAATAAAACATTCTAGTTGTTAGTATACAGGAACACCCTCAACCCCCCCCCCCCCCCCCCAACGAGTAATAAAACATTAAAGTTTATAAGTTAATACTATACTGGAACCCCCTTCCACCAGTAAAAAACATAAGTTCTTAGTATACAGGACCACCCCCCCCCCCCCCCCCAAACACACACACGTATTAAAACATTCAGGTTCTTAGTAAACATGACACCCACCCCCACCCTCACCAGTAATAAAACATTCAAGGTCTTAGTTTAAAGAACCCCCTACCCCCACCAGTAATAAAACATTCAAGTTCTTAGTATACATGACCACCCCCCGCCCAAACCAGTAATAAAACATTAAAGTTCTGAGTAAAAAGGACCCCCCTCCCAACCAATAATAGAACATTAAAGTTGTTTTGTTAGTATACAGGACCTCCCCCCCCCCCCCCGCTATGAGTAATAAAACATTCAAGTTCTTACTATACAGGACCCCCCCCCCCCACCCCCCTCCAGTAATAAAGCATTCAAGTTGTTAGTATACAGGACCTCCTCCCAACCAGTAATAAAACATTAAAGTTCATACTATACAGGAACCCCCCTCTCACCAGTAATAAAACATTAAAGTTCTTAGAATACAGACTAAACCCCACCCCCCCCCCCCCAGTAATAAAACACTAAATTTCTTACTATACTGGACCCCCCCCCCCCCCCCCACGAGTGATAAAACATTCTAGTCTTTTAGTATACAGGAACACCCTCACCCCCAACAGTAATAAAACATTAAAGTTCTTTCTATACAGGACCCCCCCCCCCCCCCACACACACACACACACACAAACACAAGTTTTAAAACATTCAGGTTCTTAGTAAACATGACACCCACCCCCACCCTAACCAGTAATAAAACATTCAAGGTCTTAGTTTAAAGAACCCCCTACCCCCACCAGTAATAAAACACTCAAGTTCTTAGTATACATGACCACCCCCCGCCCAAACCAGTAATAAAACATTAAAGTTCTGAGTAAAAAAGGACCCCCCTCCCAACCAATAATAGAACATTAAAGTTGTTAGTATACAGGAACACCCTTACCCCCCACCAGCAATAAAACATTCCAGTTCTTAGTGTACAGGACCCCTCCTCCCCCCCCCACCCCCGGAGCAGTAATAAAACATTCTAGTTGTTAGTATACAGGAACACCCTGAACCCCCCCCCCCCCCCCCCCAACGAGTAATAAAACATTAAAGTTCTTACTATACAGGAGCCACCCCCCACCCCCCACCAGTAATAAAACATTGAAGTTGTTAGTATACAGGGCCTCCTCCCCACGAGTAATAAAATATTAATGTTCATACTATACAGGAACCCCCTCCCACCAGTAAAAAACATAAGTTCTTAGTATACAGGACCCCCCCCCCCCCCCCACCCCCGCTATGAGTAATAAAACATTCAAGTTCTTACTATACAGGACCCCCCCCCCCCCCCCCACCACCCCCCTCCAGTAATAAAGCATTCAAGTTGTTAGTATACAGGACCTCCTCCGAACCAGTAATAAAACACTAAATTTCTTACTATACAGAACACACCCCCCCACCCCCCCACCCCCCCACGAGTGATTAAACATTCAAGTTCTTAGTATACATGACCACCCCCCGCCCAAACCAGTAATAAAACATTAAGTTGTTTTGTTAGTATACAGGAAGCTCCCCCCTACCCCCTCCCCCCGCTATGAGTAATAAAACATTCAAGTTCTTACTATACAGGACCCCCCCCCCCCCCCTCCCACCGGTAATACAACATTGTAGTTTTTAGTATACAGGAACACCCTTACCCCCCACCAGCAATAAAACATTCCAGTTCTTAGTGTACAGGACCCCTCCTCCCCCCCCCCCCCCCCCCCCGGAGCAGTAATAAAACATTCTAGTTGTTAGTATACAGGAACACCCTCAACCCCCCCCCCCCCCCCAACGAGTAATAAAACATTAAAGTTCTTACTATACAGGAGCCACCCCACCCCCCGACCCCCACCAGTAATAAAACATTGAAGTTGTTATTATACAGGGCCTCCTCCCCACGAGTAATAAAATATTAATGTTCATACTATACAGGAACCCCCTCCCACCAGTAAAAAACACAAGTTCTTAGTATACAGGACCCCTCTCCCCCCCCCCTTCCCTACACACGAATAATAAAATATTAATGTTCATACTATACAGGAACCCCCCTCCCACCATTAATAAAACATTAAAGTTCTTAGTATACAGGACCCCCCCCCCCCGAGCAGTAATAAAACATTAAAGTTCTGAGTAAAAAGGACCCCCCCCCCCCCCCTCCCAACCAATAATAGAACATTAAAAGTTGTTTTGTTAGTATACAGGACCTCCCCCCCCCCCCCGCTATGAGTAATAAAACATTCAAGTTCTTACTATACAGGACCCCCCCCCCCCCCCTCCCACCAGTAATACAACATTCTAGTTTTTAGTATACAGGAACACCCACCCTCACCCCCCACCAGCAATAAAACATTCCAGTTCTTAGTGTACAGGACCCCTCTCCCCCCCCCCCCCCCCGGAGCAGTAATAAAACATTCTAGTTGTTAGTATACAGTAACACCCTCAACCCCCCCCCCCCCTTAACGAGTAATAAAACATTCAAGTTCTTACTATACAGGAGAACCCCCCCCCCCCCACCCCCCTCCAGTAATAAAGCATTCAAGTTGTTAGTATACAGGACCTCCTCCCAACCAGTAATAAAACCCTAAATTTCTTACTATACAGAACACACCCCCCCCCCCACCAGTGATTAAACATTCAAGTTCTTACTATACAGGACCCCCCCCCCTCACCTCCCACCGGTAATACAACATTCTAGTTTTTAGTATACAGGAACACCCTCAACCCCCCCCCCCCCCCAACGAGTAATAAAACATTAAAGTTCATACTATACAGGAATCCCTCCTCCACCTCCCACCAGTAATAAAACATTAAAGTTCTTAGTATACAGGACTACCCCCCCCCCCCCCCAGTAATAAAACACTAAATTTCTTACTATACTGGACCCCCCCCCCCCCACCCCCCACGAGTGATAAAACATTAAAGTTCTTAGTATACAGGACCCCCCCCCCCCCCCCCATCCCACCAGTAATAAAACATTCTAGTTTTTAGTATACAGGAACACCCTCACCCCCAACAGTAATAAAACATTCAAGGTCTTAGTTTAAAGAACCCCCTACCCCCACCAGTAATAAAACATTCAAGTTCTTAGTATACATGACCACCCCCCCGCCCAAACCAGTAATAAAACATTAAAGTTCAAAGTAAAAAGGACCCCCCTCCCAACCAATAATAGAACATTAAAGTTGTTAGTATACAGGACCTCCCCCCCCCCCTCCCCTCTACCTGTAATAAAACAAAACATTCAAGTTCTTACTATGCAGGACCCCCCCCCCCCCCCCTCCTACCGGTAATACAACATTCTAGTTTTTAGTATACAGGAACACCCTTACCCCCCACCAGCAATAAAACATTCCAGTTCTTAGTGTACAGGACCCCTCCTCTCCCCCCCCCCCCCCCCCCCCGGAGCAGTAATAAAACATTCTAGTTGTTAGTATACAGGAACACCCTCAACCCCCCCCCCCCCCCCCCCAACGAGTAATAAAACATTAAAGTTCTTACTATACAGGAGCCACCCCACCCCCCACCAGTAATAAAACATTGAAGTTGTTAGTATACAGGGCCTCCTCCCCACGAGTAATAAAATATTAATGTTCATACTATACAGGAACCCCCCTCCCACCAGTAAAAAACATAAGTTCTTAGTATACAGGACCCCTCTCCCCCCCCCCCCCTTTCCTACACACGAATAATAAAATATTAATGTTCATACTATACAGGAACCCCCCTCCCACCATTAATAAAACATTAAAGTTCTTAGTATACAGGACCCCCCCCCCCCCCCGAGCAGTAATAAAACATTCTAGTTGTTAGTATACAGGAACACCCCTCACCGCCCCCCCCCCACCAGTAATAAAACATTAAAGTTCTGAGTAAAAAGGACCCCCCCCTCCCAACCAATAATAGAACATTAAAAGTTGTTTTGTTAGTATACAGGACCTCCCCCCCCCCCCGCTATGAGTAATAAAACATTCAAGTTCTTACTATACAGGACCCCCCCCCCCCCCCTCCCACCAGTAATACAACATTCTAGTTTTTAGTATACAGGAAAACCCACCCTCACCCCCCCACCAGCAATAAAACATTCCAGTTCTTAGTGTACAGGACCCCCTCCCCCCCCCCCCCCCCGGAGCAGTAATAAAACATTCTAGTTGTTAGTATACAGTAACACCCTCAACCCCCCCCCTGAACGAGTAATAAAACATTCAAGTTCTTACTATACAGGACCCCCACCCCCACCCCCCCCCCCCTCCAGTAATAAAGCATTCAAGTTGTTAGTATACAGGACCTCCTCCGAACCAGTAATAAAACACTAAATTTCTTACTATACAGAACACCCCCCCCCCCCCCCACCCCCCCACGAGTGATTAAACATTCAAGTTCTTAGTATACATGACCACCCCCCCGCCCAAACCAGTAATAAAACATTAAAGTTGTTTTGTTAGTATACAGGACCTCCCCCCTCCCCCCCCCCCCCCCCCCCCCCCGCTATGAGTAATAAAACATTCAAGTTCTTACTATACAGGACCCCCCCCCCTCCCACCGGTAATACAACATTGTAGTTTTTAGTATACAGGAACACCCTTACCCCCCACCAGCAATAAAACATTCCAGTTCTTAGTGTACAGGACCCCTCCTTCCCCCCCCCCCCCTCTGGAGCAGTAATAAAACATTCTAGTTGTTAGTATACAGGAACACCCTCAACCCCCCCCCCCCCCAACGAGTAATAAAACATTAAAGTTCTTACTATACAGGAGCCACCCCACCCCCCACCCCCCACCAGTAATAAAACATTGAAGTTGTTATTATACAGGGCCTCCTCCCCACGAGTAATAAAACACTAAATTTCTTACTATACAGAACACCCCCCCCCCAACCAGTGAATAAACATTCAAGTTCTTACTATACAGGACCCCCCCCCCCTCACCTCCCACCGGTAATACAACATTCTAGTTTTTAGTATACAGGAACACCCCCAACCCCCCCCCCCCCCCAACGAGTAATAAAACATTAAAGTTCATACTATACAGGAACCCCCCTCCCACCAGTAATAAAACATTAAAGTTCATACTATACAGGACCACCCCCCCGCCCAAACCAGTAATAAAACATTAAAGTTGTTTTGTTAGTATACAGGACCTCTCCCCTCCCCCCCCCCCCCCGCTATGAGTAATAAACATTCAAGTTCTTACTATACAGGACCCCCCCCTCCCACCGGTAATACAACATTGTAGTTTTTAGTATACAGGAACACCCTTACCCCCCACCAGCAATAAAACATTCCAGTTCTTAGTGTACAGGACCCCTCCTTCCCCCCCCCCCCCCCCTGGAGCAGGAATAAAACATTCTAGTTGTTAGTATACAGGAACACCCTCAACCCCCCCCCCCCCCCCCCCCAACGAGTAATAAAACATTAAAGTTCTTACTATACAGGAGCCACCCCACCCCCCACCCCCCACCAGTAATAAAACATTGAAGTTGTTATTATACAGGGCCTCCTCCCCACGAGTAATAAAACACTAAATTTCTTACTATACAGAACCCCCCCCCCCCCCCCCCCCCCCACCAGTGATTAAACATTCAAGTTCTTACTATACAGGACCCCCCCCCCCCCCCCCCTCACCTCCCACCGGTAATACAACATTCTAGTTTTTAGTATACAGGAACACCCTCAACCCCCCCCCCCCCCCCCAACGAGTAATAAAACATTAAAGTTCATACTATACAGGAACCCCCCTCCCACCAGTAATAAAACATTGAAGTTGTTAGTATACAGGGCCTCCTCCCCACGAGTAATAAAATATTAATGTTCATACTATACAGGAACCCCCTCCCACCAGTAAAAAACATAAGTTCTTAGTATACAGGACCCCTCTCCCCCCCCCCCCCCCCCCCTTTCCTACACACGAATAATAAAATATTAATGTTCATTCTATACAGGAACCCCCCTCCCACCATTAATAAAACATTAAAGTTCTTAGTATACAGGACCCCCCCCCCCCCCCCCCCCCCCCCCCCCCCCCCACACCCACACCACACACACACACACACACGAGTTATAAAACATTAAATTGCTTAGAATATAGGAACCCCCCTCCCACCAGTAATAAAACATTCAAGTTCTTAGTATACAAGAACCCCCTGCCCACCACCAACCCCCTCCCACCTGTAATAAAACATTCAATGTGTTAGTAGTTAGTATACAGGAAAAACATTCATAAAAAGTTCTTAGTAAACAGGAGAACATGAAAAACATTCGTTATAGATTTACACTAATATGATAAAATGTTTGACCCTGAAAATGAAAATATGTTGCTGAAAGAAATTCAAAATCTACAATGGCTTCTACTCAACAAAATACTCACACCCAGCACTGGATCAGACCACGTCTTCTGAACAGCAAGTCTCGTGCAAAAGTGACGCTAAACTTCAAAACGCTGAACAAATTTCAATCCGATTGACAGGCACCCAGTGAAAACACTGGTTACATAGGGGCAGTTTGTAAGCAACATTTTCACTGGTCAATATGGTCACGTTGGAATGAATTCATACGCAAACAAGTGATATCGGTCCCCGTGTGTCGCGCATTGTTACAACTGTGAAGACAATAGTTATCATAAAGTGCGCAAAAAATGCACCTTAATTGTCTGTTTATAATTTACATTTCCTGAAATTTGATGATATGAATGATAGGAAACCATTCATAGAATGAGTATATGTAGGGTTGGAAGACTGTAACCTTGCGTCTGTGAAAACCCCCAATTATTTTCTCTCAACTTTTTTATGGTGTGTATTTGCACGTGCAGATGGTGCGCCTGAGATGGACTTGGCCTTTAAATTTGGCGCCACGTACACGTAGTGAGGTGTACAGGGACATATATTTGTGTGTGTGTGTTTGTTGTGTGTGTGTGTGTGTGTGTGTGTTTTCTGTGTAATTGATCACTGGCAAATCAAAATCCATAACCAGCTGGGTACGTTTCATTTTGACATAATTCATTCCTTAAACTCTTATGAAATTACATTCGAGTGGCACATTAACAATATACAATAATTTCAAAGCACGAGATAATATATAGAGGATTACTCGCTTTGTCATAAAAAATGAAGTTTAGATTTTTTTTGGTTTTTTTTTGGAGATTTTTCATTTATTTATTTTTTTCATTTTACAGACTGACTCTCTTTATTATCAGTTTCACGACTCTTCAATGTAAGAACTGCGAAGTGAATAAATGACATAATTTTTCACTGTTATATAAAAAGATAGAAGCTGTCTATTTCAGTAACCGTGTATATATCAATATGTCAGTTATACTAGTAACCAGCGGTGAAAGCGTTTTTGTTTATTTTTTAATTTTGTTTGGAATGTAAGGAATTATTCTTGGATAGTATTTACTTCCACATATATTTGAATATGTGATCAGTGCTATAGCTCAAGGTATAAACTCAGCAGATCTTGATTATAATCAAATTATTTTCATATACAGGTTTTGATGTTCGCAAACACTGTGTTCATGCATTTTAGCACAGGGACTTGACACAAAATCACAATCCATATATGCTGGTGTTTATGTGTGCACGTGTGATACATATGTATGTAATACATAAGTATACATTAAATGTAAATGTGGGTTCGGCATCTCTCCAAGTTCGGAGTTACATGTAGTATCAGTGTCTGTGTCAGTGGTTCGAGTCGGGCAAAATCCGGGAAATGTCAATTAAAAGTGGACTGGTACCTTGTTCCCCAGAAACCGTGTAGTTTGCTCATGGACATACATAGTATATGTATCGATCGGACCAGTGCATACTATGAAAATGGACCGCTGAAGTTGGAGTGCACCGTGCAATCGGAGTGTCCAGGGCGTATTTTTTACGCCCAGGAAGTCGTTATACTTGTAGCCGTCAGCTGCACTCCAATGAATGACATTGACATTGAAAACATTTC
This sequence comes from Pecten maximus, assembly GCF_902652985.1. NCBI lineage: Eukaryota > Metazoa > Mollusca > Bivalvia > Pectinida > Pectinidae > Pecten > Pecten maximus. The sequence goes on from NC_047025.1 coordinate 1,024,828, forward strand.
TCTGTTATTTAATAAACAAGACAGAGTGACTTCATTGTATATAAACATGAATATCTGTGATAACATGTATTAAATATTAATTTATCATAATGTGTTGGTGTTTGTTATTGTTTTATTGCTCAATGCAAATATCAGGATCTCTTTACATTTTGAAGAAGAAGAAAAAATGCTATTATATAGTCTCTGCTAATTTGTTTATACGAGTTTCAGTAAATACCATATTTAAGGATCAAATTGGATTTGGACATAAACCGGATATAGAAACAAGCTTTAGGCTTATATCAACCCGCTTACTTCAATTTAATTAGCATCTTCAATATTTACATAGATCAAAATAGAATTGAATTGAATATGAAAACCTTTCGTATCAGACTCAGAGAAAAAAAATGGTATCATGAGTTTTAAACGATTGTCGATCGAGAGAAAACTTTAATTGAAGATCCTTGTGGAACACCGACTGATATATTTCGCCAATTTGACAGTGTACCATTTAAAACAGCTCTCTGTGTAGAGTTGAAAATTAGTACTGTTTAAACCATATTTCAATAAATGTCCACTAATGCCAAAAAGGGATAATTTCAAAGCTAAACCACGGGCCAAACTCTATCAAAGAGTTTACATATTGCAGAAGACCTCGCAGAAGACCATACGAATGTCAGTCACATCATGAACCAGTTATTATTATCAATTAATATTCTACTACATTCATATTTCCCAGATTTTCACAATTCATTATATGGAAAAGTAAGAAACAAACAATTATGTCCATACATATGATCTGCTCACATTGTCATGTTATAATTGTAACATTGCTGTACAGTTGTTTGACCTCTTGTTACACACTCTCAAGTGTGTCAGAGAGTAATAAAAAACTTGAATCTTGAATCTTGAACAATGGAGAGAAGTCCTAAATCTCTGGAATAATTAATACAACATATGTATACCGAATAATTACCATAGAGGTCAACATCTGGGTGCGTTATATTGTTATTCAGTTATTTTTCTCTCATTTGTAGCTGTTATATAATTAGACATACATGTATATGTACATTATGTAAGCGTAAATATGTATAGAGAAATTGACTTAAATTGTTCAAAGATGATGATGATGATGATACGTGAGTGTGATGATTATGATTATGAAAGGTATGATGATGTAACAAATTCATTTTTCAAAGAGAGCTATAATACATTAATGAATACAATGTATAGGAGTTGATGAATTATAGTTCATTACGAACTTTGAATTAATAAAAATGAAATAGCTATTTATGGATATCCACAAATGAATACATTTTCAAAGGAAATGGATTATGTATATCTATAAATAGGGATTTTTTTCCACTTTGGCTTGCCATATATTTACATACATTGTATGACGTACACAACATGTATATTCATGTCGAGGTAAAAATAGAAATGAGATCGCCGTTACCGTTCGTAACTCCTCTTATTTTACTGTATATCACACACGGAAACCGAAACTTGGGGGGCGTGGCAGGTTTGTGAACCAAACTGACAGCAAGTATGAACACGTACGGACTGAATCGTATATAAACCAGCCGGATTGCCAGTCCAGGTAGATCACTAGATCAACAACGAACCTGACAACACGAATACAGTAAGTCGCCGTAGTAGTAGCAAGACTTGAAACAAAGACGATTAAATCATGACTTGTTTATTTATAACAGAAGATGTAGGGGAGCACTGACTTGTTTTAAATTGACATGGAATGTGCACAGCACTAAACAGGTGAAGACTCTGTGTCCTAATTAACAGTCACTTCCTTATGATCACATGACCACCGACATACACTACAGTCTAAAGCAATATTATTAGATTTAGGGTACATGTATCCATGTAAATTGTCTGAGCACAATCTTCAACTTGATCGAAAACGTTTGGGCAGAGAGATATATATAACTAACTATAAATAACTATAATGATTTTGATGATTGAAAACACAGTCTACCATGCATCAGCGCTGGTCAACTCATCATCAATTAACTCATTCAAGAGTAATCTCCCTAACATTGTCAATATGTCATTAATATATGATTCAGTCTATACTACAGCTATAGGAAAGATTGAAATAAATGTAAGACATCAATACACAGTACATAGTCCTGTCAGAGGGACTCAAATATGTATATATTGACAGGCAGGTTAGAATATCAGTAAATTGACCAATAAATGCAATAACACTAATGTTATGCACAATCTAACTAGCAGTGAGGAATTTCCCAATTAGGAATGTGTGATGGAAAATATGGAATTTATAGATAGAATTCAACTGGTGGTCAAGTAGCAAATAGGCTTATCAGAAGACCGACTACAGCTATTGATATTAATATATAATCAATTTAAGTTGTACAGTTGTCTAGCTTGTGACACACTGGGTTATATATGCCAGCATCAGGTTATGTTTTACCACACTGGACAAATATATATATGTATCATGAGTTTTCTGTGGCATGTTTTGCTGTGTACATGTAAAATCTGCCTAGGTATAATATATTTATGATTGTATGTAATTTGTAGGTATCTGAGCATACTGTGACGTCAACATGGGCAAAGAAAAATGTAACTTCTGGGAAAAGTGTTACAGAAAGGACCCTACTCACAAGAAAAACTTTGTCCACCCTGGAGATAAAGTTGAAGAGGATGGTAAGTTTCACTTTATTCCATTTATACAGGATATACTTAAAGATTGTTTTAATCAGACAAATCTCAAGTGTATAGCTGAATCATACTACACCTGTACATTGTATGGGGTCTTTTGTCTGGTTGGTCTGCTAAAAATATGAAATGGCATTCATTTTCATTTTTAAAATATCAAATGTACAAAATAAACACACATCAAAATGTTATGCTGCAACAATGACATCCAGGTATTTTTCACATTAATTAATGAATTAAGGTAGCTACTGAAGGTGTTGTACTTGGAAAACAATACATATTAATTGATTATTAATTGTAATTAATAAATGAAACATTGTAATTTATAGAAAATATATGGTACTTAAAGATAATTTTTTTGGCATGTTTGTTGATTTTTTACACAGATGAGGAAGATATGGATGTAGAAGATTCTACGTCCAAGCCTGTCCCTCTGAGGCGAAGAAAAACACACGATATGAGTCAGAGTGATGGCGAAGATGATACGGACGTTACGCCTAAAACAACTCTAAAAAAAGTGAACTCTAAAAAAGCTAAAACCTCAGAAGACGATGAAAAGCCAGGCCCATCAAGGGGAGGTAACTCAAGTGATGAAGACACCAGCAAACCAAAGTGTGAATATTGGATAAAATGTTACAGAAAAGATCCAAAACACTTGAAAGATTATCGACATCCGAAGCAAAGGTTAAGTGCACGACCAAAACCTACCAGGAAGTTGGAGGATGGGGATATTGTGAGTGTGGAGGGAGGTTTTAAACTGAAAAGACTTGGCAGTGACTTCACCTGCACGTACGTTGATCTTATTTACTATAAAATTTGTCATTTTTAAGGGGATGTATATTGTTCGCTATTTTCACGGAGGAAATAAATCACAAAAATATGCTGAATATGTATTTATTTTGGACTAAAATCTTCTTGTATTTCTGAATTAAACTGATAAGCACAATAATGACTTCGCATTTATATATAGACTTTCAATGCAAAATTCACAAAAATAAGATAACCATTAAAATGTATTTATCTGCAGTATACTGCAAACATATGGGTTATAACCTGCCTTTGTATTTTTCAGTTGTATTGGTTGGAAAACACAGAAAAATGCTACCAACAAACGGACGTGTAAACATCTAAGGGAACACTTGGGAGACGTTTATGAAAAGGCAAGAATCGGTCAGCTCCCCGTGGCAAAGAGGAAGGCGCCAGAACCTACACAACACTTCAGCCATCTTTCTGTTAGTTTGTTACTGGCTCACAAGTATGATGAAAAGTAAGTCCCAATGTGACAGTGCAATTTTACCAATTGAATAGCAGAACATATCTAAATTGTAATATGTTACATCCGTATGCCCAGTAGAACCTCTCTGTGGAGACCACCACTTATGTCTGTTAATTATTAGAACCTGTCTTTAGGGACCATCATTTTAGTCTGTACAGTTGAACCTGTCTTATAAGACCAACACTTCTTTCTTTTTAATAAAACCTGTCTTATAAGACCACCTGTTCATTCTGCACAATACAACTTGTCTAATAAGGCCACCACTTCTTTCTTTACAATAAAACCTGTCCTATAAGACCACCTCTTCTTTCTTAACAATAAAACCTGTCTCATAAGACCACCTGTTCATTCTTCACAGTAAAACCTGTCTAGTATCCTAGCTCCTCATATTTCCTTTTCCTGTGCATTGATAAAGAAAAATCTTGGTTAGATTAATTGTTTGTTTTTTCTTAAAATGGTTAGATTTTATATGAAAACCAGCTTTTATATTTTGAGGAGTTTTTCTTGGATGATTAACATAGACACCCTTTTTCTATTGAAGATCTCCGAACCCAATTGGCTGGTGGGTGAGCGAAAAATTAGACGGTGTTCGAGCATTCTGGAATGGAAAGTAAGTCAAATTTATTGTTAAATGATAAATTCATATTGTGGAATGTTCCTGTGTTTATGTGACCCAATATCCAATATAAAGAAGAAGCCATTTTGAAGTAATTTTAGTTTGAAAGGAACAAAAATTGAAAGGGGAAAGGATCATACACTATTTGCTCCAGTTATCGCAATACAAATAGGCATGATGCCATCAATATTGAATTTGTTATTGGTTTATTGCAAATAAGAAAATAACATGTTTTTCTGAGTATCGAGTTAAATTTTGTACTTCTTCACTGAGAAACATTTTGAATTGTTATGGCAATATGAAGCAAAGTTGCTCGGAATTAAACAATACGTTCGCTGAATCAGTTAGGAAAACTTATTTTCATGCATGGGCTTATTGTGTCATGTTTCAGTAAATTAAATATAAAATGGAGAAAATATTAAATTATCCAATTAATTGTTTTTTTTACAGGTGTTTCTACTCCAGACTAGGAAATCCTTTCTACGCACCAAAGTGGTTTACAAAAGTAAGTATATAGGTGTTACTATATTTACCTAAGATTAAAACATCTATGTTTTCATAAATATGAAGAAATTACAAAAATATGTTAAGTCAGAGAATATAATCCTAATGATGATATACAGTGCATTCCACTTAATTGGGTTGCCTATTTGCGGGGGCTTTTTACCTGATTAACCGATTTATGCAATAAGCCGAAAATGTATGTCGCCATCTTAGATTTGGTCCGTAATGATTGTCTAATAACGTGGATCGATTTTGGATGAAAATATTTATGTTTATTATTGTTATTGTATTACAAGAATCAATACCGTAGGTCTCCAAAATTGCAATTAACTCTTATGCAAATTTAACGATTTTTATTTCACATTATTTCTATAATGTCAATTTTCATTTTCAAGGATCTGCCAAAAGACATGCATCTAGATGGCGAGTTGTTTGGAGGAAGAAAGAAGTTTCAGTCAACTGTCAGTATTGTGAAGACCCCCGAGTGTGACAACTGGAAAAAGCTTATATACTCTGTGAGTCAAAGCTTCAAAGAAGTCTATACTGATATTAATGTGTTTTAAGAAATTCAAAATTTTCTTCTAAGCAACTTTCAGACAGGAAGTGAGTTAATTGCTCCTATTCCTTCTACAATGAAGGTAATTTTATCTCCTACTTATTCTACGATTAAAAGCTTGGAGATGGGTTATTTGCAAACCACTGTAAAAGCTTGGAGAGAGCTTATCTGTGAACCAATTTAGCTTCCTAATTATAGATTGCCATTTTTTTTAAAATTAGGGCTTATTTGTGGACATGGCCTTATTTGTGGACGGGGGCTTATTTTTGGACAGGGAATTATTTGTAGACAGGGGCTTATAATATGTACAATATAGCTAAAGAAATGATCTTCCGAACAAAGTCGTGAATATAGTATTTTACCAAAAAGACACATGTACAAGATTGTGTGTGTCTTTATACAAGCCAAAGCTATATATGGTGATATTCTGTTTATTTTGTAGGTGTTTGATGCTCCTCATATGGAGAAGGAGACTTTTGAAAAGCGTCAAGAAGCCCTCAAAGAGTTTTTTGATGAAAACAAGTGAGTATTATATATTCTACTTCATAATTTGAAGTAAATGGTAACTCTGCTCCCTCTTAAGGACAGAAGGGGTGGGGCCCAATAGGGAATATGAAGGTATCTTTAAATTACTTCTTTTCATAAAAGACTAAATGGATTTTGACCAAATTTCCCCAGAGGCCACCTTGGGTAAGGGGAACAAATTTTGCATAAATGGTGACTCTGCTCGACCAGGAGCTTGGGGTAATAGAGGCGATTCCTTTAAACACTACTAGCGCTTTTCAGATGATCACTGAAATATCGAGTTGAGCAATACAGAGGCCCCTAATGGGCATCTTGATATTTGTAGTTCAACATTGTAAACTGCTAATATCACATTGTAGATGAGATGATAATTGGCCCTGGAAGTCATTGTAGTTGTGTATCTTCACAATATATAAGTTGTTTGAATTGAGTTATTTTTAGTTATTAAGCATTATTATAAATAGTGATTCTGCAGGTATTATGAAATGTTTAATTTTGAATGGTTCACTTTGTTGCTACAGACCTCAGTATGCAGAGCTTGTGAAGCAGACCAAATGTACAAGTAAACAACAATTGGACGAGGACCTGAAAAAAATCATCGCTCTTGGTGGAGAGGGGCTTATGATCAGAGAACCAAAATCTAAATATGAACGAAGGAGGTCCAAAACGCTCCTGAAGTTAAAGAAGTTTTATGATGCTGAGGTGAGTAAACAACATTGGTTATGATGAGTCAGCAAGGTTAAAGTCAGTTGTTTGTTCAGAAAAAATGATTTTGGTATGGCTGTTAATTTTTTGTAATATCCAAGGGAATGGTGTAGCATTTAGTTAGTTTCGTTCTTTTGTCTAAAATCAATGAAATGGCCATAACCATGAACATTTGAATTTTGCCATGGCATGAGTGCAGAGAAAATTTGTAAATTACAAGCAGAACTTACTATTTCAAAAATGAAATAATGGAAGATTATATGAGCATGTTTAGCCGGTTATATTGAATGTAGAATTTTTGATGCTGGTAGGCCAAAGGGAGAGAAAATCGGTTAATTACATTACTGGGAGAGAGGGGACGTAATTTTATGCAAGTTTTATTTTCTAAAGAGCTGTATAACATACATTGTATATACAAGCAAGAAAAATGAAGGTGTTCTATATTTGTCTTTGCAGGCCATTGTCATTGGTTACGACCCTGGTAAAGGTCGTTTCACTGGAGCCGTGGGAGCCTTGCGATGTAAGATGGAGTGTGGCAAGATATTCTCAGTGGGGTCTGGGTATGTAATTATACGTTATTAGATTTGAACTCGTATTTATAACATTAAAAAATGATTCTTATGTTTATTAACTCTTTATATCAGGGACTTGGCATGAATTTCCCACCCATATTTATTATATATGAGTAATGCATATATATAACTTTTTGTACCAAGTCCCTATGTTCTGCACTGAGACTCATTTTAAAATTTGAAACAATTTGATATTTAATGGTTTCAGTATTAAGACACAATTTTCCATAAAACTATATTGCAGAAGAGAATCATTGAGATAAGAGAACAATTTATTTTTAAGATATGAAAGTATTTATAATTGTATATCGTCGGAAGCCCACAGTTGATTGCACTATATGCTACGCTCACTGTTTCCGACGATGAAAATTTTATCAAACAATAGTTTTTGTTAAAAATATTCAAAATTATCATTTCTTTTGTTTTCACCTATAGATTGACAGACAAAGATCACAGACGGCCACCAAAGATCGGTTCTATAATAACGTACAAATTCCAGGAGTATACAAACTCTGGCAGTCCACGATTCCCGACATTTCTTGGTGTACGAATCGATGCTACAAAACCAAAGGACGCCGATGTACCAGTGACAGCAGCTGACAATTGATTTAGTTTTTCTGTGACAATTTATCTCAAAACACTGTACCTCTGCTTAAACACCAGAGTTCAAGGCAGGTGTATAAAACTGAAAGGCAGCTTGTTTACAAAAGCACTGACATGATTGTGTTTCACGGCCATATTATTTATTCATTGGACAATTTTCATTCAATGTTGGAACAGTTGCATTATGAAGTCATTAATCAAGACCATCGTCCATTTTTGTAAAATTTAAGGGTACATATTACTGTATCATTGTACACTTGTTGTATATATATATATATAGAAATAATTTACCTAACTTTAAATTATTTTTATAAATGATTTTTAACATTTTAAAAACATTTTGCATAGAATTATTATATTTAACTATGTGATTAATTTATTAAATTTTGTCCTAAAATGGAGTAGAGATTTTTATTTATTTTCTTTAATTTTAATTAGGACACTAAATTATTTATCTTCAAAAAGATTTTAGCTTTTCTTCATCTTTTTGATATTGTTGATTTCAATTCTGAATTTTTTAGAAATATTTTATTACTTTTAAAAATGCATGTTCATTTTTTAAAGTGGCATATTCCTTCATTGGATCGGAAGATTAATTTATAAAATTTATAAATGAAAGAAGCTTACACTCTTATTTTTATGATGTTTGCTATCTTTCTTTGTCATCTTTTTCTCACGGACTCTGTTTTAAGTGACCCATTAGCTAATAGCTATATCGTTGAGACGGGTCCATCATTTTTTTGTTCATGAACCTGCCTGCGCATGACATGCTGTTTTTGATAGTCATAGGCGGCGATTGATTTTGCTTTCAGGTTAAAGTAACAAATTTTCAGACACTTTAAGAATTTATGGTTATCTTTGGATTTTGGGTGTTGTATTACGGTAAAATTAACAACTTGTTGAGAAACATACATTTTAAAAATGGAACGCCTCTTTAAGATATATATTTAATATTGCCTTTGATTGTTAGTAATTTTGTATTTCAATGATTACTTTTAAATTGTACATTTAAGTAATTAATTAATTATCTTCAGCAATGTATATTTGTTAACAATAAAATTTTGTTGAATCCTGTATTCTGCTGAATTGAAAGTTCTTGGGTCCCATTGTTGTATACCGTTCACCACTGCAACAATTTCTAGCTTAATGCAAAAATTATCGATACAAATTCTCTTTCTACAAAACATACCTTTATATTATAACGATACTCATGTTAAATTGATTTAGCTTTCGGGAATTCTACACAGAAGTTGTGTTGATTACATATTTATATATATATGGATTTATAATAAATAAATGTGATATTTATTTCTAATTATATATACAATATTTATATTATGTACTAATTGATCATTATTTTTACCTGTGATTCATTTCCTTCTTACACAATCAGATACAATATTTATTATTTTACATTTAATCATTTACAATCTTATATTACCTTCATTTTTTGTGAGGAAGTCAAGGAGAAAGAAAACACTTTTTTTTGTGTGACAAAAAATAAGTACATTGTGCAAGTTTTGTTAATGATGTGTTGAAAATATTGGTGATTTGATTTTATACTCATTGAAACGATTGTGATGTTGACTTAATTATCGTTCACCTATGAGGTAAATTTATAGCTGTTGTTTGAGATAAGAATTTTGCCATATTACATGGAGTAATTGTTGTTTGAGATATGACTTGTTTGTTTTTATTAAATATTTGTATACATCGTGTGCTTTTATTTTCCACTAAATAATTTATCTATTTAAGAATGTTGGTGAGAAATAGAAAGGACTACATGTACATATGTATATGCACTATGGGCCATTTTTGGCCCCACCACCAATAAGGATAACTATAACATAGAGCTGGTATCCAAATTTATGAAAATGAAGATAATTATACAATCCAACATTCCGTTGCTTAGCAACAGCCCTTAGCAACCAACATGTAAAAACACATTTTTTCAGCAATAAAATCAATTATTGAAGCATTTTGACACAACTTAAAGATTGATGGTGATAAATTGTGAATTTCTAACTGAAAACCCTGTACGCTATGTTTAAGGTAAAGTTTTCTTTTGTTTAAATATCCCATAGCAACCAATTGTAGTCACATAGCAACCATTCTACAGTTATCTTATTTACATGAATCACGAGTCCTTTCAGCCTTAATTGTGTGACGAGAACATGACATGTTTAACCATAGAAGAGAAATTTTGCACACAGAAACTGGTTGAAGTTAAGAAATCCAGGTCTGCATTATGGAATTAGCAGCAATAGTATGTGTGTGTTATAGAATAAATGTGTATTTATTAATATTGTGCCTTTGACTTATTATGTTATTGAGTCTCAAAAGAATGAACTATTACTTTGAACTTTTGGTGAAATATTCAAAGTAGACGATCCCATTTGTGCAAAGGTACAGTTTATATCAACCCTTTAACTGATGGTTAACACGTACAGATGTACATACCCGGTACAGGTCATGCACGTGTGCACATTGTGATGAAACTTGGCTGCAAAATGGTCTGTACGATGCGATATTGCATATTGTATTCAAATTACCCCTTTTTGTATTCACAAAATACAATATAGGGTGACCAACAGCAAACAGTGAATGGCCTAAAAAAATAACTCGCCTGCAATCAATATGCTTATCAAAGTTCTCTGAAAATGCTTTATTTTCCCCTATTGGTCATGCCCCTCCAGTATTAAAGATATTTAAAATACTGTATATGTGGCCCTGCGACTTTAAACAATTAAGCACATATAAGCTTCTGGCCAAATACCATAGCTCTGGATGTTGGAGAACTGCAAAGGATTCTTAAATTCATACTCATATTTGACCCCTGTTGGATTATTAGCTCAACTGTTGTCCATCAACATTTCTTTGAAATCGCTACTTGTCCTGAACGCTGAATGCATTTTGATGAAATTTAGTCTGGAGCATTAATTTGCAAAGGATATCTAATGTTGCATGAATAGAGAGTGTGGCTGCCTTGAAGAATGACAAGATTTGGTTCACATTTGGTTTGAACCATTGTTGGTAGAGGCAGCGAAAAAGTAGGAAAATAATTATAATGAAATTAAATGAAAGTATTTTGCCATGGTTGCTGAAATTTTCAGGTGAGCAATGCAGGTCCTCTGGGCCTCTTGTTAAAGTGGGAAATCTTCATTATACACCATCACAGGTATCTGGTTGTTGGTTGACTACCTTCCATTGCATTCAGATCGTGTGTATACTGTAAATTTATGCGAGGGGAAAACTAACGCTAATAATGCAAAGTCCTTTTAATCACGAAAATTTCACCTAGAGATGTGTATTGTTTTGATATCAATTTGCGTAATCTCGAACTACAAACGAAGGTGGATCAATAGCGAAAATTATCCCCATGCATATAGTTTACATATATATATCGAAGTCGTGTAATTAACCTCCCACAAAATAACCATTTTTACAGAAAGTGATGCCAGTGATAATTTAAGTCCTAGATCATATACTGGGTACATTGATAAGTGTGAGAGAGGAAGAAAAGCCACAATTTCTGTCAAGCACCTGATAAGATTTGAACCTGGGTGTCTAGCTTATCAATCCATGGTTCTTCTTGAGCTGAGCCAAAGAAGCTTGCCCCGTCAGCCGAGATGCTCCATCGGATGAATCAGAGACCGTATTTATCACTAATAGAATCTAACATGGTCTGTTCCGTGGACAGGGATATCTCAACCCTAGTGTAAGAGTTTGGCCAGTCAGCATGAGGCTTGCTGAGTTCTGGCCAGCCGAACTGTTACACGAGGGTTGAGATATCCTTGTTCGCGGAACAGACCCATGTTTGATTATTTTTCTCACATACTTGCAACCAAATGTAAGTTTTTATGAAAGTTTTTTATCGGGCCATCTCCGATGCATCTTGGAATGTGCATGAAAATGTATGACGTCATCAAGATGATGACGTTAAGTTATTGTGAACAGCGTCATATGGCGCGTGCCGGCTGTCTTTAGCCCCCTGTGTAAGATCGATTTATCTTTTCCCTAGAAACCGCCAGATAACAACCCTGTGAAGTATGGGAGAATATATAAGCTACACCAAACCGTTCCTTTTTTTCATAGCAAAATGACAACAATTCATTATCATATTCCTTACTACCATTTATTTTACGTTTAAACATTACACACAGAATCACTGGCAGCTACTACACACGATTGTATATAACACAAGGCATATAAACATCCATACATTTGTACCACATTTACAATCATTCATCTTGACGTAATCACAATTATGAAAATAAAATCTGTGTATAGTGTTTACTGTGCAGCATGACATCTGATCAAAAGTCAGAGGGTGAAACTTATTACGGGACAAAGAAAGCACTTCATCTGATCCGAAGTCAGACGGTGAACTTATTATAGGACAAAGAAAGCATTTCATCTGATCAAAAGTCAGGGGGGTGAACCTATTATAGGACAAAGAAAGCACTTCATCTGATACAAAGTCAGACGGTGAACTTATTATATGACAAAGAAAGCACTTCATCTGATCCAAAGTCAGAGGGTGAACTTTAACTGGACAAAGAAAGCACTTCATCTGATACAAAGTCAGACGGTGAACTTGTAACGGGACAAAGAAAGCACTTCATCTGATACAAAGTCAGATGGTGAACTTATTATAGGACAAAGAAAGCACTTCATCTGATACAAATTCAGACAGTGAACTTGTAACGGGACAAAGAAAGCACTTCATCTGATCCAAAGTCAGAGGGTGAACTTATTATATGACAAAGAAAGCACTTCATCTGATCCAAAGTCAGAGGGTGAACTTTAACTGGACAAAGAAAGCACTTCATCTGATACAAAGTCAGACGGTGAACTTATTACGGGACAAAGAAAGCGCTTCTCTCATTAATTACTTTCTCAACTGTGACACATAAGGGTATAACCTGATTACTATGGTAATATAATTAAGCTATATACCAGAAAACAACAAAATTCTGTTCAGTTGTGTTAGATCATAAACCAGATACAACGTGCGTCTGTATGTTTGAGTCAGATATTGTGATGACTATGATCAGTTAAGCATCTTGTCAACTTAATTCTTGTTATGCATATATACAACTTTGTACTCCAATGTACAGTATTGTTTACTGTTCTTTTGTCGTGATATACACAGTAACATTGGTTTCTTCCCTATCACACATAACGATCAGTGGTTCCACTTTACTGAAACACAAAATAATAATACACTATGAAATATATTACAAAATCATATTCCTTGTCTTGCTTGGCCTCTACTGACTTCAGGTTCTTAAATTAACTATGATTTTTGCCATATATCTGTTTTTCCCCACAGGAAAACAAATGGAAACATGACCGATAGCTGGAGACAGTCCCCCTACAATATTCTAACTTACTGCTGGAGTCGACAGTCCCCCTACAATATCCTAACATATTACTGGAGACAGTCCCCCTACAATATCCTAACTTATAGCTGGAGACAGTCCCCCTACAATAACCTAACTTATTACTGGAGACAGTCCCCCTACAATAACCTAACTTATAGCTGGAGACAGTCCCCCTACAATATCCTAACTTATTACTGGAGACAGTCCCCCTACAATATCCTAACTTATAGCTGGAGACAGTCCCCCTACAATATCCTAACTTATAGCTGGAGACAGTCCCCCTACAATAACCTAACATATTACTGGAGACAGTCCCCCTACAATATCCTAACTTATAGCTGGAGACAGTCCCCCTAAAATATCCTAACTTATTACTGGAGACAGTCCCCCTACAATATCCTAACTTATTACAGGAGACAGTCCCCCTACAATATCCTAACTTATTGCTGGAGACAGTCCCCCTACAATATCCTAACTTATTACTGGAGACAGTCCCCCTACAATATTCTAACTTATTACTGGAGACAGCCCCCCTACAATATCCTAACTTATAGCTGGAGACAGTCCCCCTACAATAACCTAACTTATTACTGGAGACAGTCCCCCTACAATATCCTAACTTATAGCTGGAGACAGTCCCCCTACAATATCCTAACTTATTACTGGAGACAGTCCCCCTACAATATCCTAACTTATAGCTGGAGACAGTCCCCCTACAATAACCTAACATATTACTGGAGACAGTCCCCCTACAATATCCTAACTTATAGCTGGAGACAGTCCCCCTACAATATCCTAACTTATTACTGGAGACAGTCCCCCTACAATATCCTAACTTATTACAGGAGACAGTCCCCCTACAATATCCTAACTTATTGCTGGAGACAGTCCCCCTACAATAACCTAACTTATAGCTGGAGACAGTCCCCCTACAATATCCTAACTTATTACTGGAGACAGTCCCCCTACAATATCCTAACTTATAGCTGGAGACAGTCCCCCTACAATATCCTAACTTATAGCTGGAGACAGTCCCCCTACAATAACCTAACATATTACTGGAGACAGTCCCCCTACAATATCCTAACTTATAGCTGGAGACAGTCCCCCTACAATATCCTAACTTATTACTGGAGACAGTCCCCCTACAATATCCTAACTTATTACAGGAGACAGTCCCCCTACAATATCCTAACTTATTGCTGGAGACAGTCCCCCTACAATATCCTAACTTATTACTGGAGACAGTCCCCCTACAATATTCTAACTTATTACTGGAGACAGCCCCCCTACAATATCCTAACTTATAGCTGGAGACAGTCCCCCTACAATAACCTAACTTATTACTGGAGACAGTCCCCCTACAATATCCTAACTTATAGCTGGAGACAGTCCCCCTACAATATCCTAACTTATTACTGGAGACAGTCCCCCTACAATATCCTAACTTATAGCTGGAGACAGTCCCCCTACAATAACCTAACATATTACTGGAGACAGTCCCCCTACAATATCCTAACTTATAGCTGGAGACAGTCCCCCTACAATATCCTAACTTATTACAGGAGACAGTCCCCCTACAATATCCTAACTTATTGCTGGAGACAGTCCCCCTACAATATCCTAACTTATTACTGGAGACAGTCCCCCTACAATAACCTAACTTATTACTGGAGACAGTCCCCCTACAATAACCTAACTTATAGCTGGAGACAGTCCCCCTACAATATCCTAACTTATTACTGGAGACAGTCCCCCTACAATATCCTAACTTATAGCTGGAGACAGTCCCCCTACAATATCCTAACTTATAGCTGGAGACAGTCCCCCTACAATAACCTAACATATTACTGGAGACAGTCCCCCTACAATATCCTAACTTATAGCTGGAGACAGTCCCCCTACAATATCCTAACTTATTACTGGAGACAGTCCCCCTACAATATCCTAACTTATTACAGGAGACAGTCCCCCTACAATATCCTAACTTATTGCTGGAGACAGTCCCCCTACAATATCCTAACTTATTACTGGAGACAGTCCCCCTACAATATTCTAACTTATTACTGGAGACAGCCCCCCTACAATATCCTAACTTATAGCTGGAGACAGTCCCCCTACAATAACCTAACTTATTACTGGAGACAGTCCCCCTACAATATCCTAACTTATAGCTGGAGACAGTCCCCCTACAATATCCTAACTTATTACTGGAGACAGTCCCCCTACAATATCCTAACTTATAGCTGGAGACAGTCCCCCTACAATAACCTAACATATTACTGGAGACAGTCCCCCTACAATATCCTAACTTATAGCTGGAGACAGTCCCCCTACAATATCCTAACTTATTACAGGAGACAGTCCCCCTACAATATCCTAACTTATTGCTGGAGACAGTCCCCCTACAATATCCTAACTTATTACTGGAGACAGTCCCCCTACAATAACCTAACTTATTACTGGAGACAGTCCCCCTACAATAACCTAACTTATAGCTGGAGACAGTCCCCCTACAATATCCTAACTTATTACTGGAGACAGTCCCCCTACAATATCCTAACTTATAGCTGGAGACAGTCCCCCTACAATATCCTAACTTATAGCTGGAGACAGTCCCCCTACAATAACCTAACATATTACTGGAGACAGTCCCCCTACAATATCCTAACTTATAGCTGGAGACAGTCCCCCTACAATATCCTAACTTATTACTGGAGACAGTCCCCCTACAATATCCTAACTTATTACAGGAGACAGTCCCCCTACAATATCCTAACTTATTGCAGGAGACAGTCCCCCTACAATATCCTAACTTATTACTGGAGACAGTCCCCCTACAATATTTTAACTTATTACTGCAGACAGCCCCCCTACAATATCCTAACTTATAGCTGGAGACAGTCCCCCTACAATAACCTAACTTATTACTGGAGACAGTCCCCCTACAATATCCTAACTTATTACTGGAGACAGTCCCCCTACAATATCCTAACTTATTGCTGGAGACAGTCCCCCTACAATATCCTAACTTATTACTGGAGACAGTCCCCCTACAATATCCTAACTTATTGCTGGAGACAGTCCCCCTACAATATCCTAACCTATTACTGGAGACAGTCCCCCTACAATATCCTAACTTATTGCTGGAGACAGTCCCCCTACAATATCCTAACTTATTACTGGAGACAGTCCCCCTACAATAACCTAACTTATTGCTGGAGACAGTCCCCCTACAATATCCTAACTTATTGCTGGAGACAGTCCCCCTACAATATTCTAACTTATAGCTGGAGACAGTCCCCCTACAATATCCTAACTTATTACTGGAGACAGTCCCCCTACAATATCCTAACTTATAGCTGGAGACAGTCCCCCTACAAAAACCTAACTTATTACTGGAGACAGTCCCCCTATAATAACCTAACTTATAGCTGGAGAAAGTCCCCCTACAATATCCTAACTTATTACTGGAGACAGTCCCCCTACAATATCCTAACTTATTACTGGAGACAGTCCCCCTACAATAACCTAACTTATTGCTGGAGACAGTCCCCCTACAATATCCTAACTTATTGCTGGAGACAGTCCCCCTACAATATTCTAACTTATTACTGGAGACAGTCCCCCTACAATAACCTAACTTATTACTGGAGACAGTCCCCCTACAATAACCTAACTTATAGCTGGAGACAGTCCCCCTACAATATCCTAATTTATTACTGGAGACAGTCCCCCTACAATATCCTAACTTATAGCTGGAGACAGTCCCCCTACAATATCCTAACTTATAGCTGGAGACAGTCCCCCTACAATAACCTAACATATTACTGGAGACAGTCCCCCTACAATATCCTAACTTATAGCTGGAGACAGTCCCCCTACAATATCCTAACTTATTACTGGAGACAGTCCCCCTACAATATCCTAACTTATTACAGGAGACAGTCCCCCTACAATATCCTAACTTATTGCTGGAGACAGTCCCCCTACAATATCCTAACTTATTACTGGAGACAGTCCCCCTACAATATTTTAACTTATTACTGCAGACAGCCCCCCTACAATATCCTAACTTATAGCTGGAGACAGTCCCCCTACAATAACCTAACTTATTACTGGAGACAGTCCCCCTACAATATCCTAACTTATTACTGGAGACAGTCCCCCTACAATATCCTAACTTATTGCTGGAGACAGTCCCCCTACAATATCCTAACTTATTACTGGAGACAGTCCCCCTACAATATCCTAACTTATTGCTGGAGACAGTCCCCCTACAATATCCTAACTTATTACTGGAGACAGTCCCCCTACAATATCCTAACTTATTGCTGGAGACAGTCCCCCTACAATATCCTAACTTATTACTGGAGACAGTCCCCCTACAATAACCTAACTTATTGCTGGAGACAGTCCCCCTACAATATCCTAACTTATTGCTGGAGACAGTCCCCCTACAATATTCTAACTTATAGCTGGAGACAGTCCCCCTACAATATCCTAACTTATTACTGGAGACAGTCCCCCTACAATATCCTAACTTATAGCTGGAGACAGTCCCCCTACAATAACCTAACTTATTACTGGAGACAGTCCCCCTATAATAACCTAACTTATAGCTGGAGACAGTCCCCCTACAATATCCTAACTTATTACTGGAGACAGTCCCCCTACAATATCCTAACTTATTACTGGAGACAGTCCCCCTACAATAACCTAACTTATTGCTGGAGACAGTCCCCCTACAATATCCTAACTTATTGCTGGAGACAGTCCCCCTACAATATTCTAACTTATTACTGGAGACAGTCCCCCTACAATATCCTAACTTATTGCTGGAGACAGTCCCCCTACAATATCCTAACTTATTACTGGAGACAGTCCCCCTACAATATCCTAACTTATTGCTGGAGACAGTCCCCCTACAATATCCTAACTTATTGCTGGAGACAGTCCCCCTACAATATCCTAACTTATTGCTGGAGACAGTCCCCCTACAATATTCTAACTTATAGCTGGAGACAGTCCCCCTACAATATCCTAACATATTACTGGAGACAGTCCCCCTACAATATCCTAACTTATAGCTGGAGACAGTCCCCCTACAATAACCTAACTTATTACTGGAGACAGTCCCCCTACAATAACCTAACTTATAGCTGGAGACAGTCCCCCTACAATATCCTAACTTATTACTGGAGACAGTCCCCCTACAATATCCTAACTTATAGCTGGAGACAGTCCCCCTACAATAACCTAACTTATAGCTGGAGACAGTCCCCCTACAATAACCTAACTTATTACTGGAGACAGTCCCCCTACAATATCCTAACTTATAACTGGAGACAGTCCCTCTACAATATCCTAACTTATTACAGGAGACAGTCCCCCTACAATATCCTAACTTATTGCTGGAGACAGTCCCCCTACAATATCCTAACTTATTACTGGAGACAGTCCCCCTACAATATTCTAACTTATTACTGGAGACAGCCCCCCTACAATATCCTAACTTATAGCTGGAGACAGTCCCCCTACAATAACCTAACTTATTACTGGAGACAGTCCCCCTACAATATCCTAACTTATAGCTGGAGACAGTCCCCCTACAATATCCTAACTTATTGCTGGAGACAGTCCCCCTACAATATCCTAACTTATTACTGGAGACAGTCCCCCTACAATATCCTAACTTATTACTGGAGACAGTCCCCCTACAATAACCTAACTTATTGCTGGAGACAGTCCCCCTACAATATCCTAACTTATTGCTGGAGACAGTCCCCCTACAATATTCTAACTTATTGCTGGAGACAGTCCCCCTACAATATCCTAACTTATTACTGGAGACAGTCACCCTACAATATCCTAACTTATTACTGGAGACAGTCCCCCTACAATAACCTAACTTATTACTGGAGACAGTCCCCCTACAATAACCTAACTTATTACTGGAGACAGTCCCCCTAAACTTATTACTGGAGACAGTCCCCCTACAATATCCTAACTTATTACAGGAGACAGTCCCCCTACAATATCCTAACTTATTGCTGGAGACAGTCCCCCTACAATATCCTAACTTATTACTGGAGACAGTCCCCCTACAATATTCTAACTTATTACTGGAGACAGCCCCCCTACAATATCCTAACTTATAGCTGGAGACAGTCCCCCTACAATAACCTAACTTATTACTGGAGACAGTCCCCCTACAATATCCTAACTTATAGCTGGAGACAGTCCCCCTACAATATCCTAACTTATTGCTGGAGACAGTCCCCCTACAATATCCTAACTTATTACTGGAGACAGTCCCCCTACAATATCCTAACTTATTGCTGGAGACAGTCCCCCTACAATATCCTAACTTATTGCTGGAGACAGTCCCCCTACAATATCCTAACTTATTGCTGGAGACAGTCCCCCTACAATATTCTAACTTATAGCTGGAGACAGTCCCCCTACAATATCCTAACATATTACTGGAGACAGTCCCCCTACAATATCCTAACTTATAGCTGGAGACAGTCCCCCTACAATAACCTAACTTATTACTGGAGACAGTCCCCCTACAATAACCTAACTTATAGCTGGAGACAGTCCCCCTACAATATCCTAACTTATTACTGGAGACAGTCCCCCTACAATATCCTAACTTATAGCTGGAGACAGTCCCCCTACAATAACCTAACTTATAGCTGGAGACAGTCCCCCTACAATAACCTAACTTATTACTGGAGACAGTCCCCCTACAATATCCTAACTTATAACTGGAGACAGTCCCTCTACAATATCCTAACTTATTACAGGAGACAGTCCCCCTACAATATCCTAACTTATTGCTGGAGACAGTCCCCCTACAATATCCTAACTTATTACTGGAGACAGTCCCCCTACAATATTCTAACTTATTACTGGAGACAGCCCCCCTACAATATCCTAACTTATAGCTGGAGACAGTCCCCCTACAATAACCTAACTTATTACTGGAGACAGTCCCCCTACAATATCCTAACTTATAGCTGGAGACAGTCCCCCTACAATATCCTAACTTATTGCTGGAGACAGTCCCCCTACAATATCCTAACTTATTACTGGAGACAGTCCCCCTACAATATCCTAACTTATTACTGGAGACAGTCCCCCTACAATAACCTAACTTATTGCTGGAGACAGTCCCCCTACAATATCCTAACTTATTGCTGGAGACAGTCCCCCTACAATATTCTAACTTATTGCTGGAGACAGTCCCCCTACAATATCCTAACTTATTACTGGAGACAGTCACCCTACAATATCCTAACTTATTACTGGAGACAGTCCCCCTACAATAACCTAACTTATTACTGGAGACAGTCCCCCTACAATAACCTAACTTATTACTGGAGACAGTCCCCCTAAACTTATTACTGGAGACAGTCCCCCTACAATATCCTAACTTATTACAGGAGACAGTCCCCCTACAATATCCTAACTTATTGCTGGAGACAGTCCCCCTACAATATCCTAACTTATTACTGGAGACAGTCCCCCTACAATATTCTAACTTATTACTGGAGACAGCCCCCCTACAATATCCTAACTTATAGCTGGAGACAGTCCCCCTACAATAACCTAACTTATTACTGGAGACAGTCCCCCTACAATATCCTAACTTATAGCTGGAGACAGTCCCCCTACAATATCCTAACTTATTGCTGGAGACAGTCCCCCTACAATATCCTAACTTATTACTGGAGACAGTCCCCCTACAATATCCTAACTTATTACTGGAGACAGTCCCCCTACAATAACCTAACTTATTGCTGGAGACAGTCCCCCTACAATATCCTAACTTATAGCTGGAGACAGTCCCCCTACAATATTCTAACTTATTGCTGGAGACAGTCCCCCTACAATATCCTAACTTATTACTGGAGACAGTCACCCTACAATATCCTAACTTATTACTGGAGACAGTCCCCCTACAATAACCTAACTTATTACTGGAGACAGTCCCCCTACAATAACCTAACTTATTACTGGAGACAGTCCCCCTAAACTTATTACTGGAGACAGTCCCCCTACAATAACCTAACTTATTACTGGAGACAGTCCCCCTACAATATCCTAACTTATAGCTGGAGACAGTCCCCCTACAATAACCTAACTTATTACTAGAGACAGTCCCCCTACAATATTCTAACTTATTGCTGGAGACAGTCCCCCTACAATAACCTAACTTATTACTGGAGACAGTCCCCCTACAATATCCTAACTTATAGCTGGAGACAGTCCCCCTACAATAACCTAACTTATTACTGGAGACAGTCCCCCTACAATATTCTAACTTATAGCTGGAGACAGTCCCCCTACAATATCCTAGTTTATTACTGGAGACAGTCCCCCTACAATATCCTAACTTATTGCTGGAGACAGTCCCCCTACAATAACCTAACTTATTACTGGAGACAGTCCCCCTACAATATCCTAACTTATAGCTGGAGACAGTCCCACCTACAATATCCTAACTTATTACTGGAGACAGTCCCCCTACAATATCCTAACATACTGCTGGAGACAGTCCCCCTACAATAACCTAACTTATTACTGGAGACAGTCCCCCTACAATAACCTAACTTATTACTGGAGACAGTCCCCCTATAATATCCTAACTTATAGCTGGAGACAGTCCCCCTACAATATTCTAACTTATTGCTGGAGACAGTCCCCCTACAATATCCTAACTTATTGCTGGAGACAGTCCCCCTACAATATCCTAACTTATTACTGGAGGCAGTCCCCCTACAATATCCTAACTTATTACTGGAGACAGTCCCCCTACAATAACCTAACTTATTACTGGAGACAGTCCCCCTATAATATCCTAACTTATAGCTGGAGACAGTCCCCCTACAATATTCTAACTTATTGCTGGAGACAGTCCCCCTACAATATCCTAACTTATTGCTGGAGACAGTCCCCCTACAATATCCTAACTTATTACTGGAGGCAGTCCCCCTACAATATCCTAACTTATTACTGGAGACAGTCCCCCTACAATATCCTAACTTATTGCTGGAGACAGTCCCCCTACAATAACCTAACTTATTACTGGAGACAGTCCCCCTAAACTTATTGCTGGAGACAGTCCTACACTATAATGTCTTAAAATATGACTTCCAATATGGCTGGAGACTGTTCCTACAGTAACATGACATATGACTGGAGACTGTTCCTAAGTTACATGACATATGACTGGAGACCGTTCCTACGGTAACATGACATGACTGGATACTGTTCCTAAGTAACATGACATGACTGGAGACTGTTCCTACAGTAACATGACGTATGACTGGAGACTGTTCCTACAGTAACATCACACATGACTTGAGGCCATCTCTATATTAACATGACGTATGACTGGATACTGTTCCTACAGTAACATGACAAATGGATTGAGACTGTTTCTACGGTAACATGACATATGACTGGATACTGTTCCTAAGTAACATGACATGACTGGATACTGTTCCTAAGTAACATGACATGACTGGAGACTGTTCCTACAGTAACATGACATGACTGGATACTGTTCCTACAGTAACATGACATATGGCTTGAGACTGTTCCTACAGTAATATGACATATGGCTTGAGACTGTTCCTACAGTAACATGACATATGGCTTGAGACTGTTCCTACAGTAATATGACATATGACTGGATACTGTTCCTACAGTAATATGACATATGGCTTGAGACTGTTCCTACAGTAACATGACATATGGCTGGAGACTGTTCCTACAGTAACATGACATATGGCTTGAGACTGTTCCTACAGTAATATGACATATGGCTGGATACTGTTCCTACAGTAACATGACTTATGGCTGGAGACCGTTCCTACAGTTACATGATGTATGGCTGGAGACTGTTCCTACAGTAACATCACACATGACTTGAGGCCATCTCTATATTAACATGACGTATGACTGGATAATGTCCCTACTGTAACATGACATATGACTTGAGGCTGTTCCTACAGTAACATGACATATGACTGGAGACTGTTCCTAAGTAACATGACATATGGCTGAAGACTGTTCCTACAGTTACATGATGTATGGCTGGAGACCATTCCTACAGTAACATGACATATGACTGGAGACTGTTCCTAAGTAACATGACATATGGCTGAAAACTGTTCCTACAGTAAAATGACATATGGCTTGAGACTGTTCCTACAGTAACATGACATGACTGGAGACTGTTCCTACGGTAACATGACTTATGGCTGGAGACCGTTCCTACAGTAACATGACATATGGCTGGAGACCGTTCCTACAGTAACATGACACATGACTTGAGGCCATCTCTATATTAACATGACGTATGACTTGAGGCCATCCCTACAGTAACATGACACATGACTTGAGGCCATCTCTATATTAACATGACGTATGACTGAAGACTCCACAAATTAACATTATAGTATACATCCTTCATGCTGAACAAGTTACCTATCAAAGTAAACGTGACATAATTAATGAATGATACATAACTTCTTAATCAACTGGGAATTCTCATCTCAATTGAGTATTTTAACGTAGAAGTGTTAAGACTTTAAAAATAACTTAATTACACAAATTTTACTAAGAACACAATTTGTATGTCATTTACAAAACAAGATGCCCATGGGGTCTGTATCACTCACCTGGGCATTTATGTAATTAAGGGAAAACACTCATAACTTATATTACAAATACTTTTCCCATTTTGGGATCCGTCTCTCAGTGCCATGTATTTCTGTCAATATTTTCTTTTAACTAACATAAATGTGCTAGTTCCAAAGACAATTAAAAACAAACTGGAAAACTGACAGGCCAGCAAGGGTCCCTTTGTGTGGCTACATATCCCACACAACAAAGTAGCCAAATTTGGACCCAACCCTCTCATTCTTACAGAAGAAAAAGGATTTTAAAGAATTTGCTATATTTCTCCCTTTGGGCCCTGCCCCTTGGGGCCAGACTCACCATTTATATTAAATTGGTTAATATTCTCTCAAAGATGATTCAAGCCATATATGGACCGAATCCTTTCATTCCTACAGAAGAAGAATTTTGAAAAATTTGCTTTATTTCTCCTATTGAACCCTGCCCCTCAGGCCCCTTGTGGGTCAAACACACTGTATAGACAGACTAGTTCCGATTCATCCAAGGATGATTAAGACAAAATTTGATCAAAATCCACTTAATCGTTCATGACAAATTGTTATTTTTGGAAATGGTGACAGACAATGGACGACGGATGCTGTGCCATGCCATATAAGCTAACCGGCCCTTTAATTTGGACCAGGTGAGCTAGAAATTGCAGCACAATTTAAATTTCAAACATTCTTTTTTGGTCAATAATACAAATGGGTGATCAGAATGTAGTTTTTCCTGAACCCAGGGTAAAAATCAATTTTCAACCCCGACAAAACTGATGTTTTAATTAAGTAGTGTTCTAGTCTGCATGTTTCACCCGGTCCAGTGCGATGTAAAAGTGTTTATTCTGTCGCGTGTCGTGCACGCCTATTGGTCCAACTTCACAATCTGCACATATAAGGTATTTAATGTTATCCACAGTGTTTGTGAAGCCAAGGTTTTCAAAGGTAAACATATCCTCCACCAGCCAGAATTCTTTCAGTGTTTCCCCATCCTCGGGTGCTGCATTCGGCTTCTTTTTCATATGAGGAAGAAACAGCTGAAAAAAAGCAAATATCATATTTAATTCTTAATAATATGATTAATATCTAAAATATCTTAATGATGACAATTTTGTACCACAAGTATAGATTCTTCTTTATGTTCTTATAGATGTTCAGTAATGTATAGAAGAATTTATTTAACAAGTACTTTCAACATTCACCAATTACAAGTTGTTTGAACAGGTATTAAATTAAATCAGCCCATCAACAATTGATCTTTTCCCAACACCATTACAATTTGACTATTTCTCAAAAAGTTAATGTCTTTTGTTTATTTTATTTTACTGAATCCTGTCCTTGAGTAGCGATGTAAATGATTAACCTCAATTCCCCCATTGGGCCGTGCCCCTCCAGCCCCAATGGAGCCACAACCTCCATTTATACAATCCAATAAATGCTCCAAAACAAATTCATCCTAAAGCATTAATTCCAGGACCAGTATGCTGAAGGAAAGTTAATTGTCATTGGGCTTCACCTCCTGCCCAGGGGAGACACCTCATTCCCCCATTGGGGCTCATTGCCCAGCCCCAAATGCCAGACCACATTTCACAAATCCCAGGATGTAGAATTACTTGTAAATGAAATGTTGACAGACAATGGATGCTGCACCATGGCATAAACCCACTGGCTCTGGTCCAGGTGAGCTAAAAGCTATGATTGTATCTGTGTTCTATTCCATCCATCCGTACATACCTACGTTTTATGCTGGTCAAAATTTCACACTTGACTTGCATTGACGCCATATTGATGATTATATAGGTCGCAAGGGAGGGGGAGGAGGGTAGGAGGGTAGGAGGCTAGGCCATCTAATTATCCTATCGGTGTGCGATGGAGTCAAAAGAAAAAATATAGTTTACTGTTTTTAATTTGTAAACAAGAGGCCTATGGGCCTGTATCACTCACCTGGTTGGATTTGACCAAATATAAAAACAATGTTCATGTTCATTTCGTTAATTAGCTTTATTTGTCAATCTCGAACAATGCTATAAATGGTTATAGTGTAGGGATCTCAACTGATTTAATATAATAAGAAAAGAAGTCCAGACTCTCTAAGGGCGTAGAAATACCCCAGGGATTGTTTTTACAACATGGTTGTGTTTAAAGAAACCAAGTCCCTTGGGGTGAGGAAAGACCCTTTAAAGATCCTTTGGCCTACTTTTACATCAGGATTGTGTTTATCCTTTAACGTTCAGCTATGCTATACATGGTTATCGGATGGGGATCTCAACAGTTTCAAAAATATAACCAAGACACTACTGGTAGATCCTTAGGGGTGTGGAAAGACCCCTGAGCCCATTTTTACATCAGGATTGTGTTTATCTCTCGATGCCCAACATTACTTTATATGGTTATAGGGTGGGGATCTAAATAGTTTCTAAGGTACATGTATATCAAAGAAAATAAGTATGTATGTAGGGGTGGGGAAAGACCCCAGGGCATATTTTTGGATTGGTCAAAGATGCTACTGAAAAAATCTGTTTCCCTTCCCTGATGATGTTTCTGACCTTTGGTTAAAATTTATTCAGTACTTTATGACTAAGTAGCGATTTAAAGGACTTACATACCTCTATTTCCCCTATAGAGCCCCATCCCCTTATATTAGAGTCAGTGGGGTCAGAGTCACCATTCAAGATCTGTTCCCCTTTTCCCAAAGATGTTTCTGACCAAATTAATTAGGTTTAAATCTATTAAAAACTTATACAAGAAGCGATTTAAAGGGATTAAATTACCTCTATTTCTTCTATTGGGTTCTGCCCCTCTGGCTCCAAGTGGGGGTTACAACCACCATTTATGCAAAATCTGTTCCGCTTCCCCCAAGGATGTTTCTGACTAAATTGGGTTCAAATCCATTCGTAACTTTATAACTAGTACCCAATTAAATTAATTACATCTATTTCCCCTATTGGGCCCCCGCCCCTTCGGCCACTTGGGTGTCAGAGTCACCATCTATGCAAAATCTGTTCCCTTTCCCCTAAGGATGTTTCTGACTAAATTGGGTTCAAATCCATTTTTAACTTACCACTAACTAGTAGCCAATTAAATGCATTACCTCTATTTCCCCTATTGGACCCTGCCCCTCTGGCCCCTTGAGGGTCAGAGTCACCGTTTAAAGCAAATGTTGATGGCCGACGGAGGACGGATGCCGTGCTATGGCATAAGCTCACCAGATCTAATCATCAGACCAGGGGAGCTGATATTGTATGCTTGTATCAAATGTAACAGGTTTTCTTGATTTGAACTATGTGAGAAGTAGCTGCAATAATGTAGCTCTGGACGACGGACAATGAACATCGAAAATGCTACAAATAGCGAATCCGGATGTCGCGTAATTTGGAGTAATATTTAGAATAATTAAACATTTCTAATTCAGTTTAAGCAATGTATTAGCCTACCGTCACATCTGGAAATCTTTAATTTGCACATATCAATATCATACTACTCAGAGATGTCTCCGTAATCCGCCATCATACTTCTGAGAGAACTCTCGAGATGATGCTTTATGTCCATTCATATATGAAGCTACTACTGATTAAAAAAAACATTAACCAGTTTTTTGCCAGGGTTGCGAAGAAAGTGCATCTAACTTGGTGTAATGATTCAATTTAAGAATGTTGGACCTTGCTCACCGAGGTATACAACTCTGAATTTGTTTGATTTTGATTAGTAAAACTGACCTTTACACTTGCATCAAAGATGGCAGTATGTTTGAACTGATATCTCCATGTGTGTTGCTCGTTTTCAATTTTACCATTTATTGTCAAAGGAATGCTGTTATTAGCAATGCTCAACCATTTTTTTCCTTAATATGTGTTTATATAAACTGTATCTTATTTTGTTTATCTATGTTTTCTCATTACAAAACAGAAAACAGATTGGAAATCGGTTGAAAAACAAATTTTCTATGCGATTTTTAAAACACGAAAATCCACTGTCCTAAAATGGCATTTTTTTCAAATATACAAAAAACGCGTACTCCGTGCATCTTGATAAGTTGAATATGATTTTGTTTGTATAAATGGTGTAAGAATTGGCCAATTGTAATATTCAAACTAAAAACAAAACATTCTTCTATTTTTATGCAAGATATTTTAGGTAAAATGTTCCATTATGACCATTCTAAGTGGAAGTTACTGCCCTTCTTAAATTTTAACAAGTGAAACTGAAAGTATATATATTCAAATATCTTAACAAGGTAGTAATAACACCTCAGTGTAGCTATAACACGATTTAATTAATTGTGTTTTATATATAAACAAATGATAGTAATGTTGGCATGTGATAAACTGCAGTCGACACAAAAAATAAGTCTGTGAATGCGTATATGTTCAAAACTAGGTCAAGTTGACTTCGATATGACGTACTCCTATAACATAAGAGGCCGCTGGTCGGCTCTTTTTCTATCGGATATTATTTTGCCGACTACACGGCGCCTGTCAAAAGTATCTCGCTGTGTAAAACCTCTAACAATGTTGGAGTACGATATGATGTTGAGTCTTCGTCAATGAAATGGTGTGTTCATCTGTTATTGTAAACGTTTCATTTGTTTAATATTGATGCTTAAATTGATTTAATTGTTCGCTGCACATGTAATTCAAACTAATGGATTCCATACAAAACTAGAGAGAAAATGTGTATGGTGTACCGCTGTGATCAGGGTCTCTCGGCGCTACTTTCGACCGCCATCTTTGATTTTACGATGTTTTTCAGTGACCCCCGTCTCGAATAAATGACATTTGCATGTGTTTCCCTGGATTGTCATGCATATCATTATATACCCAAAAAATCAGAAATGCCTAAGTAATACAGCCAGTATGGTCACGCCGTTTGACTCGGCCGGAATCACGGTAATATTCATAATTCAGTTTTTCAAAAAATCGGCATTCCTTACCCTTTTGCCAATTTTAACATACGAAACATAGTTAAATCAATAGGATTCCTTATGGATATTTTTAGGTAATTTATGCGTTTGTACAGAATGATAAAGACAGTTAAATCCTCCGGATACTAAACCCTTTAATTGGGGTACGTGTTTTTAAGCGTTTCTAAGATATTGATACGAGTTAACTGCCCTTTGCTTGAGCATTGCTACTGTTATATGCAGGTTTGTTGATGCAGGTTTGTTTTTACGTGTTTTTTATCCGAGAGAATTATAATCATAGCTTATATCACAGACTTGTATATCAGGAAATATTCGTCTCTGCTTATATACTGTCCGATGTGAATCACATCGGGAATTGTAATTTATACACTATCGGCAAGGGGAGGGACTTCATACCAGAGCAGGAAAATCTGGCTAAACCTAAATATATTCTGATCACCTCTTTTTCCTTCATGATGGCTTTCTGTGGTAGAAGAATAATAGATGGACATCTTTGGCAGTATATCTTTGTTCTGTTCTTTCCATCTTGTACCATCATTTCGTATTTGTTTTTGGCCACATCGTCTACATTTGCTTCGCTCATGGTGTTTGTGTGAAGTGTTTATGTTATTTTTTCGCAATCTATATCTTTCTGACGCTCTGTTGATCTCTTTACAACCTAATGAAAATCAAACATTTAGGGGACGAAATAAACAATTTCATAAATACGCATGCGTATTGAAATTAAAACTTACTCTAAATCACATTTGCGTTTTAATCAGACACAGATTACATGGGAACAATTAAGCATACGAAAGCCGTCGAGTGAAAAATAGCAAGCACCTGCAGCGAGAAGAAAACAGAGATCAGCTGGTGGTCTTACGTGTTTGCAGTAATTGGATTTATTGAAAAAAGGTATATTTTTTATTCGGTAACAATACACTTTTTTCTGCCTTTAATTTATATTTACAATGCGCTTTGGAAAGTCCTTTTATTCATATATACCCTGCTGCATATAGTATACACTACTCCCAGCTGAGGGTCCCATAACCGATAATAATATATAAATTATTAATGCAGCAAGCTGTTCATTGCCTTATTGTTAAACCGTTAATCAGTTGAATATAATCGATAATAAAGCAGTGCAAAATTTCGGGGTTCTGAGTAACATATATAATTATCATTAATGGGGTAACAAGAATGACAAGAATTGGGAAATTGATAAGGAAAAGGACAATTCTAAAAACAGACCAAGACCGATTCTTGCTGCATTTAATTCAGTAGAAGATAAAAAGAACTTCCTCAACAACATCAAAGAACTTCAGAATGATGGAAGGTATAAGGAGATTTCTATAAGCAATGACCTTACCAAACAGGAAAGGCAGAAGGAATCAGAACTTAGAGATGAAGCCAAAAGGAAAAATAGTCAAGGATCGGGGGAATACACGTATCGAGTAAGAGGTCCCCCTTGGGACATGAAAGTAAGAAGATTCAGAAAACAGGAATAAATCAGAAGGATAATGTCACCAAATTGCAAAATTCTCAACATTATTTATAATTAGCTGTATTTACACAAACGTAGATTGTCTTTCAAACAAATTAGACAAGTTAAAATCAAGGATAAACTTAATTGCTAGACAACACACATATCATGGGGATTACAGAAATATATCCAAAGAATTTTGGGTTTTGCCAAACAAAGCTGAATTAAGAATTGAAGGATACCATGCAACCTTTTCATAAATGAGAACTCGGGAGATCGACAGAGAGGAGTCAGGCTGCACATAAAGTCAGAACATCATGGAGTAGAAGTAGACATGGGAAGCACATTTAAGGAAAGTATTTGGGTTAAGATAAAACTCTCAAGAAATAATTGTCTATTGGTCGGATGCATATACAGGAGTCCAAATTCAGATTCATAGGAAAACACAAAGGAATTACTGAAACTGTTAGATAAGGTATCGTCAAAGAAGGAATATAGCCACTTATTAATCATGGGCGATTTTAATTTGCCGAAAATAGACTGGAATTCATGGTCACCTGGTAATGACAAACAAAGCGAAAGTTTTGTAGAATGTTTAAGGGACAATTATCTTTGCCAACATACAACAGATTTTACAAGAATGAGAAAAGGAAGCGAGCCAAGTATTTAGATTTAATATTAACAAATGAAGATGAAATGATCACAGAAATTAAGTACGACAGCCCAGTAGGAAGTAATGACCACTTGGTTTTGATCTTCAAATTTCATTGTAATAAAACTCCTTCTGCGAATAAAACCCATCGTCTGAATTACAACAAGGGCGACTTCGAAAGCATGAGAAATGATGTCGACGTCCCTATAAACTGGAATGGAATACTCAATGGCAGCATAGATGAAATGTATAAAACTTTTACAGGGATTATTGAAGCAAGTGCAAACAAATATATACCAAAGAGAAAGTCTAAATGCCACCCAGTATCTGGAAAACTTAATCCACCCCTGAATAAAGACACTTTGAAATTAATAAACAAAAAGCATAGGACATAGCAAAGATACATGGAAACAAAAAGTGAGAGTGAGGGCGGGGAGCTAGATGTTATATACATGGATTTCATGAAGGCATTTTTGATAAAGTGCCACACTAACGTTTATTGAGGAAATTGTCAGGATATGGTGTTAGCCCTCAGGTTGTTAATTGGATAAAAAACTTCTTAAGAAATAGGTGCCAGCGAGTAATAGTCAACGGAGAATCCTCTAAATCGTACCCGGTAATGAGTGGTATCCCCCAGGGAAGTGTATTGGGCCCAATATTATTTGTTGTATATATCAACGATCTACCAGTGTCCCAATCGCCGCTCTTTGCTGATGATACCAAATTATACAGACAAATAATTATACGCAATAGCGAGGATGTTAAAATACTCCAGAATGATCTTTCGTGTATCTGGACGAACTCATGTTCAAAATGCTATTTAAAGCTCTAGTTAGACCCCACCTTGAGTATGCTGCAAGTGTTTGGAACCCATCAAAAGTAAAAGATATAGAACTCATTGAAAATGTGCAGAGAAGGGCAACAAAACTGATCCCTGGATTTAAAAATATCTCGTACCCGGAACGGCTACAACGGTTAAATCTCCCAACGCTACAGCACCGTAGGACCAGAGGAGATATGATTGACGTTTTTAAGATAGTAAATAACATATACGATAGTAGAATAACAAAAAACTTTTTCCAAATGGACAAGATGAGTAGAACCAGAGGTCACGATAAGAAAATATTCAAAAAACGATGTCGTCTTGATGGAAGGAAACATTTTTTCAGTAACCGAGTTATTAATTTATGGAATAGCTTGCCACAAATTGTTGTCAATGCTGATTCTGTCATAAAATTTGAAATAATGTTAGATGATCATTGGAAAAATAACCGTTTTTATTCATGAATGTACAGGAACTAATATAAAGCCATTAATTACATAGGAAATATTTATATTATACTATGTACATGTATTGATATTGATATGGATATAGAGGCTACAAGCCTGCATCCGTTATTTATGCTAATAAATGCTAATAAATATAACATCACAACACTATAAATTAAGATTTCATAATTCTAAAACCTTATAAAAATCGAGCTTATCGATGTATAATTTTATACATCGATAACCCCAATTTTATACATCGATAACCCCGATTTTGTTTTGTAAGGTTTTAAAATGTATATGAATACTTAATTTATAGTGTTGTGGTTGTTTACTGAGGTTACTCAGAATCCCCAAAACCGAGCACCAGTGGGTTATGTTACTGAAAGAAAAATCTAAAAAAAATAATGATAATAGATAAATTGTAGAGCATACAAAATCATTGCAGGACACTCACCTTATAATTACACTCATTTGATTTCACCATAACTTTGCCGGCACATAGTTTGAAAATTTGCATGTTATTACATTAGGGGTTCATCTGTACTTTTACAGTTCAAAAATCATTTAACGAATTGCAGGGTGGGCAAAACCTGACATGTCACTTAATAGCTACAGGCACACCTGCCAAATCTAGGTATAGGCAGATATGTTGTTGGGCATGCGCAATGGTCAATACAGTATGTACTTTACAATTGGTTAAAACTATTTATAGGTACATATTGTCATTAGGTATGCGTAGGTTTGGTCATAGGGGCCGCGGTGGCCGAGTGGTTAAGGTGTACCGACACTTTATCACTAGCCCTCCACCTCTGGGTTGCGAGTTCGAAACCTACGTGGGGCAGTTACCAGGTACTGACCGTAGGCCGTCGGTTTTTCTCCGGGTACTCTGGCTTTCCTCCACCTCCAAAACCTGGCACGTCCTTAAATGACCCTGGCTGTTAATAGGAGACGTTAAACAAAAAACAAACCAAACCAAGGTTTGGTCTTTGAGTAAGTTTCATATAGTGTAAATATGCAGTTCAATTTGTAAGAAAAAAGATTACAGTTTTTACAATGTAAATGCATAAAATTATTTTCATCATACACCATTACAAAATCTGCAGGAATTACCCATAGAGGCTCCCAAGCCTACCTGAATAGCTTGTTGATGACGTGCAATCATAATAAATCAAATACAGACACTGTTATTGGACCTTTTATTATTTTTTTCTTGTATATTATAATCATATAATATATACTGTGCTTAATCCATGTATCATGCTTTCAGAGAATACAGAACATAGAGAAGATGAGCAGGGGAGGAGGATCAAAAGATGTCCCCGGAATGTCAATGATGTCATTTGTTTCCCAGGATGAAATTGACAGCACCAGGAAAAAACGACAAGAGGAATGGGAAAAAACAAGGACAGAAGATCAACCTCTGGGTAAACATAAACAAAATGTCCATCAAATGATAATTATGATATTAACAGCAATATTTTGAACAATGTATGTCTAAAACATATATGTAACCATATCAAATTTAAAGTACCTACCTGATATATATATGATCTACAGCTATGAGGTTAGTTGATAGATTTTATGATAAAAAATATACCGCAGTTTGTCTCAAATAATTTTTTTGTGATGATGGGCTATTCAAATCGCTCAATGTCTGACCCATGGTCCAACGTCTGCTAGCGCTGTTCATCTGTCCCTGAACAATCCTTCTTATATTTATGTTGCTATTTCTTGACAATTACTGTAGGAATATTTCTCTAACTTCATATATAGGTTCCTCTTGGTCCCTCATTGTTCCAATTCAATATTGAGTCTGATCAGTAAAGCAAAAAACAGACAGCCCTCATGGATTTTGACAGTTGAAGTTTGTAATCATAATATTAATTTCTTGTAAAGTACTGGAAGGATATTTCTCAAACTTCACATGTAAGTTCTCCTTCTTCCTAGTTGTGTCAATTCAATTTGATCAGGAAAACAAAGTGGCCGACAGACAGCCATCTTGGATTTTGTCAGTTGAGATTAAATGATACAATTCAGAAAGTTTGTCTTAGATCTTTCTTAGGTTTCATAAATAGACTCCCATGTTATCAAATGATTAAGTGGAAGAGGAAAAAGAAGAGAAAAGAGCAGTATTTCATAGAACTGATAAAGAACATTGATTGGTGCTGGATGGGCGCTAAGGTCAATCAAGGATCTCTTGTTATTTTATACAATAAATGTATATTAAATGTGCTAAAGACATTGTACATGTATATATAGTTAATGTGCCTGCAGTAATACAGTGGATGTATTGTGACTGATATTCACTGATATTTTGTATTAACTGATCATGTATATATGTAGCGGATGTAAATGTCAGATTAAAGACAACACCGCAGGGTTCATTGTAGAATTCTCACATTTATTGAAGACGATTTCAATAAATACTTAAATCATTCTGAAACATACAAAGATACAAAATATACAATCTCTACTCGACCATCACATACACGGAACTCACACTCACTAGACAAATTACATTTAACCCTTTCGCCCCTACAGACCATATTGGACTTCAAATAATGAATGAATGGCAGAGTCCACTAAAGTTTCTTAGGGTAGAAGGGGTTAATACAAGCGAAATGATATAATTTCACTTTACTTAATATTTATATATATATATGGATTTATCTTAAATCAGAACATCAAATATATATCATATATTCAGTAAAAATTAACAATACACTTACAACACGTATTGTGTATCAATGCTGATTTGCGCAAAGGCACACAATCCTAGTACGTCACAGTCTAGAATCGCCTTTTATATAAACTACAATAAAAGATAATACAGAATGTCATACATGATAACTCATACATATAAATATATATATATCACATCAAATACTTGATGATTGCTTTACTATAATTTAATATTATATGATTTTATTCCAACATAACAATCATGTCAGAATAGTATACACGTATACTTGTATATGATAAAACACATTATTCAATGGATCATTAAAACACTAATTCATCATTCGATCACTCATGATTGTCAACCACATCATTCGATCACTCATGATTGTCAACCACACGGGGGAAAACCAAATGAATTCAAATAAAACTAACTTACCCATGATGAACATATATAGCGGGCAAACCAAGACAAACCAGTAAACCACCATCTACCACGGCAAATTCAAAACTGCCCAAACACAAAGAAACATTTACTAAAACATAAGAAAACAACATCCAACCAATCAAACGCCTTCGTCAAAGTCCGTCAGAACTGTCACATGTCCAGTCTGTCGGTGACTACTATTTACGCACACACACACATATACATGTACATTACGAATACAAAGAAACGTGCACGCCGTTATAATACTCGTGCGCATGGAAAAGCGTTTTTCTAATCTAATGGAGTAATTCCATAAATGACAATCATTATAATAGCACATAATGATTAAAATAATAATATTTATAAACAAAACTGTTTATTACCAATACATACTATTAGGTATCATTGAATGTATGACCCTATTACATATATAGTTAATGTGCCTGTAATACAGCGGATGTATTGTGACTGATGTTCACTGATATTTTGTATTAACTTCCCAGAATGTCCGGAGGAAGTTGTGGATAACAGATCTCTGTTTGAGAAACTACAGGAACAGAAAATGAGACAAGAAGAGGAATATGAGGAAACACATAAGTTGAGTAAGTTTTCCCCCAATAAATCATTTTAGTTTCATTAATGCCATTCTGAACTTAAAGCATGTATTTGTTGTGTACTCTGTCCCTGTCCCAGACCTGTTAAAAAAACTTCTTATATGAACCATGAGGCCTGAAGTTATTATGCTCAAAGCTTCTAATTGCTGATCATGATCTGACTATAATATATC
This sequence comes from Pecten maximus, assembly GCF_902652985.1. Lineage (NCBI taxonomy): Eukaryota > Metazoa > Mollusca > Bivalvia > Pectinida > Pectinidae > Pecten > Pecten maximus. Next base: position 1,061,142 of record NC_047025.1, read on the forward strand.
ATTAGTTTTCTTCACCACAAACTGCTTAAACAGCTCACATCAGGTGAGTTGGTAGATAATATAGTACTGAAGACTCTTTCTTGTCTAAAGATCTTTACTGGTCGGTATCCCATAGGCGGAGGGAATCCTGTTTTGGTTACAGGATTTTAAAATATTCTAAAAATAAACTGGATGAAATACATTAAATAAAATCGACTAATTATACTTGACTCAGAGTTGTCCCTACTTAACTGATATCTCACTATATTATATATTATATGAATGATGGTAACATGTATATACTCATTGTTACTAAATGGAGAGAACTTACATAGGCTATGCCTGTTGTTCAATCCTTTTTCTTTCAGAATTATTTTCTCTGAGAAATAAAATTTGTTGAAATGAAATAAAGATTTGCAAATTAAACTCGGCAAGCTGTGTAAATCATATGAAATAATGTCACGGTGGTAAATTTTTAAGATTACTTCAAATAATCTGACAATAAAACCATGCTAAGTATGAATAGGTCTACTGTTGAGCTTATTATACTCAGGCAAAATTTCTTCACATGACATGAATTTCACATGAAAAATTTCACATGAATGTCATGTGAATATTTTTGATGTGAATTTCAAGTGAAAAAAAATCCACCTGAAATTCACATGAAAAAAATCATGTGAAATTTGTGTGAAAAAATTCACATGGAAAAAATTAATGTGAGTTTCATGTGAAAAAATTTCATGTGAAGGAATTTTGTCTGAGTAGCTAGGAAAGGTGGATAATTGGCATGTACACTTCAGGAGCGAACAACATCAAGATTACGTAACAGTGAAACCTACTGGTATTTCTATCATTGGATAATGGAACTCGGATTTGAAACTGATATGTTGCATTTTTTTGTAGAGAACAGCGTCAAGGGTTTAGATGAGGATGAGGCTGGATTTCTGGAGTATGTATCAAAGAATCAAATTGACATCTTAAAGGCAAGATACAAAGAAGAAAAAGACATCTTAAAAGAAATTGAAGTATCCTGTGAAATGTATAAATATTACTGTTTCTCCACATGCCGTCGTATTAAATTTAGAAAATTAGTGAAGTATATTGTATCATTCCTGATAGGTTACCCAACCTACTACTCACAGACAGACCCTTTTATATGTTTGTGTTTTAAAATCAAGAGAAAACTTTAAAATTTCATAAAAATATATACATAATACTTCCGATATTTATTGTAGCATTTTAGGCAGCTTAATTCATGAGATCTAATAAACCTCAGAAATACAGGTACATGTAATTTCAAAAACTAACAAAACATTATGTATATTTTTGCTGCTGACTGCTAATTTCTTTATACCTTCCAAAGTTGAGTTTAACAGATCATTGGACAAATTTGAAATGAAACATATTTTTAGCTTTAAAAGGGGGGAATGATTTGAGGAAAGGAAGTAATTTTTCTGTAGCAAATTATCTCCCCTTAGATTTTGTTTGGCCGTTTTCGTTTTTAGGGTCCAAACGGTTAGACCACTTGGACTGGTATTGTTCGTTTATGAAATAAAGATGGCCCTGGTGATTTTATATTGTTTTCAGACGAGCCTTGACAAAGACTACCAAGGCCTGTATTAACATTTGCAGGTCCGTCAAGATATATGTTTGAAATATTACATTTAAAACCTGACGAACCGGTTTGTCCACATTAACAAACAGGCCCCTGGTTGTATCCTGTGCAAAGTGTGTTACCCTGTTGAAAATGTTGCTTATTTACTTTTTGTGATAGCTCTGTCGGCAGATCATCAGACTACAACAGTTAGATCCACAGTGTTTTGTTTGGTCCCTGCTGGAGTGGTTTGTGTTTCTCAGATTTTGATATTCCCTCTAGTCTCTTAGTTGTTAATGAAGTCCTTGAGTAAATGTTACGGCACATCTATATATATTATCTGTGTATTAGCCTTGACCTTGATCAGGATGCATCAGTTACCAAGGTAACAGAAGGGAAGATGTCCGACGATAGAAAAATTTCAGCCAAACCTCAGATTGGTGCTGCACAAAACAAAAAATCTCAGATGTCACTTTTAGCTGGAGCCGTCAAACGGAAGGGGTATGTAGATCATTTTCTTAGAAAAAATATATATCTCGACTCTTAAAAGCTGTGACATATATTGGCGATTTATATATGCATTACCGCTACCCGGGTATAGTAATATATCTTGTTTTATTGTATATTTGTACTTCACATCATGTGAAATATACTATAGAAGTTTGATGGTTTGTACAACAGGGACTTCCTTTCGCAAAGCTCAAAAATATATATACTATTTTATACTTGTGTATGGACCATGGATAGGAAAATTTGAGGCAAATCCCTGTGGTTTGTTCAGTAGATCATGAAGCAGTCGTAAGTCTAAGTTTGGATTTAAGATGTCAACCCTGAAACCTCCAATGAGGGAGCTCTTCATTCCACATCCAAAATGAATTGAAGGAGGAAGTGCCTAAACAAACTTTTTTGTGGCATGTAGGGAATGTTCCACTGGAACTTAAAGGGACATCACGGTAAACCAATTTTTATTTTGTATTTTTTCATATTATTGGGTATATCTTTAAAACAAATATCCTTATGAACAGTAACCATTCGAATTTGATGATATATGTACATAAAAAACATCAATTATTAATTATAAAAAGGTTATCACAATTCGTTGATCAATAGTCTGAATATGCAAATTTTGTGACATATACGATAACACGCTTGCGCACAACACACTAAAAAACCTGAAAACAAAAATGGCTTCCAATGTGAATCGACTGCGGTTGAAAACGATAACAGCTTCCGCAATGAAGAGAATAATGGGAAAATGGATCAAACATAATCCTAGAATTAAACTGGGGAAGCAGTACAATACAGTTCAAACATGAAAACAGCAGTAATACGGACGCTGCTCGTATTCTGCTTGATTGCTGGATAGTAGGTCATGACAATCTCGGTAATACACAAACTCGGTAATAGTTACATAAACTCAGTAATATTTATACAGTCTGTACCAGAACATCGCTACTGTCACTATACTACATTTTGTATATGTACAGTGTTTACACTTATTTACACATAAATTTGTGTGCCGGAATATATACAGAACGTGTTATTTAACATTTAAACCACTGTATAATATCGTTATCCCAGATGGAATATTTCGCCTTGTAAACTATCGAGTGTTTGTGTTGCCGCGATTTCAAAACAGTCACGTGATGATTTAAAAATAATTTCCGCGCTAAATTTAGAGGGGGATTCCCAACTAAATCAAGTGGCAAGCTGGACATAGGGATTGACTGTAAACATTTCGACAGCACAGAAACATAACTGGATAGGAACAAAACGCGTATATTCAATGAAAATTACAACGTTTTTACCGTGATGTCCCTTTAATATATTGATGTTAATTACCTCAGGTTATTACTAAGTGTATTTTGATATTCAAATTTGACAACAATGATTAATTTTAAAGAATAATGATCAAAAAATAAAAACAAATATTTGACTTAATATTTTTATAAAGAAGAGCTGTACCTAATGAATCATTAATGATATAATCACTTAAAATCTGCAGTCAATATGCGAAAGTGCAGTAAAACCCCAGTTACTTGAAGCCGCATTTCTTGAATACTGTGCCCCTATTCATCGAACCGTTCTCTTGGTCCTGACCGCATCCTTGGTACATGTATATTATTTTTAGATTAATTTTGGATTACCGCTATTTGTTGAATACCCTGTATTCCTCAAACTATTATCCATCCCCCTTCCTTCCTATTCATAGTATTCAATTAAATCCGTCGAACAGGTACCACACCCGACCATTTCTACACACATGACTGTGGTCGCCTCAAGGTACCATGGTCGATTGTACACGTGTGTTTGTACAGGTATCGAGTCAGGACAGCAGATAAATTGCCACAATAGTGAATACATTTTTATTTAAGTTTAGTCTCAGCTAAGGATATGCTTAGCACATTTCATGATCCACTTAAGTTTGCGGTCTTAGCTAAGTAAAATCTTAAAACTTAAATGCATATTTGTTCTTAGATTTAAGACTGATTTTGTGGCCAGATGTTTTTATAGTGTGGATATTTGTAAATTTTTAGTTGAACCACAATTATTAGTGAGGATTACCAATACTTTAAACTTTGAAGTTTCATTGATTTTTCTATAAAATACCATGTTAATAAACCAGAACATGTGGTTCTTTGATTTGTGTAAGGAGAGTAAGTTTTGTTGATGACTGGGTTCAGAAATATTCCACTGTAAAATGTATTCAATAGAATGGTGTGTATACTGTATCTTAAAGATTTGAACTCTTTTTTAGGTCCGACTCTGTTGACGATGGCAAGAAGAGGAAACTATCTCCTGATGATGGTAATTTTTTAATAATCTCAATTTTTAGCTCGCCTGGTCCGAAGGACCGGTGTGAACTTATGCCATGGTATAGTGTCTTCTTCCTATGTCCGTCAACTTTACACTACTACATGTAATAGTCATGAACCACTGAACTGATTTCAGCCTTGATGTGGAGTATCCTTTGGTGAAAAAGCACCAATTTTGTATAAACTAGTCTTGCCCCCTCAGGGACTGGAGGGGTGGCGCCCAATAGTCCCCTATTGGGCGCCACTATATATAATTATTACTTTAAAATCTTTTTCTTTTGTAGGAATAAAAGGATTTGGTCCATGTATATGTTCTGAGGGACGTGGGCCAAACAGAGGAAATATGCACCAAATCGGTTAAAATATCTTTATGAATGAAAGAATTCATTCAAGATCACAGGGGTCAAATAGGCTGAAATCAGCTAAACAACTTCTTCTCAATTACCAAAATGCCCAGAGACCTGATATTAAGTCTGCAACCTGCTTGGTTGAAGGGCTACAAAGTCTGTTCAAATTAGTGATGTTGACCTTCATTTAAGATCACAGGAGTCAAATACTGTGAGACGAAAATGTTTTAAATGGCTTAATTCTTCTCAAAAACTAAAACTTATGAAAAACATTTGGTGCATGATTTTTTGGGTACATTCCCCCCCAAGTATGTCGTCTATCGCACACAGATGGGCAAAAACCTGTAGTATACATGCTGCTCTCAGAATGCTCATACAATAGAGGCTTGTGGTTTGCGAAAATGTTGCAAAAAAGCATGTTGTAACATATTAACACAGTTGAGCAGCTCTTTTGAAAATGTCAATGATAATCATAAAAGCCCATTGAATAACGGATACCCATATTAGTAAATTTATGTTTGTATAGGTCGAGCTCAATCCTTCTAGAAGGACATTGCATGTTTCTACACTCCAAATTAGCTAGATTGAATTTGTTCAATGTCAAAATTGTCGAGTCGAGCATCAGGTTTCTCCAATTGACCATTAGGATTGCTTTGGCCATTGAAATATCATGGAGGTCGATATCTCTGTTGGAAGTCTCATCTTGTGAAGATGCTTCATCACTAATCCTCTTATGTGCTGTCGCCTGAGTGAAATCTGTCCCTGGTAGTTTTGGGAGTGTTATAGACGCTAAATTAGAAAGGCGATCACTGACTGATATTGATACCCCCACTCACGCCAAGCGGCTGACGAAGATGTGTTTTAACGACAAGAATGACTTCTTTCAAGAAGTACATTAGTCTTTGGCAAACGTCTTTGAGAAACAGGAAGTGGGATATAGCCTCAATGTCACTAGAACCCAAATGTTGTTCCAAACAAAAATAACTCTCTTATAAGGTGACTGAACTAAAATAAATTTTACTAGGCGGTCAGTATTAGCAGCTTCATGTGCACTGCAAGCTTCTCCAATGGAATCAACTTCAATTTTTCACAAGAACACAACGCTTGTCACCAGATTTAAACAATACTCCTAATGTTGCATGCTCCTCACACAAAGGAAATATAATCCAGTTTTCAACTAATTTCTGGTCATATGACATGGCTTGTAAGGTCCTATGTTTAGGCATCAAACTTTAACAAAAGGCCCAATGGGCCTGTATTTCGCACCTACTTCCAATGCGACATTTCAAGTTGTTCTTGATCATTTAAGCAGATACTATTATAGTTGATCTTTACCATAATATTTTCATTGAAATGAATTTTTTTAGCTATTTATTCGAAAATACTACTGGCCGGATACCAAGTATCTGTGTCTCTTGGCCATGGAGAAATTGCTGTCTAAAGATTTTAGAATATTTGACAAGAACATTGGTTAGAATCAACTTAAATTACTGTAACGTTAGAATCAACTTAAATTACTGTAATGTTATAATTAGAATCAACTTATATTAATGTAACAACCTCTGTTATTGCAGACCCTGCGACAGATTCACCAGCCCCTGTGTTGAACGGTGGATGTGATACTGCTAGAATTATTGGTATTCTCCCAGGACTTGGTGCATACAATAACGATTCAAGTGACTCTTGCTCATCAAGTGATGACTCTGAAATTGACCTCAGACTTACAGCACAGAAGAAATATGTGGTGGTGGAAAATGAATGATTGTATATAGTATTTCATATCACGACGGACGAGTTTGGCAAACTGAAAAATGTATTGTAATAAACAATAATGATTGTATTATTTTTGATTTTCATATTTTGTTGATATTAACAGTCGATATTTTCTTAAAAGCCTATATCCAAGACATTTGGGAAAGATTCGTATTAAAAACCAAAGGCTTTTTGGAAAATGATGAAATAGACTTTGAAAGAAATCCCTTGTTTTTAAGAACTAGACTTGATCAGATATTATGTATACACGAATACATATATATGGCATGAACCAAACAATAAATTATATCATCTACCTGTTCTGGTTTGAAAAGTTTAAAACAAAGAAAGGATTTCATTGTTCTCAATTGTTTATTTGAAAGCACAATTGCAAACACCAGGTGACAATATCAATGTAAACACTAAACATGAATTAAATTATTTATCTTGTTGATACAACATATTTGTTTACCGGATCTGGTGCGGATAAATTTATCTTTCCATTTCCAAAGCCTCTGCAAGCTTTGCTTTCAATCTTACTTAAAAATATATGCGTCTCCAGTTCACACTCACTTTATGAATTCTTAGATCTACTATCAAACTGATACTCAAAAACCAATCATTAATTTGATTTGGCCTCAGTATTGCCATAGGTTTTCTCCCACCACAAAATATGGTCACGTTTGGCTAACTCTCGCTTGGCAAAGTACTTTGGGTAAGCAGCCTTTTCCAATGGATGATATGCATCAAATACCTGTAAAAAAGGAAAAAATATTTAGAAATACATGTGTATAACAAGATTTGTCAGACAACAACATAGCTGACCAAGTAGGTTAAAATTCAGAATTGGGTTTTTAAAAAGTAGGTCAAAGGTTAACGTCAAGGTCAGCAAGTTCACAAATGTACCAACAGAATTAAAAGGTGTTGTGACAATTAAGGTACACACGCTTCAAATATGAAGGCCCTATCTTGTTCTGTTAACATACTGTGGGTAAGGTTAAAGTTTTTTAAAAGTAGGTCAAAGGTCACATTCAACTTAAAGGTCAGCAGGTCCGCAAATGTAGTACCAATGGAAAGGTCTTGTCACAAGGAACATGTGTGAAGTACCTAAGCTGTACTTATACATGTATCCTCATTAATATTGACACAACACTGCTTTATAGAAAATTTAATCTAGCTGTCAAGGGACCCTGCTGATGCCGCTACAAAAATAGCAGGAGACATAAAACACTGTGGAATTGAATGGCTCTCTTTTGGATAAAGTTTCACAGCAATCTTTAAAGGTTGCCCTACCAACATTGGATACAATTTAAATTTCAGTACAGGGTATCCAGGTAAAGAAACAAAACAACTTGCACTGTTGGTGCACTTAAAATTAATTTTTTTCATGTTTCAATTCCTACTTTCAAACTGGAACATCAATATTATTAGTCCACTACTGGTGAAACCGGGGGTACTATATAGGTTTCCTCCCTGTCTGTCTGTCTGTCTGTTTGTCTGTCTGTCAGTGTCAGTCTGTCCACTCAGTTTTCTGCACTTTTCTCAGCCATGCTTAAAGGTATATCGGTGAAAGTTGGTATGAAACTTCAGTATGAGTATAGCTACAGATCAAGTTCATGTTTCAGGGTTTTTGTTTTCTCTATGCATCACCAGCATAACTAAAGTATGATCATTCCATTTCAAACCCACTGTTACTTACCATATCTGGGCTAACATCATTGAAGTATGATAATTCCATTCAAACCCACTTACCATATCTGGGCTAACGTCATATCTTCCATGGGCAATACCTCTTGGACAATGTTCAACTGTAAAGAAGAAATATATATATATAATTTACATATACATACAGGTATCCAATATTGCAGATGACAATATATGGGTTAATAAAATTTGAATGTTATAGTGCTATCTTCTGATTGTTTGTTTAGGTTTTACAGCCCATCGACAGCTATGGTCATTTAGGGAAATAGTGCATGTAATTCACCTTTGATAACTTCCTAAAAATTCCAAAAATTGATCAAGTGTGACATTTAACCCTTTCAACTTGGATGAAGTCAAAGAATTACCATCCATTTCCTTCACGAATCTGATATTTTTTCATAACATTCACAACCCCACTATGGCCTACGCTTGTACCAAATTGGTTGAGAAGGTGAACAGCATTCAGGGATTGACACTGACTTAAGCACCTTGACAGACCGCCGGCTGCTAGGTTTTGGAATGAGGCAGCCCGGGCTGCCAAAGGTGATGATCCTCTTGGGGGATTAGGGGGCATTGTCCTTACCTCAACACAGAGGAAAAAATTAAATATTCTAGATGCAGTTTCCTGCATTCTAGTTCATTCTGAGCATAAAAAGATTAGATCTTATACCAAAGGGTTTCATACAAAAAGTTTTGAAAACAAGAGGCCCAGAGGGCCTGTATCGCTCACCTGGTTTCATGAAATATGAAACAAGAATGTTCCTTCAGTATATTTGTCGCTGGTATTGCTAAGTCAATATATATCATAAGCATTTTATATGGGTACATGTACATTGGTTTTATTTTATACTAAAAATGCCAAAAAGTGCATTAATCCATAAAATGAAATTGACTTTTGGCGCGACCCCATAGGGATGCTACCACACAAATGTGAGTGATATCCATTGCTTAGTTTCAGAGAAGATCTTGTTTAGACTAATTGACCCCTTTTGACCCTGCCCTCTGCCCTTGGGGGAGGGGGGTTCAGCTCCTTCCGTTATACAATTTTGAATCCCTACCCCTATAGGATGCTACCAGTAAAACCATTGCTAAGTTTCAGAGAATAATTTGTTTAAATCAATTTAGCCGAATTGGCCCTTTTTGGCCCCACCCATCAGCCCCCTGGCAGCCTTGGTCAACCCCAACATTTGTACAATTTTGAATCCCAACCCCATAACCATGCTACCATACAAATGTGAGTAATATCCATTGCTTAGTTTCAGAGAAGAAGTTGTTTAAACAAATTGACCAATTTTGGCCCCACCCCTCAGGCCCCTTGGGGTTTAGCCCCACCATTTGTACAATTTTGAATCCCCACCCCATAGGGATGCTACCAGGCAAATATGAGCGATATCCATTACTTAGTTTCAGAGCAGAAGTCGTTAATATCAATTCTGCAAAACTGACCCCTTTTGGCCCCGCCCCTCAGCCCCCAGGGGGTTGGCCCCGTCATTTGTACAATTTTTAATCCCCACCCCATAGTGATGCTACCAGGCAAATATGAGCGACAGGTATTGCTCAGTTTCAGAGAAGAAGTCGTTTATAACAATAAAGCCCAATTGACCACATTTGGCCCCGCCCCTCAAGCCCCTGGGGGAACAGCCCCATCATTTGTACAATTTTGAATCCCCACCCCATAGTGATGATACCAGGCAAATATGAGCGATATCCATTGCTCGGTTTCAGAGAAGAAGTCGTTTATATCAAAATAGCCAAATTGACCCCTTTTGGCCCCGCCCCTCAGGCCCTTGGGGGCCAGCCCCATCATTTGTACAATTTTGAATCCTCACCCCATAGTGATGCTACCAGGCAAATATGAGCGATATCCATTGCTTGGTTTCAGAGAAGAAGTCGTTTATATCAATATAGCTAAATTGACCACATTTGGCCCCGCCCCTCAGGCCCCTGGGGGGCCAGCCCCATCATTTGTACAATTTTGAATCCTCACCCCATAGTGATGCTACCAGGCAAATATGAGCGATATCCATTCCTCGGTTTCAGAAAAGAAGTCGTTTATATCAATATAGACCAATTGACCCCTTTTGGCCCCGCCCCTCAGGCCCCTGGGGGGCCAGCCCCATCATTTGTACAATTTTGAATCCTCACCCCATAGTGATGCTACCAGGCAAATATGAGCGACAGGCATTGCTCGGTTTCAGAGAAGAAGTCGTTTATATCAATATAGCCCAATTGACCCCTTTTGGCCCCGCCCCTCAGGCCCCTGGGGGCCAGCCCCATTATATGTACAATTTTGAATCCTCACTCCATAGTGATGCTACCAGGCAAATATGAGCGATATCCGTTGCTCGGTTTCAGAGAAGAAGTCGTTTATATCAATATAGCAAAATTGACCCCTTTTGGCCCCGCCCCTCAGGCCCCTGGGGGGCCAGCCCCATCATTTGTACAATTTTGAGTCCCCTTCCCATAGGGATGCTTCTGACCAAATTTGATCAAATTCTGATCAGCGTTTAGGAAGAAGAAGTCAATTGTTGACGGACGGACGACGGACGACAGACGCCACGGTATGGCATAAGCTCACCTTGGTCCTTCGGACCAGGTGAGCTAATGAAATTATTGAAGTAAATGAAGAAAACTTTAGCTGGACATTATACAATTGACTGAAAATGTTGACTGGACATTCTGGCTACTGTTAGTGTCGATCCCTGGGACATTAGATTTGACTATATCTTATATGAATGTACCATACAGCTGGAGACCTAGCTGTTGCATATCATGTTCTCACAAGCAATTACACTGGGGTAAAGTTACTTGTCTATGGAGAGTATAAATACAACCATGACAGCCAAGGACTATCTATGATCTTCACTTCCTGAGAAAAGCACAAATGCCATATATGGTATGGGTAAGCCACAGGGACCTGAGAATTGATACAGTCTACATGAAAAAATTGGATTTTCCCTAGCCTGTATAGCACATTTTACACGGGGGTTATATTAGAATTTGGTAAAAATGACACCCCCAGTGTTCACTATAATTCCAAGGGTGGTAAGTACTCTGTGATAAAAAATCAACCCCGCTACATTTCTCGATGAAAAAAAAAAAATAAAAAAATATGTTGAGCGCATAAATTATATTCTACAAGGGTGTGTCTTCCAAATACATGTAGATTGTAACAAATTCTCAGGTCCCTGTGTAGGTGTAACAAATTCTCAGGTCCCTGTGTAGGTAACCACAGTACTTAAGCTTGGACCTTCAATCTAGAAACTTTTGCTACTGACTTTTGAATCCATTTAACTTACATTGCTTAGTTTTCGGTATTGTCAAAAATATCATTTTTTCAGTGTATGCCATCAGCTGATTAACTTTGTCCATGTCTCGTTCATTTCTGTATTTCTCAAACATCGCTCTTATCCTCACTGCACCGAATCTATAATCCAGTCTACAACAGAATAAAAACACAACAATATTAGTATAAAGACCAAAGTTAACTATACATATCTGGTGCACTGTATATAAATGTTACAGATGAGTTTTGTGGTGAAATTGGCCAGCAGTTTTCTTTTCTGTTCAGAATGAGATTCCTAAGTTTGGTAGGGATATCATTTGGGGAACAAAATATTTATATATCTAAAACACAAACAATGGCATAAAATGACGTTATATGTTGCATGATTAGTAAAAATGATGTTACTTGACATTTAAAAAAAATCTTGGCACTAATTTGGCTGCTACCATTTTGTTATATCTTTTTAAAAATAACACAAATAAAATTGTATGATACTTCTTTTTAATCTAATGTATATATGTCATATTTCCATAATAGATGTTTCATTGTTTTTATCATGTCGGAAAGTGTTTTTTTAAAGATATCACTTGATTGGTATATCACATTGGGGTATAAGCGTGACTATACAGGGTTCGAAATTAGTGGTAGCCCGTGGCTAGTGATGAATATTGTACAGGGTTAGCAAATGTTTATTTCTAGGTAGCACACCACAGTAAGACAGCCTGGACATGGGCAATTTTTTTGTTAAGCAAATAACTCCTGTATTATGATATGCATAAAAAATGAAAAAATAAATGTACACTATAATTGGTATATTCAGTATGAAGTAGTACATACAGGCTTCACATTTATTAAAACAAAAATCAATAAATTGGTTCCGGATTTTAAATATCCGGATTTTCCGAACGTGTGTTTACACAGGAAATTTAGTTTTGCCTACAGCGCAAAATGGCAGCCCACAGAAAAGGTAAGATAGCGGAAAAACTTAATTTACAACATATGTCCAAACAAGATTAATTCTGTCTTTGGGATAGAGATATTTAATTTTAAATAGGTTTCAGAAAAAAAATTGTGTAGAGAATTGTGCCATTTTGGGTCAAATATCATAATATTTTGCAATTTTTGAGAATTTTTTAAGCTGTTACCATGGTATTCACAGCTCTAAAAATCACAGAAAATATCAGTTTACTTATCCTTCAGAGCTCTATTAAAATTGCAAATGTTGTACAGATTTCAAATATATATACTTTATTAGAGGTTATATGTAAGGTTAACTGGCAATGTTTACATATCTAAAACATGTGCCATATTTTTCAGAATTTGGCATTTTTACTGTACACTGCTACCCTACTAGTTCGGTTGGTCTAGCAAAATTTTCAGGAGTATGAATTTTTCCTCCATGATCGCTAATTCAACATTGTTATTAACAAGGTTTAAAGAGTTCTGAAAATCCCGTATTGTTTTCAATTTGTTTCTCCAGTCCGTGATATAAATAGTACAGACTCCATACTATTTATATATATGCTCCAATTGGTCCTAGAGGGGTAAAATATAAAGCCTAAAAACTATAAGCAAAATTAGATTTTTACGTTGAAATATCACGGCTAGTACATAGTAAATTTCAAAATGTACTAGCCCTGTGGTCTACCTGGTCAAAAATATTAAATTCTACCCCTGCTATATATATCTTCACCAGAAAAATGACCATTGATGTACACTGAGTTGTGATGTGTATATGCAGTTGTAATCAAATTTACAGGTTCTTCAGTAATCTTATATATGTACACTAAACTGCTAAACAATAATACAATGTATAAGGAAGTTGAACAACTGAAGAACTGAAAAAAACTTAAGAATGAAAAGTTGACGACTGACGTACATTGCACCACAGCATAAGCTGACTTGGCCCTTTAAATATTGGCCAGGTGAGCTAAAAGAATGGTTTTACAAATAGAAGTGGCAGTGGATGTTTAAAAGCTGTTAAGGTTTACGGGTCTCGTACGGAAGAGAAGTTGTAATTGCCGCACAGGTAAATTTTGATTGACCATTTAAATTTAATGTCACTGTCCACAGGTGGCCACGGCTGGATGATGAAGACAAACCTTTGTATGACTCCGTTTAACAAACATTGAGAATTGGGAATCTGCTCTTTTAGAAAGTGTCAGATCGGTTGATTGTTCGGACTCAGTACACATGGTTTCATATTGCCAGTGTTTAATTGAATTATGTTATTCAAAGTTTGTATTATATGCATAAATAATTCACAATGACATCTTATCTATAATATATCTTTCATTCATTTTTTTATTTTTTGCATTCAACAACGATATAACAGCAGAATCTCTACAATCCGGAACTCTCTACAGACCGACTGTGTGGTCCCAAAGGTGTCCGGTTTAGACAGAGTCCGCTGTATATAATTGTTTGACTGTAGATTAATGGCAGATTTTGGCTTAATATCAAATAATCTCAATGGAGAATGGGGCTCATTAACAGTCCCAAAAAACTCTCAGAAAAGACCCCCCCTCCCTCAATAAAAGAAAAGAACGATATAGATATCTATATGAGTGTTAAAAATGCCAACCTTAAACTTAATTTGCCTATCGAAAAAATTAGATCAAAGAAGAGTTTGACGATTGTTTTGGCATAGTGTATTTTTATATGGATTATTACATATTCTTATTGATAGAACGTCAAACTCCAATTGACCAAGACATTCTGGTAATGTTAAATTCTCATGTCCCTGTGCTACAAGGTCAAAGTGTTCACATTTATCGTAAATGCGCGTGCATCTTTAGAAAATAGCGAATGGTGTAAACGTATTGTGTTAGCTTACCTGTAGTTTGTTGTAGTTTCATGTGCTCTTAAAGCCTGTTTGTAAAGCGTTTTCACTAACTGCCCATGGTTTATTGCTCGAGTTGTCATGTACGACATCTTGACCGAGTGGACATTTGCCGATTTATCTCCCTTATGCTAGATCTTTTATTGACGGTGTTGGGCTAATTTGTGTCCCCTTATAAGTAGTTCCTCGCTGATTTCGATAATAATATTAGTAAACTAAATGATACAGACGTTCATATCAATCTCCAAGTAATTATAAATTCCAATTACTACTGTCATAATATAAACTGAAAAATATATCATTTTTTTATAGCAGGTTTAAGGTGCATATATTATGCGGCATTTTTACAATGGAACACCGGTCAAAGCGGGGAATCCAAAAGAAGGAACACTTCGGAATTCGTTGTAGCTTATTGTAGCTTATATTAGATGACATGGATACTAGTACAATAACGAATACACTTGCTGGATGTGATGAAAATTTCTTTAGCTTGATTGGTAAGCTGCTAGTTTCGTAAAACAGAAGATATACTAAACCCTGTTTTGTTTGGTCGTGGTATAGAATCTAGTAAATATTGTGTCCAAACATCATGTTTAATGGCCATGGCAGGGATCACTTTGGGCAGAGATTTGGGGATTTTTACCCATGTTTTTCAAAAAAATCTCATTAAAAATTCAAAAATTGTAACTCTTTATACAGACAAATCTCATAGGAATTTTGTTAATCTCATAAAATCTCCCATAGGTTTTAAGAGCCAGAGTTATCCCTGCCATGGGCACATATTTATAAACAATAACAATCAATTTTGAAATAATATAGCAATTAATTACTTAATGACTGAATTAATTACGATCAAAACTGCTTTCAACATGTTCGAATGTGGTTTATAACACCCCTGCTACTTTCAATTCATATGCTGCTTTTGCGCGCATTCATTTTTATCCAAAAAGTGCTTTTCGACGGATTGGTACTGCTTCAGTACTGTAAGCTTATAGGTATAAAAAGCTATTATAGCGATAAATCAACATGTGACAACCAGAACATCACGGTACCGTGGCCCTTATCAGTTGTCATTGAGTAATTTCAGAAGTCAAAACACAAATTTCTGATCATGACAGGTCGAACCATTTGTCAAATTCACATGCAACTATTGTAAAAATAAGAGCCAAAGGGATTATATGGGATAAAAAAATTATCTCATGATCAGGAAGGGAGCTCTGACCAATATCCTCGATACAGGCAACTGATTACGTATGCGTATGCATGATTTTCATGTGGACAAATGCATATGCCTGCAGGGGACCTTTACAGTATATGTACTGGAAGTGTGCTCAACCAGCTGGTTAATAGTAGATAAAGAAAATTTACATGATGGAAAGGTTCCAATTGGCTTCATCAAGTACTGGTTGTGCATTATAGAAGACACAAATAAGCCAGAAAATGTAAGATTAAAGTTGGATGATTTTCAACTGAATTTGATAAGAATCATTTTTGGAACCATGACAGGAAATCAAATTACATGTAAGTGTATGGAAGGTGTTTACTCCAGACCCCATACATGGTACATATTGAGAGACAAGTCCCAAAATAGAAAAATGCTTTTATTGTATATTAAACATAAATAAAAATGTTTTGCCATGATTTTTGAAATGCATCTTGTAGGCCACTTGTCCATGATGGTATTTAGTAATATCAAACATTCTAACTGGATTAATATTGTAATAAATGAACTTGCAGAATCTCGTAATAGAAAGCATGCTGACCTAACTGAGGATGGTAAATCGATGTTGAAAGAAGCTGTAATTGAGCTCATTTCCTACCATCAAGATTTAGACCAGGTCTTCAATGAGGTAAATGTATAGTTGCAGAAAAAAACTCAGTATAAGTAGTCTAATATTTTTTTTTATTCCTTACAGCTAACAAAAAAAGGTAACAATTTTGAATGAAAGTGAATTTGATGGGGTATGGATGAAATTTAATAGAAATTATTTGGTATGTTAACATAAATATATTTTGTCATAGTTAAAAGCCCGTCTTGAAAAAGTTAATAAAAGGTAGTCTAATAGGAATGTTCTCTGAATGTGTTCAAGATCAATTTCATGTGTCTGTCAGTTTTTGGAAAGGAAAAAGTCCTCATTCATTTGTATCCTTGCTAGATTGTATCCTAACGAAACGCCAACACTCTGTATTCTGTAGTGAAAATAGGGATGGTTAGCGGAAAGAGTTGTATCTCTCTTCCAGTACTAGGGGTTGGAGAAACTGGTGATTAATCTTCTGTGGCTGAAAAAGTTATGATAATGTGATTGTAAACAATAAAGAAGTGTATATTTATCATTGTATGTAATTTGTTCTTGCAGACAACAAGCATTCTAAACAAAGAAAACTGCCAGGACTCAGGTAAAATTCGATGCATCATTTTTCACTGGTAGTTGGCAGGTAATTTCCATAGTTAACATTTTGGTACTTATAAGTTTAGGTGAATGCCACTGTAAATTGTGTCTATTGTTTTAGGTCTGATCATCCTTTTATACATTACTGATACAAAACTTAAACACAGTCTGATGTTTTTAAAAAGCAGTTTTCAGCATTAATTTTTAAATAACTGTGTAAAGAACCTTTAAGTTATGTACTAAAAAATGACACCTGGGAGTGGTCAGGTCTGGACTATCATCAATCACCTGATTAGCTAAATCATTTCTGTATCGGAGATAACTTTTGAAACAGCCAAGGGAGCTACTGAATGCTGGGTAGTTTCAATACTCAATAGTATTGCAATTTTTGTGTTGGAACTTTGAACTTGATTTTCTTTAAATGTATTTGAGCAGCACATTAATGACAATGAAAGTTGATGACAAATTGAAACCTAAGTTTAACATGCTTCTAGCTGAAACTCCTTATTCATGGTACGTTTATAAGAACTCTCAATAATCACATATTATTTTCTGTTTATGTAAGAAGATAACTAAATGTAGGTATTATTAAAGGTGCCACATGGTCATCAAGTGATAGCTTAGCATGAAATTATTTCATGTAGAAATAACTGACCAGTGTCGGTGAGATCTGCTCCTTAAAAATGATATTCTTTTGTGAATATAGGATAATAACACAGCAAATTCAAATCTTTATACAAACATTTCCCAAGGTGTTATGTTTTGGGCAGCTGAGTTATCTCCCTTGGAATTTTATAATTAATTTTTATTACACCTTTATTCAACAATTTATTAACCCATAACTGCTGTTCTCATCCACAGCTTCGATTTTGTGCTCATCTGTCCAAGGTTTAGCTTCTTCTTCAGCAACATCTTCCGATTTCATTGCAACAGAGGCCTGTGCCAATAAAATCGTTGATTTTGTAAGACAACGGAAGGTAGCGAAAAAATCATCTACCATCATGCAGGTAAATGATTATGTAATTTAGATTTATATGATATTGATATTATATTTACAATGAAGTCTAGATCTGCTGATATTGAATTTATTGGACCTTCAGATATTACTTAATATTATATCTTGGTCTGGCTGTACTCTGACCAATGATCAAGGAAAATAGGAGTGACAATGGTGTCATGTAACAGTATATAGACTAATTATCATAGAACATGTATAAGGCAGCAGAGAAAAAACTCAAGGAACAAATTTCAGTCCAAGTGAATATATTATAAGTTCATGCAGCGTCTACTGGGTTGTAGGATATCTGGTGGTATGTGATATATCCTTTTAAAAGTACTCCTCTTTTTTTGCTTTGAATACTTATGAAAATATATCTGCACTTGTGTGGAATTCTTGTATTTAGAAATCTTCATTTGTTAAATTGCATTTCAGGGACTTAAATAAAGTTGTAGTGTTAAAACTGAAGCTAAAATCTTCAAAGCTGTGAAAATATTGTAAACATGAAAATTGATCTTTAATTCACAGGAAGAGATTACGGCAGTGGTTATGGTAGCGAAAGACTTAATGGAAAGTCACAACTTGCAGAGATCAAGATTTTACAACCTTGTTTGTAAAGAGGTTTGTTATATTTAACATATAAAGCATCTTGATTCATAATCATTACTTCTCTACTACAAGTTCCATCTGGAGTCTTTCTAGTTAGTTCCAGAAAGACATAAGTAATGAAGTTTACTTTGGTTTGATTTGATTTGTTTAATGTCCTATCAACAGCTAAGGTGATTTAAGGACGGTTTGCCGTGTGCAGTATGTATGAGTGTGATGAGTGCGTATGTGTGTTTTGGGAGGCTGCGGTATGTTCGTGTAATAAGTCTC
Source organism: Pecten maximus (assembly GCF_902652985.1). NCBI lineage: Eukaryota > Metazoa > Mollusca > Bivalvia > Pectinida > Pectinidae > Pecten > Pecten maximus. The sequence goes on from NC_047025.1 coordinate 1,079,725, forward strand.
CTTGTGATAGGCCGGAACCTTTGCCGATTTATCGTGCTACCTCACCGAAGCATACTGCCTAAGACACCCAGCAAGACACCTCACCCCTGTCACATTATACTAACAATGAAATATTAATAATTAAATATGTATGAGCAAACAGAGGTTTTAGTCTAAAGTGCTGGCTACTTGCAGGGAAATACAACAGCATTTTTATGCCCCAGCCATGAAATGGGGGCATATAGTGTTTCCCATGTCTGCCCCGTCCCCTCCGGTCGCGCCGCGTTGCATTGCCTCACGTCCATATGCAGTGTAACTAGCTAATCACAGGAACTGCCAATGCAGACTTCTGATGTTGTGTTTCGGGTATCAAGTATCATTTTCTATTTTCTTTTATTCTTACTAAACTGTAGTATAAAAGTGTGTTTTGTTACCAAATATCTGCTTTTTGAGGTATGAAAACATATCATAACAATTGATTATTTTCTTTTAAGATTTGTCTCCCCCTGGATGTTATCTGGACTTTACATGAGACAGGCGTGATGACTGTGGAAGTCTATCTATCTATGTAAGATATTCCTTATCTGTCTACATGTTTCTGTAATACCTGTGATATTGTTAATAAAAAAGAAAAGTTAATTTGAAATGCTCAATCATGTAAGAAAAAGCTCTGATAATATTTAAAGAACAAATTAATTGTTTTACCAATTAAAAAGAGAGTAAATCAATTTTGTTGTTTTAAGGTCAAAGCAATATTTGAGAAGTTTATCATAATGCTTGATTAAGCTGATAATTGACAATTCAATCTAAGTAGGATGAGATGACAATACCCACTACATCATTCTCTATTTCTGCATTATTTGAATTTCTTTTATACAAACCCACGTCACATCACAATCACTTCCTTGTGATAATACAACACCTTAGATTAATTCCTGATCATTGATGTCTGTTGTTTTCTCGTATAAAATGATATTTCTGGTTTACAGTAAGCAAAATGAGAAAAGTTTTGTGGAGGAGTTGGTACAGCAGATTTTTGACAGACTTGATGTGAAACAAGATAAAAGGTTTAACTTGGGTAAGGGTTATTATTGTATTCTGCTGTACATAACTTCAGCACAGGCAAAACAAATGTCACTTTCCTGTTTCCAAATCGGTATCTTTTTATTCCCCTACCGATGAAACTGGGACAACTATCTGTCTGTTGAATGAAAGTTGCTATGTAACTTCAATATGAGAAGTTAAAGATCAGATTCGTGTTTCAGGGTTTTTGGGTCAAGGTCTCTGTTACTATTTTTAGCAGGGGCTGGTAGGGAACATGTATTGCTTAATAATACCCAGCATGCTCGATCGTTTGCCTGTACTTACCTTTCAAAAGGCAATTTTCAAGGAAGTGCTGTTAAAGTCATGAACATCCTCCTGTAAAACCGTATAGAAATATTTTTTTAAATGAACATTGACATGACAGGAAACTTTAGTTTAAAATATGTTATAATGTTTTACTAAATAATTACTTTCATTTACTTCCAGAAGGGTTTATTAATCATCTGTCACAGTTAGCGTTTCCTGGAAAAATTGATGCTGATAAATTACCCCTGAAAAAGGTAAAGTCTTGCTTTATTTGATTTGGTAAGAAATCATTTTATTGTATGTGATTTAAAAATTAAAAAAACCCAGAGTTGAGTATAAGTTGACACTTGATTGTACTAATTCACAGATTTAATGGTCTTTCCGAGGTCCGTTAACGAGTTACCTACCATAATTTGTTGGATTTTATTAGTGATTCAGAAGTTAATATCCAAGTGTTTGTCCATTTTAAATGAAAACATCTTCTGTACTATTTCATGCTTGAGGTTATTTGAGTTAGTAGGATTGTATATTTATAAACTATATAGTATGTGGTGTTTTTGGCTCATCTAGTCTGAAGGGACGGTGAGCTTATGCCATGGCACAGTGTCCATCATTTGTCTGGCATCAGTCAGCATTTCCTTACAATCCAAACGGTCAACAGAACCAGTAAATACTTGACCAATCCAGTATTTCAGATTATTATGCTTCAATGGCAGATTTCAATGGACCTCCGAATACATACCTGCATATACTTGATAAAAGAAATATTTTTCTGCCATAGTCCGATACCATGTGTAACCAAAGACCAAAATCAGTATGACCTATAATCAGTTGTATGATCGCTTATTACACTGGCTGGATAGACAGTACTTATTCTATTTTCATTTTCAGTTGGTCAATGTGATTTTGGATTCAACCATTTTGAGTAAGTAAAAAGCTAGAAAGTAAAAAAATGTCATTGTCTTCTCAGGAAACTCTTTGTAGTTCATTGTATTACAGTTTACCAGCCAATCATTACCAGTATCGTGTATTGGTGCTAATTCATGGTAATCATGTTTGAAACAGATTTTCCAATTACAGTCTACCCTCGTTATATCGCCACATTTTGTCCGTGTCAATTATGGCGGTATAACGAGGGTGGCGTTAGTATCGAATCATGAAAATTACAACAGTAAAAGATAATGTTGTACCATCGTTTTATTAAATACACAATGAGTTAACATATAAGACACCATGGTATTGACCGTACATTTCGTACCCTTCTGGCCATGATCACGAAGAACACGCTTTCGTCTCGGAGTTTCCATCTCGACTGACGAAGCCAAATCGTTCATACCATAAATAAGAACACTTATTGAGCAGAAATCAGTCATGCTCTATTTCAAATCAAACCATACCTGTGTGTAGATGTCACATATATAAACATCGATACATATATCTACCTGACCGATAGAAACTCATTCAAGCGTATAACTAAGTTACCTGTGAAAAAGGAAATACCCTGATTCTATAAACTAAAGAGTTCCTTGATCGCAGAAAAAACGGACCAAGATGGCGATATCGTCGAGGGTAATATATAGGGATTCGGGATGTTTGTATTGTTATGAACGTGGCGGATGGCGGTATGCGAGGGTGGCGAACTTAACGAGGGAATTATATAGAAGGGAAATCCGTTCTAGGGGTGTAGTGGGCGGTATGCGAGGGTGGCGGTAGATTCTGGTGGCGATAGGTCGAGGGTACACTGTATATGATGTATGTATATACTGATATATTTGTCAACTGGACTACCTATTTTAAAGTTTTCAGATGAATTATAAAGAAGGGCAAAATCAAGATTGATTTTAAATTTCATGTTACCATGTTTTTACCACAAGAAAGTTAACTTTCTTAACTGATTTCGGTGTGAAGTAACCAAAATTATTTTGCTATTTAATAAAAACAGGGCAAATATGACCTAGAAGGCTTTGTTATGATTTCTAAAATCATAAACTGTCACATAGATTGATAGAAGAAAGGGAATTTGATAGTTGTTTTGGCTGATTTAGCTCTATTCAATAGATGAGGGAACTTTCAGTGATGAACTAAAAAAAAAAAAAAAAAAAAGAATTCAATCACAAATCAATTGTATTTTACACAATATGTAGAATATCTTCATTGAGAAGCTGTAATTATGTAAACACTTCGGTTCCTTTATGAACATTTTGTTGCTTCCAGAGCTTGTTGACACTATGACAGCGGACAGTAATCCTGTAACCCTCCCTGTGGCTACAGTACAGCAGGGAAACAGCGTAGAAGGGGTGAGGAAACAGTACAGCCGTGTCATAAACCTCATACTAACACATCGACCAACCAAAGGTATGGCCAGGTCTCCTGTGACCTTTTAACCTTTAATAAATTTGTCATCCTGTTAGTTTGTGAATGTAAAGTGTAATGGTTTACTCACCTGTAAATTGTGTTATGTACAAAGTAGTGTATGAAATCACTATCATGGGCCTTTGATTTTGCGATAATATAATCCAGAGGTGGAAAAGTGAAAATGAACTAAAAAAGATAATATGAAGCATGAACGTAGGTACATATCTCAAAAACATTGAATCCAGTAGGATTGCACATTCTCATGGGCCTCTTGTTGGTCACTGTGGTTATTTAAAGATGTCATAATTTATATGTTACTCCAAATCTAAAAATCAACCCCTATGACTGTATACGCGACGTAGTCTAATAACAGGGATGTTCAGAGCTGGAGAAAAAGTGTAACAATGTGAATTTTAGCCACAGACTAGTGGAGGATTTATGAGAAATATAGGATTTCATTGTCATATTTATGTTTTGGGATGAAAATTCTGATAAAGGTAGTGAACATGTGAAGATTGCTGTAAAAATGGAAAGTGCAGCTTCTCTGGGGCTGGTGGGTTGGGGTCCATTTGTAACGAAAAAAAAAAGAAGAGACAGCTCAAGAATTAGGAAAATATTGGCAATGACCTATATTATTTGAGAGTATTTTGTCATGATTACTGAAATATCCAGATGAGAGATGCAGGCCTTGTGGGCCTCTTGTTGTTAACTTAATATCTAAGAGACAGATAAGTAGTTACCTATTACAAGGTGTTTTACTATTACAGCTTTATCAGCATTTAGTGTCCAGGGTAACCTGACCTACCCCCGATCTCCTCCACTTCTCGTCACCGTGTTCAAACAGGTAAAAATGTTTCTGACTTGCTCAATCTTCATCTGTTCTGAAGTTTCCTGTTTATGAATGGTTGTTCTGATATTAGCATATCATCGTCACCATATAGTCTTCATCATCAGAAAATTACAATATCTTTAGTAGTTCAGTAAAAATGTAACTGAATGCAAAGCTCATTACCTTATTTTGATAAAATTGATGTGTTAATTAATGTAAGATACATTGATTGTATTGTTTTTAAATCTCTCTCTGTTGTGTTCTGTACAGTTATTGTTGGCGTTTGATAATGAAGAATTGATAGAAATACTCCGACAGATACAGGATCAGCCAATCAACTGGCCACGTCTACTGACGCTTGTCTCCACTTTTGTTGTGTGTCAACCTGCAGCTACGGAACGTCTGTTGGGTAATGCATGTTGTATATAGAGTAGATTTGTGCATGTTCTTGACAACATATTTACAAAAAAGGTATTTTATGATAAGATACTATTAATGTTAACATTATGAACTTAATGGTTTTGACTTCTACATCATGACCTTGACCTTGTGTTCATCATGACCTTGACCTTGTGTTATTATGACCTTGACCTTGTGTTATTATGACCTTGACCTTGTGTTATCATGACCTTGACCTTGTATGGCTGTTTCTACATCTTGACATTAAATAAATTTACCAGAGTTTGTGTACAGCCTGCTGAGGACAGGGTTAGAGAGATCCGCCATGGACCAGATGGCTGTAGCGTTTCTGCTGGCTCGTCAAGTCTGCTTGGAAGGTACACATGTAGCCATGTCATACCAGGACTGGTTTCAGGTACAGAACTATTTGACTCTGTTTGTATATAAAACGTGTGAGAGAAACTCAGTTCAAAGTGGGAGATCTCTCACCAAGGGAGTGTTCAAAGTGGGAGATCTCTCACCAAGGGATTGTTCAAAGTGGGAGATCTCTCACCAAGGGGTTGTGCAAAGTGGGAGATCCCTCACCAAGGGGTTGTTCAAAGTGGGAGATCTTTCACCAAGGGATTGTTCAAAGAGGAAGATCTCTCACCAAGGGATTGTTCAAAGTTGGAGATCTCTCACCAAGGGATTGTTCAAAGTTGGAGATCTCTCACCAATGGAGTGTTAAAAGTGGGAGATCTCTCACCAAGGGAGTGTTCAAAGTTGGAGATCTCTCACCAAGGGATTGTTCAAAGTGGGAGATCTCTCACCAAGGGATTGTTCAAAGTGGAAGATCTTTCACCAAGAAGTTGTTCAAGGTGGGAGATTGCTCACCAAGAAGTTGTTCAAAGTGGGAGATCTTTCACCAATAGGCTGTTTAAGGTGGGTGATCTCTCACCAAGGGATTTTTCAAATTAGGAGATCTTTCACCAAGGGATTGTGCAAAGTGGAAGATCTCTCACCAAGGGATTGTTCAAAGTTGGAGATCTCTCACCAAGGGAGTGTTCAAAGTGGGAGATCTCTCACCAAGGGAGTGTTCAAAGTGGGAGATCTCTCACCAAGGGATTGTTCAAAGTGGGAGATCTCTCGCCATGGGATTGTTCAAAGTGGGAGATCTCTCACCAATGAACTTCTAGGTTCTCAAAAGTTATTGCTATCAATTTCTGATGTTGAATATTTGAATACTTGTTTTTCTCAAACTTTCTGAAAATAAATAATTGACTTTGTAGTGAAAAGTGAGATTTAAAGCATGTCAGATGGCCACTCTTAAGTGATGCAAAATCTTATTTTAATACAAGATAGTATATGATTATATAAAGGCATTTAACGGGTGTATATTGTTCCGCTCTGCAATACTCTTGTTGTTTACAGTCATGAGAAGGGTTTGTCCATGCTCACAGGTCATAGAGTGCAGAGATGGCTTGCTGATAAACTGATGGTTATACGATTAAGATCCCTTTACAATTAATTCAAAAATGCATAGAAACATAAGCTTGTAACAACATATGGGCACTGGCAGTTCATAAGGAGTACTGATCAGAAGTACAATTTCATGAAAGAATTTGTGACGTGATAAAAAAAGTAAACTAACTCGACTTAATTGTCCCTTTAAAATATGTAATCAAATGTGTTAAGAAATCTTCAGATAAACATTTGTTCCTACAGAAAATGTTCGGTGATGGAGCCCGATCTTTGTCTAACACAAGGAAGACTTTCATGGTACTGATGAGGTTTTTCACCGATCTGGTTCCCTACGAATCTACAACACACCTCAAGGTACTTCTTTAGCTGTCTAGTTTGAAAAGTGACCTACAGATCCCGCAGAATGAAACAGGACGGATCTACGAATCATGAGGGATTGCCACGTTCCCATTGTCACTTGTCACTGTATTTTGCAATGACATACTTAGTAGCAATTATGTCAATGGGTCGTCATAACTCAACCAGGAGGGTTTACGATTACCTTACCCTGGCGATCGGGACAGGGAGGAACATGATAGGTCAGCATGAATCATCTGCACATGGGCATGAGCCGAATAAGAACAACTTAATAATTTATATTATGTGAAAAATGAGATTCATAGCATGCCAGATAGCCACTATTAAGGTGATGAAAATATTATTTTAATACAAGATATAATGTTGTGCCTTATGGTACTCTTTTTTTTCTGAATGCGACAAGACATATATATTTTGTAATATTTTGATAATTTTTCTAATGATGATGAAAGTAGTAAATTTTCATTTCAATGTAATAAATACCATGATGCCTATAACATACTCTGATGGTGTACATTTAAAATAGTGTCTGCATAATCTTGTCTTTCCCTTTTATGAAGTTGCTGTTATTCAACTTTTTGCCCATATGTGTAAATTGGCAGAGTTTTGTCGTTGTCACCTGTGTACTGAAGATGAAGTTTTTAGCTGGCAGAAATGTAATTCTTGATTTGAACTTCAGGTACATATCCTACGACCCCCATTCGTACCTCCAACCTGTAGAGAACTTCTAACAGACTATATCATGCTGGCAAAGACTCGACTAGCAGATCTGAAGGTACAGGGTTGTAATTAATCTTTGGTCCAAATCCTGCTTTTTGTGACAGAATTATAAGAGAATTTTGTTTTGGTACATTTAATAGTTAGACTCAAGTGACTTAAGTGCCAAGGTCAAAGGTCAAGTAAGTGAGAGTTGTTTCCAGGCCATAATCTCTCAACTCTTTAAGATATTTTGAAAAAAAACTTGCATTACCTGAATCTGATGCGCAATGCACTACCATGGTAACTGTGACCTTATTGACCTTAATCTCAGTGTCAAAGGTCAATGTGCACATTTTTCTAATAATTTCTACCCAGCCACAACAATTTAAACAAAGATATTCTAATGAAAGTTGCTGTATGAATTTATCACCCCACTAACAAAGTGCATTGTGACCTTGACCTACAGGTCAAAGGTCAGTGAATTGCAAACAAAATCAATGCATAGTAAGGGAGACTGTGGCTTTCAGGTCAAAGGTCAATGGAATGCAAAAATATTGATGCATAGTTAGGAAGATCTTGACCTACAGGTCAAAGGTCAATGAAGTGCAAAAAATTAATGCATAGTAGGGAGAAGGTGTGATATGTTTTTTTTTTGTTCAAATCTCTAGTTTTAAGTTTTAAAATTTAAATTGTAGGATCCTATTGACCTGACATGTGAGAGACAGGATGGAGATAAAGCCAAGGTACTGAGATTCACATCAACACAAATTGTTTGTATATTAGGGGTTTTCCAGTAAAACATCAACCCCACCCAAGGACTCCAAGTTTGGTTAAGGGGTATACCAGCCATAGAATTTATTTAATAAATTACATAGAAGTAATAGGAAGGAAATCCAACCATGGATAGAAGTGATTTATTGTGGAGTCCTGGGGTCAGGTAGATATTTTAATGGAACAGCCCTTAGTCATTTATGCTTCTTTGTGGTTCTAACTCTAACTGCTGAACGTCCTGATTAAGTCGGCAGTTGTGTATCTTTATTGATGTCGCATCTACTTCCTCATAATCAATCGCCATTTTCTCAATAATTTGTTTCCTTCAACTGATGCATGAGTTTCACAAAATCAGGTTGCATAAAGGTTGCATGCACTTCATCATTGGTTGATGCTGGCTAGGAACAACTTTGTTCATCATTAAGCAATGAGTGTCTTCAATAATTTCTTTATAAATTTCATGTTTTTGATGAAATGAACAGTAACTGTTATATCGTTTTTATTTGTTAAATAAACTATTGTGTTATGTTGTTGATCTTTGGTAATAAACAGATCTTGGAGCAGACCGAAAAGGATGTACAACTAGCAGTGTCTACTTTTGAGGGGACAAACAAAATTCCGTCATCCGTAATGGAGGCCAGGTATTATTGAGAAAGTCATTGTTATATTGATCTGTAAAAAGCCTAGAAAATCATTTTGTTATTTATCTGTAAATAAGCCCAGAAAATCATTGTTTTATTTATCTATAAATAAGCCCAAAAATCATTGTTTTATTGATATGTAAATAAGCCCAGAAAATCATTGTTTTATTTATCTATAAATAAGCCCAAAAATCATTGTTTTATTGATATGTAAATAGTATCATAAGTAGTGAAATGTAAGTTAGTATATTTGTATATTTACAATGTGTCATGTAACTCTTTGACCACTGTATTATAAAGTTAGCAACTGTATATCGACACAATGGCCTATACAACAATATATAGTCGATATTGAATGATTTTCCGTTTAATATAACATATATTCCACCAGTATGACAGAATATCGATATTTTCACGAGTGCAAAGCACGAGAGAAAAATATCAAAATATTCTGTCATACCAGTGAAATATAACATAATTCAATACGTCATCTCTTTGTGACGTTACTCCACGTCAACTTGAAAGGACTGATCAACGCAATTTAAGCGTGTTCTGCTGTTATCGGAGAATCTGTTCATGAATACCTAATGTCAAGTGAGTATTTTGTCAAAATATAGTCTGAATATTTCAGAAATACAGCAAAATAGCCAATTTAACTATCTACTCTTTGATTGGAAAAATGTTTCATGAGGCCTAAAATTGTTTATGATTTTCTCCTACAGTATATTCCGAAAACCATACTTCATTGGGAGATTTCTGCTGGCTTTACTCAAACCAAGACCTGTAAGATATGATTATCAGAGATATATTACCCTAATTAGAATTTATTATTTTCCTGACACCTTTTACATCAAAGTTAAATATAACATTTTGTATGTCAAAAACAAAGGTAAAAAATTTCCTAAGAATATGAATAAACACCATACAAAGGTAATAAAATTTATTAATTAATTTTTTATTTATTTTTTTATTAATTTTTTGATTGATTTTTTTTTATTTTTTATTTTTTTGTCAGCTTCCTGATGTGCCGGATGTAAGGATGAGATTTATCGATATGCTCAAAAGGTCAGTTGTTTTCCCTTCCAAGTCATTGGTTTGTTATATATATATATATCTTTTATCAGTATATTTCCGTATTTTGTGGTTTTATATGCCCATTGAACTTTGACAAGCGTATTGTGGTATAGCGTCTGCATCTGACCGTCTGTTCGTCTGACTGGTTAAAGTTTAGGCATTAAATATGAGTCAGAGGTTTACAGTTCAGTCAGGTCATATGTTGTTGTACTAATGCTTGGCAAGGATGTTTATCTGAAGTAACATGACAATGACAATATGGATTTCAGAATTTTCAGAATTTAACTTTTTATGCCAAATATTTTAAATGTTAAGATTTTGGTGCAAGTGTTGAAAGAAATCACAAAACTCCATGATATTTGTACTAGGGTACTACTATTGGGTTTCAGGGTTGCTGTGGGGGTTGACTATTACTTCCCAGAGTCGTAATGAGTAATTTTTTGGGAAAAGTCTGTTTCAGTATAATGGTAATTTCAATGCTTAACTTAATAATGCAAAACCTTATTTATGCTGTGTCTATATTTTACCTTTAAATATTGCAATATTATTCATCTTTTCTTGTTACATAATTATGAAGTCTTGTTGTAGAGTAGAGAAGATCCCACCTAACATGTACTCAACCTATGTGACAGCTTGTCATCAGGAGGCAGACAAACTCTTACAAGGTAGGCATCTCTTACAAGGTAGGTGGACAAACTCTTACAAGGTAGACAGACAAACTCTTACAAGGTAGGCAGACAAACTCTTACAAGGTAGGCAGACAAACTCTTACAAGGTAGACAGATAAACTCTTACAAGGTAGACAGACAAACTCTTACAAGGTAGGCAAACTCTTACAAGGTAGGCAAACTCTTACAAGGTAGGCAAACTCTTACAAGGTAGGTATCTCTTACAAGGTAGGCAGATAAACTCTTACAAGGTAGACAGACAAACTCTTACAAGGTAGACAGACAAACTCTTACAAGGTAGACAGACAAACTCTTACAAGGTAGACAGACAAACTCTTACAAGGTAGACAGACAAACTCTTACAAGGTAGACAGACAAACTCTTACAAGGTAGACAGACAAACTCTTACAAGGTAGACAGACAAACTCTTACAAGGTAGACAGACAAACTCTTACAAGGTAGACAGACAAACTCTTACAAGGTAGACAGACAAACTCTTACAAGGTAGACAGACAAACTCTTACAAGCACTACTGCATACCCAAGCCCTTAAAACGGCCATTAAAAACCCCATTAAAATTTCCCATCAATAAACCATCAATCATGCTATTAATTTTGTACCTTTAATTGCTATTAATTGAAAAATTTTAATACAAGTTTGATAGTCTTTAAATGTGACAGTTTTCAATTTTAATGATCATCAAAGGGTTGAAACAAATCAATTAGTTCATGGTACTTAATTAATACATTTTAATGGCTATTAACAAAACATTTATAATGATCATTAATTATTTTAATAATGGCTTTTGATTTAACATTAATGACTATTAAAGGTACAAAATTAATGGGTCTGGAAAAAAAACAATAAAATTTAAATGCATTTTAAGGATTTTAATGGTTTGACAAAAACATTAATAGTCATTAACTCTTATCACTACTGTCAAATTGCCCATTACAAACCCATTAAAGTTTTCACTAAGTAATTGCCATTACAATATAATAGGGCCATCAATAATTAGTTTTCAATGTAATGGGCATCAAACCTTATGGTGTAATGGGCATTAAACATTTTGGTGTAATGTAATGGCCATTAGGTTTGGAGCAAAACCATTTTTGTAATGCCCATTAACGGTGTCATTACTTTCTGATACTCTGTAATGGCCATTAAAGGTGTACAAAACTAAAAGACCATTACAAGAAAATACACTTTAATGGCCACAATTTTTACAAATATAATGACCATTAGTTTTAAAGTACAAAAACTGTTTAAAGATCAACACAATGGTAATGGCCATTACCTTTTTACAAACAAAAGTGTAATGGCCATTATATATATATATACAGGTATACAAAATTAATGGACCTATACATGTGACCATTACATTAGACGCATTCAGAAAATTTAGAAAATGCATTTTACCACTTAATTTCATCAAAGTTCATCATGAACTGTATCACTATGCATGTTTGACAATATCGTTGTACATGTAGTCCTTCCATTAAAAATTGCATTCAAAGTGATCCATCATTTGTTTCAAATTGATAACTGCTTCAAAAATGGATATTCACAGTACACAATCATGTGGACCCAAAATCCTTTTAATATTCTTCAGATACATGTAAGAGTGATTTATGTTCATTATTGCATTAATTCTCAATGTACATATGATGTGTGTTTGTACAATTTGGTTGAATAGGCAATACAATTTAAGAAATGCCAAAGCTGTTTGAATATAATGTACACTATGTAAATTTAGGTCACATGCATGGTGATTGGTTTTAAGCTAATTCTTACCTATAAACAGGTTGACATACTTCCTGAGTTGAATATTTCATTTCCTGGTAGTCTTGTATTAATCATGAACCAGGTATTAAAGATAAATACTTCCCTTCATTTGTAAAATAACATGTTGTTTATATGTGTGAGAAAAGCCTCATGGCTGCCATGTATTGGAACTCTCCTGCTTGAAGTTATTGGGCGGGAAAAATTTGGCGGGAAAATTTGGCGGGAAATTTGAAGTTTTTTTTATTGTGAAGGGGTTTAGTAAACCTGTACAGTTTCCTTATTCTTCTTTAAGCCAACAACAAAATTGTTATATAGACATGCAATTCAACAATAACAATATAATGAAAAATAAGATACTGAAATAATACATTAATTTAAGGTCAACAATTCATGGTAGTATATTAAACATTGTCATATATATTACAATATGATGTGATGATATTTGTAATATTTGTAATGGCCATTACAAGAAAAAAAATGTTACTTATGAGGAATTGCACATCGGAATAACAAATGTAATGGCATTACATAAAGGTACCATTAAGTAATGGCTATTGCATTATGACCATAATTTGTTATGGTCATTAAATGGAAAATGTAATGGGCATTACATGAAGGTACCAATAAGTAATGGCCATTGCATTGTGATCATAATTTGTTATGGCCATTAAATGGAAAATGTAATGGGTATTACATGAAGTTACCAATAAATAATTGCCATTACATTGTGATCATAATTTGTTGTGGCCATTAAATGGAAAATGTTATGGAAGTACATAAAATCCACAGTTAGTAATGGCCATAACATTATGATGACTCCACTCTAATGGCCATTACAAACAGAATAAAGGCCATTAAGAAAAATACAAAACATGAAGTAATGGCCATTATTTTGTTAATGACCATTACAAAGAAAATATTAATAGGAAAGTAATTGAAATTTAGAAAAATAATGCCCATTACATTACTTAACTCCAGGTTTGTCCCAAAAATGGAAACAAGAAATAATGGCCAATTTTAATGGAATCAGTGTTTTTAATGGTTTTGTAATGGGTTTGTAATAGATTTTTAATGACTTTGCTGGGCAGTAGTGAAGGTAGGCAAACTCTTACAAGGTAGGTATCTCTTACAAGGTAGACAGACAAACTCTTACAAGGTAGGTATCTCTTACAAGGTAGACAGACAAACTCTTACAAGGTAGACAGACAAACTCTTACGAGGTAGACAGACAAACTCTTACAAGGTAGGCAGACAAACTCTTACAAGGTAGACAGACAAACTCTTACAAGGTAGGCATCTCTTACAAGGTAGACAGACAAACTCTTACAAGGTAGGCAGACAAACTCTTACAAGGTAGACAGACAAACTCTTATAAGGTAGACAGACAAACTCTTACAAGGTAGGTAGACAAACTCTTACAAGGTAGGTGGACAAACTCTTACAAGGTAGGTGGACAAACTCTTACAAGGTAGGTAGACAAACTCTTACAAGGTAGGTGGACAAACTCTTACAAGGTAGGTGGACAAACTCTTACAAGGTAGGCAGACAAACTCTTACAAGGTACGCAGACAAACTCTTACAAGGTAGACAGACAAACTCTTACAAGGTAGACAGACAAACTCTTACAAGGTAGGCAGACAAACTCTTACAAGGTAGACAGACAAACTCTTACAAGGTAGACAGACAAACTCTTACGAGGTAGACAGACAAACTCTTACAAGGTAGGCAGACAAACTCTTACAAGGTAGACAGACAAACTCTTACGAGGTAGACAGACAAACTCTTACAAGGTAGACAGACAAACTCTTACAAGGTAGACAGACAAACTCTTACAAGGTAGACAGACAAACTCTTACAAGGTAGGTGGACAAACTCTTACGAGGTAGACAGACAAACTCTTACAAGGTAGGCATCTCTTACAAGGTAGACAGACAAACTCTTACAAGGTAGACAGACAAACTCTTACAAGGTAGACAGACAAACTCTTACAAGGTAGACAGACAAACTCTTACAAGGTAGGCAGACAAACTCTTACAAGGTAGACAGACAAACTCTTACAAGGTAGACAGACAAACTCTTACAAGGTAGGCAGACAAACTCTTACAAGGTAGGTAGACAAACTCTTACAAGGCAGACAAACTCTTACAAGGTAGACAGACAAACTCTTACAAGGTAGACAGACAATCTCTTACAAGGTAGGTGGACAAACTCTTACAAGGTAGGTAGACAAACTCTTACAAGGTAGGCAGACAAACTCTTACAAGGTAGGCAGATAAACTCTTACAAGGTAGACAGACAAACTCTTACAAGGTAGACAGACAAACTCTTACAAGGTAGACAGACAAACTCTTACAAGGTAGGCATCTCTTACAAGGTAGACAGACAAACTCTTACAAGGTAGACAGACAAACTCTTACAAGGTACGCAGACAAACTCTTATGAGGTAGGCAGACAAACTCTTACAAGGTAGACAGACAAACTCTTACAAGGTAGACAGACAAACTCTTACAAGGTAGACCGAAAAACTCTTACAAGGTAGGCAAACTCTTACAAGGTAGACAGACAAACTCTTACAAGGTAGGTGGACAAACTCTTACAAGGTAGGCAGACAAACTCTTACAAGGTACGCAGACAAACTCTTACAAGGCAGACAAACTCTTACAAGGTAGACAGACAAACTCTTACAAGGTAGACAGACAAACTCTTACAAGGTAGGTAGACAAACTCTTACAAGGTAGGTGGACAAACTCTTACAAGGTAGGTAGACAAACTCTTACAAGGTAGGTGGACAAACTCTTACAAGGTAGACAGACAAACTCTTACAAGGTAGGCATCTCTTACAAGGTAGACAGACAAACTCTTACAAGGTAGACAGACAAACTCTTACAAGGCAGACAAACTCTTACAAGGTAGACAGACAAACTCTTACAAGGTAGGCATCTCTTACAAGGTAGACAGACAAACTCTTACAAGGTAGACAGACAAACTCTTACGAGGTAGACAGACAAACTCTTACAAGGTAGACAGACAAACTCTTACAAGGTAGACAGACAAACTCTTACGAGGTAGACAGACAAACTCTTACAAGGTAGACAGACAAACTCTTACAAGGTAGATAGACAAACTCTTACAAGGTAGACAGACAAACTCTTACAAGGTAGACAGACAAACTCTTACAAGGTAGGCATCTCTTACAAGGTAGACAGACAAACTCTTACAAGGTAGACAGACAAACTCTTACAAGGTAGGCAGACAAACTCTTACAAGGTAAACAGACAAACTCTTACAAGGTAGGTAGACAAACTCTTACAAGGTAGGTGGACAAACTCTTACAAGGTAGGTAGACAAACTCTTACAAGGTAGGTGGACAAACTCTTACAAGGTAGGTGGACAAACTCTTACAAGGTAGGCAGACAAACTCTTACAAGGTAGACAGACAAACTCTTACGAGGTAGACAGACAAACTCTTACAAGGTAGACAGACAAACTCTTACAAGGTAGACAGACAAACTCTTACAAGGTAGACAGACAAACTCTTACAAGGTAGACAGACAAACTCTTACAAGGTAGGTGGACAAACTCTTACAAGGTAGACAGACAAACTCTTACAAGGTAGGCATCTCTTACAAGGTAGACAGACAAACTCTTACAAGGTAGACAGACAAACTCTTACAAGGTAGACAGACAAACTCTTACAAGGTAGACAGACAAACTCTTACAAGGTAGGTGGACAAACTCTTACAAGGTAGACAGACAAACTCTTACAAGGTAGGCATCTCTTACAAGGTAGACAGACAAACTCTTACAAGGTAGACAGACAAACTCTTACAAGGTAGACAGACAAACTCTTACAAGGTAGACAGACAAACTCTTACAAGGTAGGCAGACAAACTCTTACAAGGTAGACAGACAAACTCTTACAAGGTAGACAGACAAACTCTTACAAGGTAGGCAGACAAACTCTTACAAGGTAGGTAGACAAACTCTTACAAGGCAGACAAACTCTTACAAGGTAGACAGACAAACTCTTACAAGGTAGACAGACAAACTCTTACAAGGTAGGTGGACAAACTCTTACAAGGTAGGTAGACAAACTCTTACAAGGTAGGCAGACAAACTCTTACAAGGTAGGCAGATAAACTCTTACAAGGTAGACAGACAAACTCTTACAAGGTAGACAGACAAACTCTTACAAGGTAGGCATCTCTTACAAGGTAGACAGACAAACTCTTACAAGGTAGACAGACAAACTCTTACAAGGTAGGCAGACAAACTCTTACAAGGTAGACAGACAAACTCTTACAAGGTAGACAGACAAACTCTTACAAGGTAGACCGAAAAACTCTTACAAGGTAGGCAAACTCTTACAAGGTAGACAGACAAACTCTTACAAGGTAGGTGGACAAACTCTTACAAGGTAGGCAGACAAACTCTTACAAGGTACGCAGACAAACTCTTACAAGGCAGACAAACTCTTACAAGGTAGACAGACAAACTCTTACAAGGTAGACAGACAAACTCTTACAAGGTAGACAGACAAACTCTTACAAGGTAGACAGACAAACTCTTACAAGGTAGACAGACAAACTCTTACAAGGTAGGCAGACAAACTCTTACAAGGTAGACAGACAAACTCTTACAAGGTAGACAGACAAACTCTTACAAGGTAGGTAGACAAACTCTTACAAGGCAGACAAACTCTTACAAGGTAGACAGACAAACTCTTACAAGGTAGACAGACAATCTCTTACAAGGTAGGTGGACAAACTCTTACAAGGTAGGTAGACAAACTCTTACAAGGTAGGCAGACAAACTCTTACAAGGTAGGCAGATAAACTCTTACAAGGTAGACAGACAAACTCTTACAAGGTAGACAGACAAACTCTTACAAGGTAGACAGACAAACTCTTACAAGGTAGGCAGACAAACTCTTACAAGGTAGACAGACAAACTCTTACAAGGTAGACAGACAAACTCTTACAAGGTAGACCGAAAAACTCTTACAAGGTAGGCAAACTCTTACAAGGTAGACAGACAAACTCTTACAAGGTAGGTGGACAAACTCTTACAAGGTAGGCAGACAAACTCTTACAAGGTACGCAGACAAACTCTTACAAGGCAGACAAACTCTTACAAGGTAGACAGACAAACTCTTACAAGGTAGACAGACAAACTCTTACAAGGTAGGTAGACAAACTCTTACAAGGTAGGTGGACAAACTCTTACAAGGTAGGTAGACAATCTCTTACAAGGTAGGTAGACAAACTCTTACAAGGTAGGTGGACAAACTCTTACAAGGTAGACAGACAAACTCTTACAAGGTAGGCATCTCTTACAAGGTAGACAGACAAACTCTTACAAGGTAGACAGACAAACTCTTACAAGGTAGACAGACAAACTCTTACAAGGTAGACAGACAAACTCTTACAAGGTAGGCATCTCTTACAAGGTAGACAGACAAACTCTTACAAGGTAGACAGACAAACTCTTACGAGGTAGACAGACAAACTCTTACAAGGTAGGCAGACAAACTCTTACAAGGTAGACAGACAAACTCTTACAAGGTAGACAGACAAACTCTTACAAGGTAGACAGACAAACTCTTACGAGGTAGACAGACAAACTCTTACAAGGTAGACAGACAAACTCTTACAAGGTAGACAGACAAACTCTTACAAGGTAGACAGACAAACTCTTACAAGGTAGACAGACAAACTCTTACAAGGTAGGCATCTCTTACAAGGTAGACAGACAAACTCTTACAAGGTAGACAGACAAACTCTTACAAGGTAGGCAGACAAACTCTTACAAGGTAAACAGACAAACTCTTACAAGGTAGGTAGACAAACTCTTACAAGGTAGGTAGACAAACTCTTACAAGGTAGGTGGACAAACTCTTACAAGGTAGGCAGACAAACTCTTACAAGGTACGCAGACAAACTCTTACAAGGCAGACAAACTCTTATAAGGTAGACAGACAAACTCTTACAAGGTAGGTGGACAAACTCTTACAAGGTAGGTGGACAAACTCTTACAAGGTAGGCAAACTCTTACAAGGTAGACAGACAAACTCTTACAAGGTAGGTGGACAAACTCTTACAAGGTAGGCAGACAAACTCTTACAAGGTAGGTGGACAAACTCTTACAAGGTAGGTGGACAAACTCTTACAAGGTACGCAGACAAACTCTTACAAGGTACGCAGACAAACTCTTACAAGGTAGGTAAACTCTTACAAGGTAGACAGACAAACTCTTACAAGGTAGGTGGACAAACTCTTACAAGGTAGGCAGACAAACTCTTACAAGGTACGCAGACAAACTCTTACAAGGCAGACAAACTCTTACAAGGTAGACAGACAAACTCTTACAAGGTAGACAGACAAACTCTTACAAGGTAGGCAGACAAACTCTTACAAGGTAGGTAGACAGACAAACTCTTACAAGGTAGGCAGACAAACTCTTACAAGGTACGCAGACAAACTCTTACAAGGCAGACAAACTCTTACAAGGTAGACAGACAAACTCTTACAAGGTAGACATCTCTTACAAGGTAGACAGACAAACTCTTACAAGGTAGGCAGACAAACTCTTACAAGGTAGGTAGACAGACAAACTCTTACAAGGTAGGCAGACAAACTCTTACAAGGTACGCAGACAAACTCTTACAAGGTAGGTGGACAAACTCTTACAATGTAGACAGACAAACTCTTACAAGGTAGGCATCTCTTACAAGGTAGACAGACAAACTCTTACAAGGTAGACAGACAAACTCTTACGAGGTAGACAGACAAACTCTTACAAGGTAGGCAGACAAACTCTTACAAGGCAGACAAACTCTTACAAGGTAGACAGACAAACTCTTACAAGGTAGACAGACAAACTCTTACAAAGGTAGGCAGACAAACTCTTACAAGGTAGGCAGACAAACTCTTACAAGGTAGACAGACAAACTCTTACAAGGTAGACAGACAAACTCTTACGAGGTAGACAGACAAACTCTTACAAGGTAGACAGACAAACTCTTACAAGGTAGACAGACAAACTCTTACAAGGTAGACAGACAAACTCTTACAAGGTAGGCATCTCTTACAAGGTAGACAGACAAACTCTTACAAGGTAGGCAGACAAACTCTTACAAGGTAAACAGACAAACTCTTACAAGGTAGGTAGACAAACTCTTACGAGGTAGACAGACAAACTCTTACAAGGTAGACAGACAAACTCTTACAAGGTAGACAGACAAACTCTTACAAGGTAGACAGACAAACTCTTACAAGGTAGACAGACAAACTCTTACAAGGTAGGCATCTCTTACAAGGTAGACAGACAAACTCTTACAAGGTAGGCAGACAAACTCTTACAAGGTAAACAGACAAACTCTTACAAGGTAGGTAGACAAACTCTTACAAGGTAGGTGGACAAACTCTTACAAGGTAGGTAGACAAACTCTTACAAGGTAGGTGGACAAACTCTTACAAGGTAGTTGGACAAACTCTTACAAGGTAGGCAGACAAACTCTTACAAGGTACGCAGACAAACTCTTACAAGGCAGACAAACTCTTACAAGGTAGACAGACAAACTCTTACAAGGTAGGTGGACAAACTCTTACAAGGTAGGTGGACAAACTCTTACAAGGTAGGCAAACTCTTACAAGGTAGACAGACAAACTCTTACAAGGTAGGTGGACAAACTCTTACAAGGTAGGCAGACAAACTCTTACAAGGTAGGTGGACAAACTCTTACAAGGTAGGTGGACAAACTCTTACAAGGTACGCAGACAAACTCTTACAAGGTACGCAGACAAACTCTTACAAGGTAGGCAAACTCTTACAAGGTAGACAGACAAACTCTTACAAGGTAGGTGGACAAACTCTTACAAGGTAGGCAGACAAACTCTTACAAGGTACGCAGACAAACTCTTACAAGGCAGACAAACTCTTACAAGGTAGACAGACAAACTCTTACAAGGTAGACAGACAAACTCTTACAAGGTAGGCAGACAAACTCTTACAAGGTAGGTAGACAGACAAACTCTTACAAGGTAGGCAGACAAACTCTTACAAGGTACGCAGACAAACTCTTACAAGGCAGACAAACTCTTACAAGGTAGACAGACAAACTCTTACAAGGTAGACAGACAAACTCTTACAAGGTAGACAGACAAACTCTTACAAGGTAGGCAGACAAACTCTTACAAGGTAGACAGACAAACTCTTACAAGGTAGGCAGACAAACTCTTACAAGGTACGCAGACAAACTCTTACAAGGCAGACAAACTCTTACAAGGTAGACAGACAAACTCTTACAAGGTAGACAGACAAACTCTTACAAGGTAGACAAACTCTTACAAGGTAGACAGACAAACTCTTACAAGGTAGACCGAAAAACTCTTACAAGGTAGGCAAACTCTTACAAGGTACGCAGACAAACTCTTACAAGGTACGCAGACAAACTCTTACAAGGTACGCAGACAAACTCTTACAAGGTAGACAGACAAACTCTTACAAGGTAGACAGACAAACTCTTACAAGGTAGACAAACTCTTACAAGGTACGCAGACAAACTCTTACAAGGTACGCAGACAAACTCTTACAAGGTAGACAGACAAACTCTTACAAGGTAGGTGGACAAACTCTTACAAGGTAGACAGACAAACTCTTACAAGGTAGGTGGACAAACTCTTACAAGGTAGGTGGACAAACTCTTACAAGGTAGACAGACAAACTCTTACAAGGTAGACCAAAAAACTCTTACGAGGTAGACAGACAAACTCTTACGAGGTAGACAAACTCTTACAAGGTAGACAGACAAACTCTTACAAGGTAGGCAGACAAACTCTTACAAGGTAGGCAGACAAACTCTTACAAGGTAGGCAGACAAACTCTTACAAGGTAGACAGACAAACTCTTACAAGGTAGACAGACAAACTCTTACAAGGTAGGCAGACAAACTCTTACAAGGTAGACAGACAAACTCTTACAGGTAGACAGACAAACTCTTACGGGTTAGGCATCTCTTACAAGGTGGGACTTCATTATAAAACATTTTCTTCAGGTTTGGTATAAATTATCATTGTAGATAGACGGAGATATACATTTATCACATGTACCAGTAGTAGATTTTCTGACATTTCTGTCACTACACTCGACGTTATGCTCACCACACCAAATCAGTTCCACTTTGTCTGGTTCTTGTAATCTGATGATTTTAAAACGTTTTTGACTGACAAAGACACATAATTTACATGAGAAGTGTAACAAAGAATGCATAAACAGTCAACTTACTGTTTAGTGGTGATTTGTATCCCTTTGAGACATAAGAACAGGTATCTGCCAGTTAAAAAATAATCGCCATTTATAAAGTAGGAAATGCAGTAAATTAAATTAAAATAAAGTAAATACTACAGATTGGGATATAATTGCATATATCATACCTGCCAACTTTTTAGAATTTTCATGTTGGGAAAAAAGAATGTGAGCAACATTTTTTGACCGGACAACACATTTTGCAAGTGACACATTTAGCAAACAAAAAAAATAATTTGCTATAGAAAAATTACTTCTCTCCCTAGCTTAACAAAAAAAATAAAGAATTTTTTTCAAGTTTGGTCAAAGATCTTCGATATTCAAGTTTGTGATTTCAAAGTAAATCATATACAAGCAGCCTGTAACAAAAAAATATACAAAAGTATTTATTTATTTATGTTTTATATGTAAATATTCTTTAGAATTATCACATGATTAATTATAGCAGATAGTAAATGGTACTACAGGGAATAATCTTCTACATGAAATGAATATTCATTAGCGATAACTCAATATCTAACATTTCCAACCTGGCTTCTGATTGGTTGAGATATTTTAGACTTTAGCATCTGGCACGCTTTGATGTTTGTCAACTTCAGAATCTTCCTGTTTGGTTAATAAGATCCCCCAGTTTCACCCACCTCCAGGAGGGTTAATGATGCTATAAGCCGTTAACCATTATGCACCTATGTGTTTCTTGCTATTGGATTTCCAGGTGTTTTCCTGGAGGATGATATCACGGAAATGACGATGGACCCCATAGAGGACCTTGATCACCGACTTAGTCAACTGGTAGACAAAGTCGCTCTTGGACCAGCTAATCAACACTACAATCTCAAAGGTATCAAATGGAATTAGAGTGTTAAATGGTAATATTGATAACTTATGTACTAGGTAGGCTGGTGGGAGATATAAAATTTGGTTATGTCTGTCCTTCCAGCCTTTCGTCTCTCTGGGAGCATTTCTGGAGCATATATTCAAAACAGTTTAAGATAACTTCACAAAACTTTCTACACATATCAATCAAGTGGTCTGGTAGTACCTTTTGCTAGTGAGCAGGTCTCAGTTTCAATATTTTCATAGTTACCATGGTAACAGATAGGTAAGTTCACTGGTTCCAGTATTTCTGCAACACATCATTAAAATCATTCAAACAAACTTCATAAAACTTAATACATGCACCAACTGATCCATGTAAGAACGTTTCTTACTCATTTATATTGTCAGCAATGACATAAACATGGAATAATATGGTTTTGGACCATATTTTGACATATTAAATACCTGTTGTTACCTGTGCTTGTTTGTGCAGGTGAATTGGTTTAAATTGATACCAATTATTACAGAATGTTAGAAAAATGTCCTACTTGTAATTATAGATGTTAGAGTGTTTTACCTAGAAATTACTCCAAAATGATAGATACCTATAATGCATGCTTGAAATTAAAGGTTGTTTATTCCATATTTTACCTGTGTGAATTACCTTTAGTAATGGTACCTGGTTTAAGACTTGAAGTAAGTTTTGAAGTTTTCGCTCTATTTGATTTTTGGTTATTAGTAAGTGACAAAAATACATTTCATCAATGAAAAACAAACACAGAGGCTTTGTACTTCAACATTTTGACGTTGTTTACCTTATAATTACCATTTTTACCTAGAAATCATAACATAGCACCATTATGAATACAGATTCTAAAGGTAAATGTACCAAACAGTACTGCTCAAAATTTCATCAAAATCTATCAACAAATGACAAAGTTATCATCTATAGAACAAAACTTTCCAAATTAGTCTCGGTTATGATTAACACACATTCATCTGCCTGTATGCTAACTAATATGGCAATAGAAGTGTTAGTCTTTGGCTTACAGTTGTGGTATCTCTTCATCCTTATGTTACAGAACCAGAACTGATGTCTCTCGTGAGAGAGAAGATATCTGTTGTGCTAAACGAGGACGGTTTTCAGTCTCCGCAGCAAGGTGTGGTCACAGTCGACTCTCATTCGCCACAACTCTCTCTTATGCATGTTAAGGTAAAACTGTTTTTTTTGTTGGAAATTCGGAGTAGCATCTTTTTCTTTCTCGCCTGATCCACAGTCATTTAGAGTTACTCTGTAGTATTGAGTCTATTGTCAATCAACCAACACTTCCTACTCAAAACTATAGGCCGCAGCGGCTGAGTGGTTAAGGTGTCACGACACTTAATCACTAGCCCTCCACCTCTAGGTTGTAAGTTCGAAACCTACGTGGGGCAGTTGCTAGGTACTAATTGTAGGTCGGTGGCACGTCCTTAAATGACCCTAATAGGACATTAAATAAAATAAACCAAAATCCTCCTCCATAGCTGGTTTGTTTGAACCAGATTTATTTTGAAGAACCCCTGGGGAAAGAAGACTCAATGTTTTGTAACTGAAGAGTATACTGTAGTTGTACATGCTTCATCAAACTTCATAGTTCAAGGAAATGGTTTCCAGATCCCGAAATTGAATGTAAAATTTATCTTAATTGCCTGCAAAAATTCTCAGTTCAGAAATTCAAATCCGTCAATTGACAAATTTTCTTTTATAAGTGTTACTAGAAACATATCCTCAATTTGCAGAAATCTTTTAAAAGTGATTAGAAGAATGATTTAAGTTGGCTTTTGCTTCTAATCTTTACAGAAACAATTAGTCTATCATTATCATTGTGAATGGTTCCCTATGTGTAAAATGAGTGTTAAAACTGTCCTGTTTGTTTGTAGGTCGTGGACCTGTTGCTGAATGTTACTTGTAAGTTGACCAGTCACAGTTTACAGACTGACCAGCCGGACCTTACTTGGGCCTCACAACTTTTCAGCGTAATCGGAGAGTTCCCCACTCTACATAAAGCTCTGTATACCCGTATTTGGAAGCTCATCATGGAGAATGTGAGTTGGAACATGCTATTTATCTATTTATGTGAAAAAGAACAGTATCACTGTACAGAAAGCATATTTTTATCTGGCAATAAGAACCCTCCTGACCACCATCGCTGACCCCCAACATCACCCGTACCCCCTATATATATATACACAGTTCTAAACATGACAAAACCCTGACATAACATTATCGTTTAAAGTAATATTTTACCATTTTTTGACATTTTTATAACCATCTAAATTACCCTATTTGTTGATAAATGTCTAATACTTAAAGAAATACGTGATGACTTTCGTGAAAATCGGAGCATTTCTATTTTTTTTGTCAAATTATCGTAGTCGAATAACCGAAAAATACGACTTTGCCAACCCAATTAAACAATTTTTTCTAACATGATTTAAGAGTAAATGGTTTTTTAATTTTTACCCCAATAAACGAAACACCCTATTAAGCGTTACCCGATTAACTGGAATGTACTGTATATGCTTTGTTACCTTTACTTTACTGGAAATGTTCATACCGTGTATGATAGAATTCATGTTATCTGTTACTGCAAAATTAAGGTTGCCACCAGGATTTTTTTGTTTGACAATGGTGTTTGCTATGGGCTGAATGCAGGATATCAGAGTTAAGATTTGATGGAATTTACAAATGGGTTCTGTCCATCCATCCATCCTTCAGTCTGTCCGTCTGGATTCGCTTTCCACACGATATCTTTTGAAGGAATGAACAGATTTTGATGAAACTCGCTTGGTAGACTTGTTACTAAATATGTTGATTACTTTGACAGGAACTTGATGACTGAACACAATACATGTAATGATTTTAAATGCTTTGTCATGTGTTTCATGTTTTTAGGTCACCTGAGACAAAGTCTCAAGTGACCTATATATTCTAATCCCCTTTTGTCCGTCGTCGTGCGTCGTGCGTCCCTAAACAATTTACATTTTCGACTTCTTCTCCAAAACCCCTAAACCAGATTCAATGAAATTTAGCAGGAAGCTTCTATGGCTAAAGGTCAACCAAAATTGTGAATTATATGGTCCCCACCCCCAAGGGGCCTGAGGGGCGGGGCTAAAAATGTTCAAATTGACTAAAACTTCAAAAATCTTCTTCTCTACTCTCAGATATAGTGGAATCAAACACTCTTCATAGATGGAAAGGTCTTAAGGTGCTTTACCAAAATTGTGAATTTCTTGACCCAGGGGTCTCAGGTTTTCCCCTGGGTAGGGGGTAAACTTTACTATAGTTTATATAGGGAAATCATATTTTTGACTATAATTTGTTGGGAGTTCTATTGGAATTCATTCTAACTTGGTTGACATTATCAGTATGGGATAACAGATTGATGGTATACACATTTTGGCCTTGACTGACCCCCAGGGGCTAATGGGCGGGGCTAAAAAGGGTCAAATTAACAAAAACTTCAAAAATCTTCTTCTCTACTCTCAGATATGATGGAATCAAACACTCTTGATAGATGGAAGGGTCTTAAGGTGCTTTTCCAAAATTGTTAATTTCCTGACCCTGGGGTCTCAGGTTTGCCCCTTGGGAGGGAGTAAACTTTACTATAGTTTATATAGGGAAATCATAATTTTTACTTTTATTTGTTGGATTTCTATTGGAATTCATTCTATTTTGGTTAACATTATCAGCTTGTGATGGCAGTTTGATGGTATACACATGTTGGCGCTGACTGACCCCTAGGGGCTGATGGGCGGGGCTAAAAAGGGTCAAATTGACAAAAACTTCAAAAATCTACTTCTCTACTCTCAGACATAGTGGAATCAAACACTCTTCATAGATAGAAGGGTCTTAATGTGCTTTACCAAAATTGTGAATTTCCTGACCCTGGGGTCTCGGGTTTGCCCCTGGGGAGGGGGTAAACTTTACTATAGTTTATATAGGGAAATCACATTTTTGACTATAATTTGTTGGATTTCTATTGGAACTCATTCTAACTTGGTTGACAGTGTCAGTATGGGATAACAGATTGATGGTATACACATGTTGGCACTGACTGACCCCAAGGGGCAGATGGGCGGGGCTAAAAAGGGTCAAATTGACTGATTTCAAAGATCTTCTTCTCTAATCTCAGATATGATGGAATCAAATAATCTTCATATATGGAAGGGTCTTAAGATGCTTTACCAAAATTGTGAATTTCCTGACCCTGGGGTCTCATATTTGCCCCTGGGTAGGGGTAAACTTTACTATAGTTTATATAGAGAAATCATATTTTTGACTATTATTTGTTTGATTTGTATTGGAATTCATTCTTATTTGGTTAACATTATCAGCTTTGGATGGCAGTTTGATGGTATGCACATGTTGGCCCTGACTGACCCCCAGGGGCTGATGGGCGGGGCAAAAAAAAGGTCAAATAGACTGAAATTTCAAAGATCTTCTTCTCAAGACCTATAAGACAGAATCAAATACTCTTCATAGGTGGAAGGGTCTTATAGTGATTTACTAGTGTAATGAACTTCATGACCCAGGAGTCACAAGTTTGCCCCTGGGGAGGGTGTAGATTTTACTATAGTTTATATAGGGAAATCACATTTTTGACTATTATTTCTTTGGTTTCTATCGGAATTCATTCTAACTTTGTTAACATTGTCAGCATTGGATGACAGCTTAATGGTATACACCTGTTGGCCCTGACTGACCCCTAGGGGCTGATCGGTGGGTTCAAAAAGGGTCAATTGAATTAACTGAAATATTTCAAATCTCAGGTGACCGTTAAGGCCCATGGGCCTCTTGTTATGCAAGTTGTCCACTTTAATTTCATGTAATACAATATTTGCATTGGTTGGGGATCTTGACGACTATGTCCTTGTACAAAACTGCAACAGACATGGTTTGGTTTATTTTGTAATTGATATGATAGTGCAATCTGTTGGATATTTTAATTTATCGTGATTCTATTTTGCTAGGGTTCAAAACCAGAAGAGCATCATATCCAAGGCATTGCCATGTCCATGTGTCAAATGAGTGTCCAGTATGAACGGTTTGGTGAGGCATGTGTCAAGGTCTGTGGAAGGGTCAGTCTGACCGATGCCCTCTCACACCTGGTATGGTCACAGGGGTCATTACGGTCAGCAGAGTGTATGCGATTGATGCTCAGGTGAGTTGTGACTTTGTGACCTTGTAACAGGACAACTGGTTAATTATTACTTCACTAAAGAACAGGGGACGATGGGTGGGGAGAAAAGATTGTGTTGTGTCGACGAACACATATACACCCTCACACTTATGTATATATATATATTAGATTGTCTGTGCTCAATCTAGTATTCTACTTCTCACTGGACCTTCATAATTGGGATCTTGAGATCAACTTTAGGTTTGGTGGTGTGTCATGCATTAAAAGTAGGTCACTGTGACCTATATTTTTAACTGCATCAACTAGAGGACTCTAATTTGCTGAATTTTGAGGCTAATCATGGGCCCCATTCTCAATTGAAATTCATATATTATTAAAGCCAGATTTCCAAAAATCTGCAGGTTACTCCTGAAAAATTATTTTCCATTCGTCAATTTTAATTCGCAAAATGAGACAAATAGGCCCAGCAACAATGTGCTACATTACTTCTATTTAATGGCAATATAGCATCATGATGTAATAATCAGACTAGTTTGTGTAATGAACATGTTACTGATAACCTCTTTGTGGAACAGATAAACCTGCTACAATGTCCTTTTGACAATTGACCTTGACCTTTATCATGATGAACTATTTTTACACCCACAGATTGAGTACTGCCTATTTCCAGTGTGTGTTTAGCTGCTTGGACAGTACCCAGCTGGCTGGTCTGAAGGACAAGGTCATCCCAAGGTCACTCGTCACTTTGGTCAGTCTACTAAATATTGTAACCAACCAGTCATGTTTATTGTGAAATTCTAACAAATTCTTTGTAAATTTAATTAGAATTGATATAATCATATATAATCACTGCAGTGAGGTTATCACTGTTTCAGTGGCCATTCAGAGTAGTACTTTCAGTCCATTGCATTAAATTTTACTGCAAACTTTACATGGAATCAGTGCAGAATTTTTCATTGCATTTAGTTTTCTAAACTCTTTAGCTATATCTTAATGATATTCAACAGAAAACTATCAAATGTCCTCTCTATATCCAGGACAGAATACACTTTGATCATGCATGGCCTGACATAAGTACAGTTTTAGCTAAGTTGTCCTTTGATTGTAGTTTGTTTTTTTGTGCTGTCGTCTGCTGCCAGAGACCAGAAATCATTACAACCCCAGAGGATCAGGGGAGTTTAGACTGACACATCTCATCTACCGCTCAAAGAAGTTCACAGAATGTTGTCAGCACATACAGGTATCATGCGTCAAGGAAAATATTTATTAAAAACTAAGTATATTGACGAAACACATACCATAAAACCCATGCAATTTGCACACCTGTGTAATTAGTGCACCTGTGTAATTTGTGCAGGTATTTTGGGGGGCTGAAAATGCTGAAAAAAAACTATCTGTATATTTTCACATCGAATGTATTTTGACCAAAAGCAATGTCCAAGAGGTCTCTGAATTGATGTATGAAAATGATACTGTAAGACAGATTATCTCTTAACATTGCTTGAAATTATTCTTATACTTGATAATATATATTACAATGATTTGATCGTTAGCTTGACGGCTACGAGTAACACAAGTCTGATGACAGAAATGTCCACTTGGATAACATGAGTGTTATATTCGTGACTATCATCGGAACCTATAGCTAGCTAGCAGCTGATGGCTACAGTATAAAAACAGTTTGTTACTGAAAATTATCTGAAATCATTGTAGTGGAGAAAATTAGTATGATTGACTCACTGGGGAAAGTTATGATCATTACCTAAATAAATGTACAGACTTAGCTCATTTGATGTAATGATAGAGTAAATATATCTGATATGTTTATGTATGTTCAGTCAACTATTTGTTTGAACAGCTGACCTTTAAAGAGTGGGTTACCATGGAGATGACAGTGTGTCGTGATGTTGACTTCCTCAGTTTTCATGAAAGGTAAAGACATTTTCTGTGCATACTTTTCATGTCTGAAGTATCGTTCTAAGTCATTTTCTATCTAATTTGCTTCCAGATTCTTCTGTGACATTATGATCAATTTTCAGAAAAAACAACAAAACAACATTATTTTGTCCCCACAGGAGGGAGTACCTTTGGTGGTGTATATACCAGAAGTTTCTCTGCACGGTTCCCAGGTCTGACAAAATGAAAATTGGGAGTGAAGGGCTGGATGTGAGGGAAGCCAGCTCTATACTGATGGAGACTTTAATCTGGCAAAATATTAGGTAACTCACAGGAAATATCATATATCATAGAAGGAGCATTGAAATTGAGTACATAGGGGTTTTGAAGGAAGGCTTATAAAAATGGCAACATTTTGGCTCGGTTGCCATGGTAATGATATGGATGCCTCTGACTGGTAAAAATTTAGATGATGTATGATTTTTGCCAAAAAAATTCACAGGGGGGAGTTATGACGGATGCTGTAAACAGTGGCAAAAATTGCAAACCTCTGACTGGTCAAAAACTGTTGATGTTTTCGGATTTAAATTTAAATTTGGTGTGTATGTGATTCATGATGCTAAAAATAAAACAGTAGACTTCTTTCTGGATTTAAAAAAAATGGCTGCCATTTTGTTATCTTCTTGATGGAAAGTAAGAAGTTCACTTTCGTTGAAATATGGTGTTTTAAGGTATAATGACTAAAATGAACAAGATTGTGGTTTCTTTAATCTTTAACAGGTAGGTAATTTGACAGACCTCTGTATCAGCTCCCATTATGATTAACACAATATGAGTTAGTTATAGTTACTTGTATATTTGCGAAAACAGTACTTTTTAAAACTTTTTTCTCCATTGTACAGTAAAGGTTTGGAGGCTACAACAAGATGTGGTCAGTGTCACAGAGACCGGAAAACTGGGTCAGATTACGGAGGACAAGCTGATTTCGTACACCTGCTTCAGGTAAGTTTTTCTCTCTCTTAACTCCATGTAGCAGTCACTGGAAAATATCCCGAACTCTATATGCATAGAAAGCTCCCTGGACCCTACTTGCCCGAGTTAAGGATATGATTCTTGTTGTCTGAACCTTACGGGGTGTGTCAACAAAAATGTGAATGCATGTGTGTGATGTTTATTTTTTTTTTCAAATTGATTTATATAATCAACAACATCCTGTATTCCTTTAAAGCTTAAACCACTATTAACTACCAGTGAAGGCAAAGGAAAACTACAGGTTGGGCATACTTATGACTTATGACTGTTTTAACTGAGGAAATTCAAAGATTCATGCCCAATAAACCCATGTATAACAAGTTCACATAGCTATACATAGCCCCCGGAACCTCCTCCTCCAAAAAAAAGAAAGAAAATGTATTAAAAAATTAAGTAAATGCTATATTTACTTCAGGATAGGTCAGGAGACAAAATACTCAGCCTGAAAACAATTCCCAAGGCACTTGTGGACTACAATTATAGTATAGATAGCCAATCATATTTTTTAGATCTAGATAACACATCATATTAGCATGTAGACCTTGTGTTGATTTAGGTCCACTATGTAATATACTAACGTACTGTGTTGTGTTTTCTGTAGGAAATGGTGACGATGTTACCTAATACAGGAAGTGAAGAGGATTGTGGGAATCCATGGCTACTTCAGCAACTGTTCCAGGCTTTAAAGCAGCATGGACGTGACACTCTCGGAACAGAAGCAATCCTGCATCATTTCATACAGTATATAGATAGGATTTAAACCTACGTATAGAAATAGAATATATTATGACAAACTTGTTGGGGGAGATCAAATTACCTGATACATCTTCTACCCAGAATTTAATCTAATCTTATACTTAGCTTTATACCCATAATCTCATCTTATACCCGTAACCTACCTTTGCCTAAATGTGGTAGGATGCTGATATTTTATGTGTAACTCTCCTTGAAATCAAAATTCATTGCTTTGCAAAAAAATAATAATAATATTTTGTCATACATCTTGAACTTAAATTTTCTGTTAAGCTCCTTTGCCACCAAAGTAGAAGCAGAGGCTCAAAAACTGTTCTTACTTGTAATTTATATGAATATCAACAGAAGTTGTGTAAATCACCTATATTATCATATGAATTATTATAGGCTGATTTTATCATTGCTTGTTGTCAACATGCCACATGAAGATAGCTTTATGAGATTAAAGGTTGATATATTTTGATGTTGTAGTCTGGCCATGTGTTTGCCTGCCCACTTGTTTTACTGTGACAATGTCCACAAGTTGACTGACTTTGGACCGAGCTGTGATGTCATCAACAAACACTTGGTATGTTATTAAACTTGTTGTTTGTAATCCTCCATAGCTGCCATAAATTTATGTCTTATCGTACTTGACCACTCCCCTGTTTCTATCAAATCTTTTGGGACCAGACAGTGTCACCCATTAAATGGACCGGTGTCGCCCATTCTTTTATTCCTGCATAAAATGTAGTGATACCCCTACCCCCCTACCCCCCCCCCCCCCCCCCCCCAACCCCTTTCCCTCCACCCTCTTAAAAAAGTAATTCTGCATCTTTCAGCAGAACATTAAGGCCACCACAGACTTTTTAAAGTAAATAAAATTACTTAAAATGACAAAGGATCAAATTACTTAAAATGACAAAGGATCAAATTACTTAAAATGACAAAGGATCAAATTACTTAAAATGACATAAAATCAAATTACTTAAATTGACATAAAATCAAATTACTTAAATCATCATCAGTGAAACATTCAGAAATGCACAATTACTTCAAGAAAAAAAAAAATATTTTCTTATTTTCTGCTTTTTCATCATGATATATACTGCCTGCTTTCTATGCCCTGGCCATGAAACGGAAGGCATACATAGTGTTACCCATGTCCGTCCCGTCCCGTCCTGATGCAATGTAACTATCTAATCTCAGGAACTGCTGATGTGATCCTCACCAAACTGTTTTGGTTGTCAAGTGGCAGCGGGGGCATTTATGTCTTACAGATATTTTTTGTCTCCTTTATTTCGATCCCTCATCCACAGCAACTATGATTGGCCTGGGTTCTTTGATTTTTATTTTGTTAACATTCAGATCAACTTCATTAGTGACAAGATATTCAGTACAAGAACAAAATGGGGGAGGAGGCTTATTATTGAATGTAGGTCTGGTCCCAAAAGATTTGATAGAAACAGGGGAGGGGTCTTATTGTTGAGCTGAGGCTGATTGCCGGTCAAATTAACTAAACTTTTCGATGTGAGCCTGACAGGCGACGATCAACACAAGACACTGAGGACATGTAACATTAACAGATATGGTCATTATCAAGAAAACATCGATCTATTGTCAACCATGAATAATTCGAAGTCCTGCTGTTTCGAAGTTTTTCTGTTAGTCCCTTGAACTTCGAAACATCGAAGTTTGACTGTAACAATGTTGTTTATACTTGTTAGAAACATGGACTATGTCATGGCAGCCATTTTCCTCTCAGTGTGACCCAGTATCTCATACAGGTAAATATGATGCAGTATCTCATACAGGTAAATGTGACGACATATGTCATACAGGTAAATGTGACCACATATGTCATACAGGTAAATGTGACCACATATGTCATACAGGTAAATGTTACCCGTTATCTCATACAGGTAAATGTGACCACATATGTCATACAGGTAAATATGACCGAGTATCTCATACATGTAAATGTGATCCAGTATCTCATTCACGTAAATGCGGCCAAATATTTTAAAAAGGTAAATGTGTGACCACATACCTCATACAGGTAAATTTGATCCAGTATCTCATTCAGGTAAATGCGGCCAAATATTTTATAAAGGTAAATGTGTGACCACATACCTCATACAGGTAAATTTGATCCAGTATCTCATTCAGGTAAATGTACATGTAAATGTGACAAAATTTCCCATGCACATAACGTTGACATAAATATCTCATTGAAACCTAAATGTGCGATATGTATCTTATATTTTGCCTCTGAATAGTGAAGTATAAGACAGTCTAAGACTGCTATATGTTGTGTTTACCAGGGAATGGCTGACTGTGCCCAGTATACAGATGTTAGTGAAGTGTTTCTGAAGGCTCCAATACTGTCCATCTCAGCCTTGGTAAGTACAATCAACATTTATATAATTATTCAATATATTTGATCAGAACATTGGACCTTAGTGGTCTTCCTTGGAGTAATTAGCCAATTAAAACTAATTATTATAAAAATTTAAAGTTTTCAGGAACTCGGGTAAAGATTTTGTAAAA
Source organism: Pecten maximus (assembly GCF_902652985.1). Classification (NCBI taxonomy): domain Eukaryota; kingdom Metazoa; phylum Mollusca; class Bivalvia; order Pectinida; family Pectinidae; genus Pecten; species Pecten maximus. The sequence goes on from NC_047025.1 coordinate 1,113,611, forward strand.
ACTGAATTCCATATTACTATGATCTTCCGGGATCTGACGTTTTACATAGTTTGTGTATGTACATATGTCCTATAACTGTTTCCTTCAATTTTTTATGTTCTGGCTATAAACAGAAGTGGTAAACCAGGGTAAAATGTAGTTTCTTGTTAACAAAATATAAGAAGTTTGTCAAAGGGAGGTAACCCTGTACTGTCCTATTGAGCGGGACTGGACTGGGTCGATCATCGATGACCAGGTAGCTCAATTGGTAGAGCATCCGGCTAGTGTTTGGAGGTTCGAATCCCCGTCTGGCTGCTACATTTTCTCCTCTCCTGTTACAAAATTGGCGCCCAGCTAAAATACCCACGGTAGTGGTATAACGGTCTCGGGTCTCTTCGAGGGCGAAAACTTGGAAAAGAGGAGGGAGGTGTGTAGCGGGACTGGACTGGGTCGATCATTGGTGACCAGGTAGCTCAATTGGCAGAGCATCCGGCTCGTGTTCGGAGGTCCCGGGTTCGAGCCCTGGTCTGGCCACTACATTTTCTCCTCTCCTATTACAGCTGGGTGTATATGTACATGTTTGAGTACATGTTTGAGTACATTCTGTTGTAGATACATGTCCAGCAGATCTCTGGTGTGATAGCAGCAACACAGACGGATCATATCCAAGATACTTCAGTCATATTAATTGTGGAATGGCTCCAACGGTAGGTGACAAAGAGATATTAATAGAATCCATTATGGGTCTGTTCTGTGGACAGGGATATCTCAACCCACGTGTAAGAGTTTGGCCAGTCAGCACGAGACTTGCCGAGTGCTGGCCAGCCAAACTCTTACAGGGTTGAGATATTGGTGTTCATGGAACACACCCATGATTGATTATTTTTCTCACATACTTGCAACCAAACCTTTGATCAATTTCTTTAAAAATTGAAACTTGGTAGACTTTATAATTATGATATCATTATGTTTAATGAGTTAAAGACTTTTAATTTCCTGTTTTCTAAAATTGACTTTGTATTGAAAAGTGAGATTTGTAGCACGCCAGCTAACCAATCTTAAAGTGATCCAAATCTTATTTTAATGCAGGATAGTATGTTACATTATATGACATTCGACAATAACAATATACAGCATATCTTTTCCCCTGCTGTACTCTTGTTCTTGTATTTTAAATGTGTATAATAAACTCAAGCTCCATACACAGGTATTTAAGTGGACAGAGAGAAGCATTTCCAGAAGAAGGCTCTTCCTGGATGATTGCTGCAGCTCTCCTCCTTCTCACTTTGACCAGGTGATGCTCTTTCTCCAGAGAACAGATTTCTTATTCATCAAACATCCTATACTGTCTATACTGAGTGTTTTAAAATTGTAGTTGCAAAGTGTCCTCTACTTTAGTTAAAGTGTTTTACATGATAATATTCAAAATATCATCTAAATTTTATTCATTTTACAACATTTGTAAAACAAGTGACATCAACTTATATCAATCACCCTTGTTGGCTCTGATGAAATTACACATGGGGTTTTGCTTTGGGAGGTAACTAAAAATTGTACCTAAGAGATTTTGTTTGCCTCTGCAATTTTATTTTAGGAGGAGGGGGTGCTATATTGTCCATCCAATCCCATCATCATGCTCTATCCCATCGCCACATCCAATCCGATCATCAGGTCCCATCCCATCGTCTTGTCCCATCCCATCATCAGGTCCCATCCCATCATCATGTCCTATCCCATCATCAGGTCCTATCCCATCATCAGGTCCTATCCCATCATCAGGTCCTATCCCATCATCAGGTCCTATCCCATCATCAGGTCCTATCCCATCATCATGTCCTATCCAGTTCTGAATCTGACATATCTTCTCAACAGATTTCATTTTAATATTTGATATTTACTCCATAATACATGGATCTATACTTCTACATCAGATCACATTCTAATAGTCTTTACTCAAGGTTGAAGGGTCATAGGTCACATTTTACAGTCTTTACTCAAGGTTGAAGGGTCATAGGTCACATTTTACCCCTTCTACATGGGACAGTAGTTTATGAATGTGTTGATATTGATTACCGGGTAAGGTAATGAGAATAATGTACAGTTTTCAAATTGTTATAGTGAGGAGATACCACAGAACCTACTGAAGGATGTCACTTCTTCTGGATCAGGCAATGATGTAAGTATCCAGCACCAGTTTCATTTTTGCAATCCAGATGGTTGAACCAGTTAGACTAGAGTTGGTTTTTGTTTTTATTTTTTTGTTTTTAAATAAGGACAGACCGGCTGTTTTCAGACCAGCTTTCACAAAGACTTCCGAGGCATGTGTTAATATCTGCAGGTCCATCAAGATATATACCTGAAACATTACATTTAAAAAGTGATGAACCATTTTTTCTGCATAAAGGAATAGGCCCCAAGATTCTCTCATCTACATATGACAGTTCAGCTCCAAGAAAACCCATCTGAGGTTCTCAAATAATTAATTTACCAGGAAATATCTTGTACTTGTTCATGATTAATTTTATTTTCACTATTCATGTCATTTATCAACAGAAAGCCAAATAAACCGTTCCACGTCTATTACAATTTAGTAAAAGTGCTCATAAGTGCTATTTCGTTGTCAAATAAGCCCTAGCCTGCAGTGCTTGAGTCAAAGTTTATGTGTTGGCTACCTGGGACATTGTACAGATTTAATAGATAAATTTCACCGACCACAAAACCAACAATTTATTATTCCAACACAATTAATATACCTAACTAGAAACTCGATTATTTTTTACAGAATTATAATACATGTATTGCAGTAAAAATGTTATTTCAGATACTGGCAGTGTATTGTCACCTTGTTTTAGCTGAACTGTCAAGCGCACAGCTGTGTAACAGTGAGACAAAGGTAGGTCGATTACAGCTCATTTCTATGGTCAAATACAAAGAGAAAATCTCATTTGTCGTAAAACATGTTGCTGTTCCAAGCAGCATGCCGTCCAGGTGTATAGTGATTTTCATGTCTGCCCAGGGATTGGTCTATCTAAATTCTGATTGGCTTAAACAATCAACATGGTATTATACAGGTAAACCATGTGCATGGTCACACACATATATACATCCTAAAACACAACAGGATTAAAAGTGGGGAAATTCAAGTCATGTAATTAAGTAATACTATTTATAATTCATAATCTTTATAATCATAGTAATAATTTATGTCTGTAGAGAAGGTTGAAATACCTACAAGTCATATCTCGACAGTTGTACAGAGTCACATTTTTGTTGTAATATTTGACAGTTCTACAGAGTCAAATTTTTGTTGTGATATTTGACAGTTCTACAGTGCCAAACGTTTGTTGTGTTATTTTTCAGTTCTACAGAGCCAAACTTTTGTTGTGGTATTTGACAGTTCTACAGAGCCAAAATTTTATGTTATTTTTCAGTTCTACAGAGCCACAATTTTGTTGTGGTATTTGACAGTTCTACAGAGCCAAAATTTTATGTTATTTTTCAGTTCTACAGAGCCAAACTTTTGTTGTGGTATTTGACAGTTCTACAGAGCCAAAATTTTATGTTATTTTTCAATTCTTTAGAGCCAAAATTTTGTTGTGGTATTTGACAGTTCTACAGAGACAAAATTTTATGTTATTTTTCAGTTCTACAGAGCCAAACTCTACAGAGCCAAACTTTTATGTTATTTTTCAGTTCTACAGAGCCAAACTTTTGTTGTGGTATTTGACAGTTCTACAGAGCCAAAATTTTATGTTATTTTTCAATTCTTTAGAGCCAAAATTTTGTTGTGGTATTTGACAGTTCTACAGAGCCAAACTTTTATGTTATTTTTCAGTTCTACAGAGCCAAACTTTCGTTGTGGAATTTGACAGTTCTACAGAGCCAAAATTTTGTTGTGTTATTTAATGCTTTAATGTTTATTTATAGATACAGATCCTACAAGAATCCTGTGTACATGTCCTACAGTCATGTCCCATGTTGCTTACCGCCATTGTCCAGCCTGTCACAGAGCACTTACTTTATACCACGGATAGAGCCCAGAGGGTGGAGCACTTAACATTGCTGAGGTATGTATACCTGAGCTATGTACCCCAAACATCAGGCTAATTATACATATCAATATGATTTGAATTCAATATGTCAGCATAACTAAGATATGTCTAAATTTTAAAGCCTCACTATGTTTTCGTGACTTATGATTTATAACAAAATTACAATGACACTTTGATTGGTAGGATATATACCCAAATGATGATATAATATGAGAATCGAAACTATAGTTTATGTTAATGAGCTGCGGGAAATATGTCATGTTAGTTCTTAATAGTGATAGAATCTTAATATTTCACATGTTTCCTTTGGAATCAGACATTCAGGGGTAGCATGGACCTTGAGAAAGCCTTGAATTTCACCTTGGGCCTTGAAAAGCCTTGAATTCCATTCTGGGCCTTGAAAAGCCTTGAATTTCATTCTGGGCCTTGAAAAGCCTTGCAAATTGGTTTACAGCCTTGAAAAATCCTTGAATATTAAGGTTTCATTAGGATAAGTGAAACCCTGGCCATTGATCATTTGGACTCAACTTTGTCTATGCCGCCTCCCCTACAGACGTTAATAATTACCATGCTATATGTCAAGTTGTATTTTGATCAAGTGAATAGTTATAAATTGCTTTTTTGTTCTCTTGTTCAAGATGACTTAGATGACAGGCATAATGGGCCTTGGATATTTAATTAAGACATTGAAAAAGCCTTGGAAAGGCCTTGAATTTGGTTTGACATCATCCGTATGAACCCTGACATTGCTGCTTTGCTGTTAAATAAGAAAATTGATTTAATTTATTTTGAATGTTTGCCATGATTTGAAATTGAGTTTTGTGTTTAACTTCATTTTACATCAAAGTGAGACCAGGGGGATACCTGTTTCATTAATATTTTGTAAAAAAAATAAAATGTCATCTCAGATGAATAGATGTATGAATGGTGATTGTTCTGCAGATTGTTGAAAAAATGAAGGATTTGGCTGCTTATTAAGAGAGCTGGTTGATAAGGGTATTTTTTACCAAAACCTTTCATTTCCTTTACAGAATTTTGTGTAAATCTGAGACATCTGACATCCTTAGAACACCACGTGGCTTGGTCTGTGTCATCATGATGTTTGGAAATGTAGTTCAGCTGTTTGATCAAGGTCAAGCACTTGAGGGACTTGATTGTGAAGTATCCGAGGTAATTAATATGTTCAGAGATAACAAACAAACAATAATCAAGTTCACATTGTTTTAATAATCAAGAGTTAAGTTCACATATACTCACAACCATAATTAATTTACCTATACAAAATGGCCAATAAACTTATATATCATATCTTTAGCTAATGTTTAATATACATTTGTATATATGGCCATTGTTGACACAGCTTCGTCAGGTATGTATGCAGCTTTGTCACGAATGTATTTAAAGAATTAGTTTATCTATTGCAATAGTGTATACTAAAACCACAGACATATGTATCTGGTTAGTATTTATCCATAAAGAGCTATTAGCCCCTAATTTCTCTATATCAAAAAGTTGTTACACTTGAATAGTTGAAAGTAGGGGTGAACTTTGACTCTGAATTTCTGTTAAAACTAACCAGAATATCAAATGCACACAATCTTCAGTAACATACACTTTGGTTTAGAATCCTTAAATATGAACACATGTTCTCCTTCTGTCATATGACAATGATTTAAAAGATGAGAAAATGAGGAGTGGCACCAATGGGAATTATGCGCAAGATTGGTTAAAATGCTTCTTCTTTTGTCAGAATTTAGGCTAAACAATGTTTTTATAAATACTAGCCAGATTCAGCAGCTGTGACGAAAACCAGTAGTTAATGCTGTATTTTATTTATAGGTCCTCTCCATACAAGAAGTTTTGGAGCTGTCAGAATTTGTGAAAGAGTGTATCAAGCTCTCCAGTGTTGAGCAGTTAAATTGTATTGAAAGTAAGGTAAGTAACAAAAAAGGCTTCATGAAAGTCTTGAAATTGAGATCGAACTTTGAAAACAATTTCAAATCAAAAAGTTTTGTGTTTATGCACAATTTAATTTTTAGGAACCACGGAACCAAATGATTTCCCAATAATTTCCCAATAATGTTAGCGTTTACTACTGTCCTGTTTAAATGGAGTTTTCATCACTGGTCCACTAACCATAATTTTGATGAATGTTATCTCGGAAACCTGTATATAGAATGTTTGAAAATTTTACCAATTTGAACTTTTTTTTTATATGGGGGCCACCATCTTGTATTGAATTTAGCACCAAAAATGCAACTAAATTTACAACAAAATGCACACTTAATTAACTCCCCCTGACAAAAACAGGCTAGGAAAAAAATTAATGTTTTTTTCTATATATTTTACATCTACATATTTTGCCCAGCCCACACATAACACTTTGGAAACTTCTCTCACCTAAATATCCAATCAGTAGGCCCCGATGCATTCACCTTCCTATTCTTGACTGCCCGAACGAGGAAAACCCACAATCTATTTTTGATTTGGTTCTGTGGTCCCTATGAAGTCATTATGTTTTGTTTCACAAGCTAGGTCATATTTTGTGTCACAAGTGAGTTGTACCTTTCAATATTAATTTATTCATATCCTTATAATGAAAATAAAACTGAAAACCGTACAGGTTTTTCATTCTGTTTATGACAGGTCTCTTTTAGTAAATGATTTACAAATGTGAGGAAAAAACAAAATGGCAAACAGGTGGCCATTTTGGATTTTGACAGTTGAAAATTGTTATAGCGATACCCTGAGAAGTACACAAGGGTTATTTCTCAAAGTTAATGTGTCAGTTCCCCTTTGTATCTAGATGTGATAATTCATCTTATTGAGTCTAATTGGGAAAACAAAATGGCTTACATGCAGCCATCTTTGATTTTGAAAATTAAATTTTGTTATTGAAATATTTCAGAAAATTCTTCTTAGATCTTTCTTGGATTTCATAAGTTTATGTAGATTCCCAATGTTGTTCAATGGGAAAAGATCAGTCTTTCATTTGACCAATAAGATCATTCAATGGTGGTTGCCTTCCTCTAGGATCTCTTGTTTTCTATTTCAGAATACCATTAAAATGTGTGGACCTGATATCTACGTTACATTTAAACAAAGACTTTCCACGATCAGATGACTGAAGAAATAGAAGAAAATTTCACCTCGTTTATTGTGCACAACTTTTAATAAAAATGAAATTTTTTTTAGTGATGTTGTTGTGTTTTTGCAAAACAAAAACAAAAGACAGTGGATACTGAATAATAATGATACCGTAATTCTAACTCAAACACAGTCAAGAATCCTGACATGATAACACAAGAATTCCATGGAAGTGGATGTGTCGCCTGCCCAGAAAATTGTGTAATTACAAGAGTTATTGCACGGAAACAAATTTTCTATTTAAAGTAACAGTTACCTTGACCTTTGACCTTTAAATCAGTAGAAAAACAATCCCATGCAATGACTTTATGTAAGGAATAAACATATATTATATGAAGTTTGAGTTTGATCTATTAAAAGGAACTTATTGTACCGAATTTATTTTTAGTAACAGTGACCTTGACCTTTGACCTTCAAACCAATCCCATGCAACAAGCTCTTTTGATAGGGAAGATCTGCATTAAGTTTGAGTTTTGACCTCTGTACGGATTCCACCGCCACTAACATGGAAGATGACATTGTAATGATAACACAAAAAATGTAATTTTAACTCATAATTGATAAAACAAGGCAAAAACAAAGAAAATGAGTTTAGACGGAGACTTTAAAGTACAAGGAGAGTAAGACCAGGGGATTCGGAAGGGTATGTGTCTAATGCTTATTCGACGACACCCGCCATACAAATCTGTGTTGAATACAGGTGAAGTCACATTCTCAAATGAGAGTTACATGTAGGGTTTTGACAACACGCGACATCAATTAGTACCAAACACATCTGTATTCCCTAATGAGATTATGATGTCGACCATAAAATTTCCCCGTGGACTTAATTAACCTGCATCTCTCGAAACATGGTTTTGAAAGTTATTGCAAACACGAAGAAAAAAGTAAAATGAAGATCCTTCAAACTTAATGTAACCTTAACTTTTGACAGACCAAAAAGTTGTAGCCACGGCTTTGCTATCCAACATGACATTTTATTTATTAGCCAACCATTATCAGATGGTGGGCTGATCCTACTGCTCTTTGTCTGATGTCCACTGTCCATCCGTCGGTCTGTCCATCTGTCCTTTATCAGTTTGTCTCAGAAAGTTCTTCATGGATTTTGCACAAGTATCACCTGTAGTTTTCCCTTGGAACCTAGTTGTGTATGTTCCATTTTGAGACTGATCTGAAAACAAGATGGCCGACAGGTGGCCATTTTGAATTTTCAAAGTTGCAGATTGATATTGCTATTTCTCAAAGTTCTCCATGTATCTTTCTCAAATTTCAGCTATGGTTTCACTTAGGTTTTCTCTTAGTTGTGCATGGCCGACAGTCAGCCATTTTGAATTTTGACAGTTGAAGTTTGTCGGTCTTCATGGGTCTTTTTCTAATTCACCTATAGGTTACCTTTGGTCTGTAGTTGATTATGTTACATTTTGAGACTGATCCTCATGGATACTTCTTAAATTTCATTTAAATTCTTGTTATATCCATCAAGTTGAAGTTTTGTCATCCTCATTTTCAGAGAGTTCTTAATTAATCTTTTTGAGATTTATTATGTTGGTTCCTCTTGTTTCCAAATGATTAAGAGGAAGAGGAGAAAAGTAGAGAAAAGATCAATCTTACAGAGATCCAATAAAGGTCATTTGATGATGGGTGCTAAGATCCTTCTAGTACCTACTTATTGATCTGGACAGCTGGGCAAAATGGGGGCAGTATGGTGGCAAGTTCGTGTGTGAAGAAAGCATATTTGTGCGTACATCTGATGTGTCACATTTAGGTGAATGGTCAAATTCATTTTCAAGTTCTTAACATTTTTCTAAATTTTGAAGTAAAACTAATTTTCTGCTATTTTGTCATTATCAGTGTAGTTAGCCATATAAAGAAATGACTACTTAAAGAATCATTTCCTTTCTGTCTTTAAAGATGGGAAGCAGAACAATATTTTAATTGGATATAGAATATTTCTTTTCGTATTTGATTGAAAAGTAGGGATGATTTTTCCTAATCTCCAAAAATATTCAATTAATATCTTCTAGTAATACTTATCTATAGAAAAAAAACCCAAAAGCAAAACAGCATTGATTACTAAGGTTATTCCTACTCTTCATTCAAATTGAAATCCTCTTTATTTTTTACAAACAAGTGAATACCTGCTAAACAGGGCAGTAACCCATGTGAACTGACATTACATGCCATGTACGACTTTAGTAGCATCTTTCAACATTTTTGTGATGGAAATGAATCAAAATAATATTGAGCATTTTCATACATGTAATACACAGGTTTTGCTTGATATATATACGAGTTTAAGATGTAAACATTCCTATACATATTTTAACTAATGAAAGTGTAATGAATGACACAAATATACATACACACGTCTTAAGCAGCAATTAAAGAGTTACAACAAATAGAAGTTTTATAACAGACCATGTAGAATTCTAAAAAAAAAATAAAAAAAAAATAAGGTTGCCAATAAAATGATGAAAGTAATAACCCCACCCCCAAAGAGTTGGTATCACATACTGATATTGTTTCAGTGTATATATTTATCAGTGGTGAACAATTGATACTAAACATTTTGTGATGTATCTACTTTGTAACTAATGTTACTGCCTTGTATGTCAACTGTCAAGTCAGGTAAATCTTAATCAGGTACATGTATTGTGCTGTAACCTTATATATCAAAGTATTTAAGCAATGATGTCAATATTTTTGTTTCCTTGGGGTATGAACATTTTTTGTATGGAAACTATGAATCCGCGTACAAAATTTGTTTCATACCCCCATGAAACTAAAAAAATAAATAACATCAACGGTTATAATTAATTTTTGAAATTGATTTTCAAAACTAAAACATGTTTTATGTACAATTTACCTGATCTTATAGAGGATTTTTTTTCACAAATCAATACGCAACGTCAATGGCCCTTTTGTGATGTCACATTTTTCGCGCCATTTTCGTTTTTTTTCTTTTTCATAGAGGTATTGAAAAAAAATCTCAACTAGTCAGAAAGTCGTATTACGCGTACAATTAAAAATTATGATAAAAAAAATTAATATTACAAGTGGTGACAAACTTTTCCGTACTCAGAAATATTTTATTGATTTTTGAACATCGTCTGTTTTCATATTTTAAAATGATATTCTTTCATACTATTTTAAGGAAAGGAATCCAACAATATTAAGCATGTTATATGTTGTCACATGTTATATAATTTTCTAAAATGAAAAGTACTTTATCATAGAGCTAATTTTCTGAACTGTAATTAAGGATACCATCAAGCCAAACTAGGAAGCTATGACTTGACTTAACAGTGAGTTTTTCTTTTGTCACCGGGCACTTGTTTGTTGACTTTCTCTACGTAGTTTGATGATAAAATCAAAGTACGTGATCACCAATGTTACAATCCATGCAAATGGCATACTTGTCATAATTACAGCACGGCTGATACCAAAATCTGGATATAATGACAAAGCACAATTAAGACCTTTAATGACATAAGATAAAATTTCAGTCAAAACATTTGGGAAAAAAACAACTCGGGTTTGATAAACATGATAAAAAAAAACGTCACTTGTTGCAGGGACATATATATATCCCTGCTTGTTGGGAAACCGATCTCTCTGTATATATATATTTCAACTGGTTTAATATCTGTGTATAGACTTATAAGGGACTCTTATGTAAATAAAAAATGTACTTCGAGGTTGAACATGAAGGTACATGAAATCGCTAGCTCGCGCGGGGTACACATTCTTATGTTAATCTTACGTCATGCTTGGTTGGTTTCAAAACACAGGTCTTTGTGGAACATCGTGTATATTGCAACGCCCGCTTATTAACTCCAGTTCCAATACACAAGATCGATTTATGAACTCCAGGTGCCTGTGTATATATGTGCAAAGTCTATTTATAGATTTATACATTTTAAATGTCGTATAGATCTGTTTACACATGTATCGGTGGTTTGTAGTATTCTGTACTGGACGCCATATTGGAGTCGTCATACTGTGGTTTCCGGGTGGATATCTCTGGATATGAACAGAATGAAGATAAGGATACACATTTAATATTTGAAGATGGCTTCAAATGAACCTACGATTGACCAGTGTGGTCAAATACCTGTAAGAGTGAAAGGAAACTCGCAGTGCTCTTTCCACAAAAACAAGGAAGTCATTCTACATTGCTTGGATTGCGACATTTTAATATGTCTTTCTTGCAGTATCTCGATACATAATGGTCACAAACTTGCAGAAATTGAAAACATAATTCCGCTAAAGAGAGATGTACTTATGGATTTCGTGAACGATACTGAAAATAACAAGCTTGTTCAAATTCGGGATGAAATAAAGTTAATTGACGATAAAATCGCAGAAAATGACACCAGATTTGTTGAACTTGGTCAGCTGATGATGCAGCAAGCGGAAAGCTGTAAAAGTAAGCTTGACGTTCTGACGGGCGAGTTTGTCTCCCTCTGTGATAAGATGGAAATGGAAAACCGAAAATTGCTTCTAACCTTCAAACGTGAGCTTAAACAGCGATACAAATTGCTTGTTAAGCAAGTGAAAGAATGCAAGGAAGTGTTACAATCGGGAACCGCAGTGGATTTATTTGATGCGACGACTGGGCTATCGTCTGCTGGTTTGCCTCTTCCTGTTGAACCGGAACTCAGTGGTTTAGAATTTCGTCCCTGTGCATCTCCTACTAAACAGCTCAGGAAGGCGTTGGGGTCATTGTATAAGCAACGTACTGAGCCTCATTCTGATGATATCGATTACACCTGATACAACCGATGGGGAATTTCTGGACCAACCAACTGTACTGACAGAATTCAAAAGTCCAATGGAGTGTTCATCTCTCTGCCCGACACCGTTCGGTACGTGGCTCAGCGAAGCTGAATCCAAGGTACTGTTGCTTGTCGACTTCCAAGGTCAAATTATCCAGAAGGTCAAACATTCCTGTGATATCACCGACATCAGTGTTTCACCAAAAACACATAATGTGTGGTTTTGCTGTGCCGGGAATAGGACCATCTATGAATATTCGTCCTCCAGTGCACACGGTCCAATGTTTGAAACAGAAAGTTGTCCAGCATGCCTCTGTGTCACAAAGGACGAACAAATAGTGGTATGGACGAAAGATCCGGATTTCCTACACGAGAGGGTGTTTATCTTCACAACAGCAGGCAAAGTGGTATTTTCAACTTGTCCAATGGACCAAGAGGCATGGCCGGTACGAACTCCGTTCACCATCACACAATGTTCAGTGACTGGCAACCTTGCTCTTCTCTGTAGAGGGAGTACCAACGACGAAGACGCCTGTGGCAAGATAAATGTTTACAACCAGGAACTGATCTTCCAATTCTCCTTCAGTGGAGATGGTGAGGCCACTGGGCAACCTTCTTTTGTTCCGTGGTCAGTGGTATACGACAGCAAGGGGAATCTGGTAGTAGGGGACGAACAGGGGAATAAAATCCACCTCGTCAATGGGACAGGGAATTACACGAGAACACTTAGATTTGGAGTACTAACTGACAATTTAGCTTTAGGCATTCAGTCGGATGATGTGTTGTGGCTGTGCTTTTATTCCGTCAAAGCTGAGAAACGAGGAATATTTGGAAAAGTTGTACGAAAGTTGTCTGATTCTTCGTCAGATTTACCAAAAACGGAAATAAAGACAATGAAGTATTACAAATAATGGAAGATGTCTTATTCTTCGTCAGACTTACCAAAAACGTGAGGAGAAAGACAATGAAGAATTAGAAATAATGGAAGATGTCTTATTTTTCGTCAGACTTACCAAAAACATGAGGAGAAAGACAATGAAGTATTACAAATAATGGAAGCTGTCTGATTTTTTGTCAGATCTAACAAAAACGTGTGGAGAAAGAAAACGAAGAATTAAAGATAACGAAAGCTGTCTGATTCTTCATCAGATTTACCAAAAACGGAAATAAAGACAATGAAGTATTACAAATAATGGAAGCTGTCTGATTTTTCGTCAGATCTAACAAAACCACGAGGAGAAAGAAAACGAAGAATTAAAAATAACGAAAGCTGTCTGATTCCTCGTCAGACTTACCAAAAACGTGCGGAGAAAGACATTGATGAATTACGAATAATGGAAGTTTTCTGATTCTTTGTCAGATTTCACCAAAACGTGAGGAGAAAGACAATATAGAATTACGTATAATTGACACTGTCTGATTCTTTGTCAGACTTACCAAAAACGCGAGAAGAATGACAATGAAGTCTTTACAAATAATGGAATGATTTACATATCAATTCATCTTTATCTATTATATAAATGTCGACAGTTTTATTTTATTCTTTTACATATATTGTTACTTATAGTTAATAAATCACATGTTATGAAGTATATGTTGGTAGATTTTATTCTGGTATATATTTGTGTACTTTAATATTTTAAAGCCTATTTCTGATGTCATCAATTTTTATTTGGATGCTATATCCAACAGAATTCATAGACATGACCTCTTTAATAAGAACATAGGAATGCTCTTATTGGAAAGTTACAGGTAACATATTATAAGCTAAAGACAAGCTTTTGAATGAGAATCTCCTCATACTACACAATGGAAAACAGTAATAGAATAAATACAAAATCAAACACAGAATTTAAACATCAAAATCCTTAAAGTATGTCCGGTATTTCATTCCCCATAGTCAGATTTCCCCTGCAGTATAATTGTTCCTTTCAAGAAAGGTTTAATTATGGATCTCTCTTTTGACATCCGTATATGACAATATCCGAACACTTTACTAGAAACACATTTCTAGGATTAATTGTAATGTCCTATGAATTCCTTGGAGTTGAAATATTGCGTTTTATCTCAATTTGTACGCCCAACATTTCTTTCGTATCATCCTTTCAGATATTCATGTATAATCCCAGAGCTTGCTATATCTTTGACAAAAACATTTTAGATGCGTTGTTGAAATCCTGAATTATCTAACTTTTTCACAGTTGTGGGGTTTCATTACTTCAAGGATATAATCCCAGAAATATACTGTAATCACATTCAATAAATCAATCACATTTGAATTTAATCCATTTCAATACTAAATGCTGATACACAACATGTTGTGTCTAGAACGCACCTTCGCTGTTGGATGGCATTATTCAAACGAGACTAAATTCTATTCAGGCAGTTTTTACACACCTAGATGTATTGCATGCATTTGTACAAAAGCATATAAAGTATGCTATAGGACACCATTATCCTTTATTGTATCAATAACCTTTAAGATTGGATATACTCGACAGGTATTGAAACTGTCCTATATTGATACAAGAGGATGTGTGTTTAATGATAGATATATAATCCCCAAACTGCCTACTGTGTAAGATATTGAGCTGTGGTCGGCCCTACTCAGACAGGGTCAGAGTTCAGGGGCTTACTTATTAGGGAGCTTTGTTCATGTGGAAACCCAGGAGAGCCAGGACATTCACACTTAGTCTCGTTTGGAGATGTTAGTTTGACCACTGTTTAGCAGCCTTGATATATAGCGCAAAAGTTTCGTGACAGCGTTGGTGGTGCAAACCTAAAGATTTTAAAATACATTGATTGACAACTTCCATCGAAGATCAGACAGCGGGCACATATGTAATATTATAATTTGTACATTTGAAAATTAGATTTCTGTGCCTATCTGCGCTCAGAAAGCTGTGTTTCATTATATTCAATAACATTCCTTAGCATACGTATAGTAACGTTTACCTTACGTTTCAAAGTAAACAATTTTCGTTGAAATATTAATTCATTTCGGTATCTTACCAAATTCCTGATAGTGAGGGAGATTCCAATAGTGGATTTTGTACTCTATGCGCATTTTTATCCCCGGACCTGTTCTTTTGGATAATGATTTACATTTTATTTTAAGATAACACAAACAAATATGTAAATCAGACTTTACCGCAGTTTCCGGTTGTAAGTAGTTCTTTATAGGAATAACACTAAAGGGAGGATGGTGGGCTAGATCAGACAGCAGAAAAAAATTGAACGTTACTATGCCCAAATTTTACATCATATTTAAATGAGCAATTTAAATATGTAAATGAGATATTATCGTCAATTTTCACTATTCGCTCATTTATTACATGTACGTTTAACATTAGATGATATAGGCGCTTATTTTAATTGAAAAAGTGTCCAAATTTTCTTCTACAAGTTTCATACAATGTTTAACTCGTGAAATACGCAGGTATTTGAAAAATGTTTTCGTTGTGTATACTTATCATAATGGAATGAGTTAAATTTCTAATTTCATGTTGTATTGTGTTTCGGCATATTATTATGTTAATATATCTTATATGAGATCATACATCTACATTGTATATGAGATCATATATATATTTACATATTTTAAGGTTCTAACAATGCTATAGTTCAATTCATCACGATATGAATATATCAGTTAAGATTGTCTGACATGTGTAAGATGCTCGTCATATACTAGTATCTCTTTTTCTCATAGAATAAAATTGAAATCTACTCTTACCTGAGATGGTATCTACATGTACATGTACGTATATCTGCAATAAAGTAAATACATGTACTAGTGACATATTTATAGAAAAAATATGTATTGTATGAAAGATAATCTGTATTGTAAAAAGGGAATAGTAGGAGGGATAAATATGATATAGCGATGGGTGTTAGAAGATAATGGTATACAGTTAAGTGTCATTGAACGATGTCTGGGTAGTTAGAATGTCCTGTTTCAAACGACGAGCCTTGTACAGCATTTAGAATGATAATTTGTGTTTTGCACGCTTGAAAAACGAGTTGACATAATATCAAAAACCCTCCGTTCAATAGCATGGTCCATCGGACAAAGCAGTACATTTCTTGTGCGTAAGGGAAATAACTTGCTGTTCTAAAAAGAAATCAAGGCCAAAAAAACCGAGATCTACCTTGTATTATTTAAGATGCGTTACCGTAACACGACGTTTTGAGATGATCTTTGCGACAAGGTGCGGTATTTTAGGACGGCAAGTGAAAATTGAAAATTGTGAAAATGCGACATTTGAGCACAAGATGAAATCACCAGGTCCGTCTTTGTTTCATTAACGAAGAACATCGGTCTAGCTGGTCAAATCGTTTGGACCGCAAAAACGAAAACGGCCCTGGGTTTTATATGTATGGTGGCTCGTTAGGGCCAAGTATCAAATCTCGCATTCTCGCACTCTCGACCTTAGGTCGAGAACGCGAGAATGCGAAAACGCGACGGCGAGGGAGCGAAAACGCGAGATTGCGAAAGAGCGAAAACGCGAGAATGCGAAAACTCGACGGCGAGAATGCGAAAACGCGACGGCGAAAACGCGAGATTAATCTCGCACTCTCGCCGTCGCGATTTCGCTCCCTCGCCGTCGCGTTTTCGCATTCTCGCGTTCTCGACCTAAAGTCGAGAACGCGAGAACGCGAGATTAGTCATTAACGGCCGTCCTCGCACTCTCGCTCCCTCGCGTAAGGAAGTTCCCATAATTTCACATGCGTGTTTAACTCAAAGCGTCTGGAGGATCGGGGTCCTTTTCCGAATTCGATTCGGCAAATAAAATGGCTTCAAGTTTCGAAGGTAAGTGTTAGACTTTATACTGTTGTTTTCATGAATAAATCGTTGTTGTTTGATGACAAACGTGTATACGGTAATAGATAGAACCTAATCATGACAGGTCTGCTGTGTATATATACTATATGTCGGTGGGTGATGGAGATGCGTGGGTATGGGCGGCGGAAAGGCCATGTACGGTAGGTTACATTCTTATAGACAACGTTTAAATTGTTAGCTTATTACTTCAGATAATTGAGGTGTACATTGAGGCATGAGACTGTATCAGACCGAGGGCTAGACTAGACTCTAATTAAACTTTTCTTTTTATTTCGATCCCACGTATGGGCGGCGGAAAGCCCGAAAGGGGCAAAATCCATTAAAACAAAACCTATGTCAAAAATCATATCAATAAACTTTCTTTTCAAATCAACATTGGTTTTGTTTTAATGGATTTAATTAATGATATTTATTTGTTATGGAAATATAGATACCAGGGATGATATATTGAGGGATTTGTTCTTCAAAGATTACACAAATTTGGAAATGCAAACAAAGCTGCACTATAAAGGAATTAGTATGAGGTAAGTGGGCCTAATATGCACTAGCTTGTAATGTATACATGTATTATGTTTAAGGATATAAAACAGAATATAGAAAAAAAGGTACATGTATGTGTGTCACACAAAACATGTTGAACATGTAAGATTTTAGAATGTAATGAAAATTAATCTTTATGAAAAATATAGATATAGGCACCTAATTTTTAATTAATTTTTTTTTGACTTCACTGGAATTCGAATTTATTGAAATTTCACATACATGTAAAGAATAATTTGCTCTTTCCTCTGATAGGCTTAATATTTGCATAAATTTCTATTGCTGATTTCAAGAGATATTGCATGTTTCAGTTCTTAAAAAAGATAGCAATGTAATTATTTTAAGTAAGAATAAAAAACCTTTAAAGTATAATAATTTAGTTAATTATTAACTTTGTTTTATTAAGTTTGGGACCCCCAAAATAAGTTTATCATGTATATCATAAGTTTATCATATATATTTATCATAAGTTTATCATATATATTCAAATAAATATATAGTTTATCATAAGTTTATCATATATATTCAAATAAATAATCTGTACTAGGATCTGGTCACTGCTTTATTTATGCATGTAGTTGTAGACCCGATCGACATATATCTGCAATACAGATTTGTTGTGTTTCTTATATTATTTTACACTTTTAAAATGATATGTATTCTCATTTCTGATACGCCTTGTAGTAGTCGTTCAATAAAAAGACACTTGAGGAGACTGGGTTTGAGGCAACGTGGAAGATGGAGTACACAAGAAATTGTTACGGCAATTCAGGTAGTTCAGTTGACACCTAGACCTTCAGATCAATTACTATAGTTAATATTTGTCCCTTATTTTTAATATGTCAGATCATTTGTACATGTAAGTCAAGATCATGATTCTTTCTAGGTGTACCATGCCAATAGACCCACCTGTTATAAACATGTACTTAGATATATGTAAAGATAATATAAGCATGTACCTGGTCAGTATATCACTGACAGTTTAGACTATAATGGTCTGTTTAACAAATGATACTGTTTCCAATCAATTTTCTATTTACATATACTCAGAAATATATTGCGGTAAAAAAGGTGAATTATTTTTTATCAAAATTTAATATTGAATGAAAAAAATGGGAAAATTTAATTAATAATTCTTAAACCCTTTTTTTGAAACTTTTACTTTTAAATGCATACAATGTTTACTCCCTTGAACTTGTTGGCACAACTTTCTCTCTCTCTGTGTCTGTAGGTCAATTCGACACAATCACAGGCAATTCTGAAATTAATTATGAATGAAGATTCATTGGTGAATGAAAATGTGTGAAAGTTAAATTGTCTATGTATGACATGTTTGCATTGTTATAAACTTGATAAAAAAAGAATAAAGATTACGAAAAAAAATTCTTCACTATAGAAAACTGACTTTGGTGATGCAATGGTATATTCATGAAGGTACATGTTTTGATAAACGTTTGTAATTTTGAATAATGTATCTTCCAATTCAAGGCAACAGTGTATGATAATATTATCAATATATTGTTAATTTAAGGAAGAAATAAAAGGCAGTGGTCAAAACCTGGGATACCGCAGCCTGACTAAGAGACTTTTGACAAAGCATGGCATGGCAGTTGGAAGGTAAATACTAAAATCATTTAACCTTTTTCATTGATTATAATTTAATCCTACAAATTCAGTGAGATAAAACACTTCTTTGTATCTGTTTGCATTATATACTTCCACATTCATGACATCATAACAAACAAGGAAAAGTTCTTTATCCAGGCATTTAAGACGTCTTAAAATTTATGATAAACACTAGGATTTAGGTCCAAATACATGTAGACCTGTAACTAATTCCCTGGCCCCTGTGTCGCATACAACTTTCTTGATTACTCACACTTTTTTATTACCATAACATCTTGAGTAATGATTAAGGTTGTTTGACTGTACCATGTAAGTAAATATGCCTCAGAATCACTTCTATGTTGCGGGATCTTATTCATTAGCCTCTTAGAGTATCCATGTTTTTACTATCCGACTGGCCCGTATTTTATCTTTCAGAGCTTCCAGAAAAGTGTTAATGTTATCTGACTTTGATATACAATGTAGTACATATATTGTATGATATTGCTAAATGTTGTAGACTGATATTTTACACTAATCCTGTTGTTGACTTTATTTTTACAGAAAATCAGTATCTAGCATTCTTAGGCAAATTGACCCAAAAGGTGTGGAGCTTAGGACACATCACTGCCTGATCAGGAGGACATACTACAACAAGGGGCCCAACTTCCTGGTCCATATAGATGGGTATGACAAATTGAAGCCTTTTGGATTAGCCATACATGGAGCCATCTGTGGGTGACAAAGTCTGTGAACATTTCAGTATCTTAATTAAACTTCTTTTAATATGACTGTTCAAATCCCCCTTTGCTCTTGATCTCTTGTTTAACCCTAAACAGTTATTGTTATTCATTGTGTGATTTGAAAAGGCAAACAAGTGGTAAGTTAATTTTTTCTCTTGGAGGGCAGCATGTATCTTTCTCTAGTTGCATAACATGTATATATAGGAACTCCCTTGGTTTCTTTTTGTGATCTGTACCAAGATACATGTATGTATGATAGTTTTTAGACTGATTGTGATAAAAGTGACCAATAGACAGACCATCTTGATTCAATCGTTCTATTACTGTAGTTATTATGTCACAATATGATGTTATTCCTATTGGCATGACTGTTAACATAGAAATGTGAGAGAGAGAAAAGCAGGGAAAATATACTCAAAGTTCATTTAATTGTGTGCAGCAATATCTTTCTTATCTAGTTTGAAATAAGTATCATTATGGTTTATATAGTAACTTTGAAGTTTTAATGCATAGTAATAATGAGTTAGTATCTGAGTATTCCTATATAATCAAATTCTTGACTAAGTCTTCTTTTAATTCAAGATCAAACTGCATATAACAGGAAAAAAATCATAAAATATTGCCATAGGTTATTTGATATTAATTTGGAATGAAACCTAAGTTTCATGAATTGTATTTGAAATTGCTCTTGTTTCAATTGTAAAAGTTGTAAATATTAAATATTACAGATTTTCACGACGTGTCTTATGGTTAAAAGTTGCCAGAACCAACAATGACCCAAGAGTGGTTGCCTCATACTTTCTAGATTTTGTAGAAGAGATAAATGGTATGTAAAGCAAAACTTTAAGGTGAACATTCATCATGTATTTTAACAATTTAAAGTAATGCAAAGCCAACACCTTTGCCGCCAAAGTGATACCTATATGTCTCAGGTGACACAAAAATAGATTCCTTCCTGATTAGCATTGGTATAATTTACTTTCAGTTTTGTTTCTTTATCAAAATGATTTAGGAGTTCCAAGGTGTATTCGGGCAGATGGTGGGACAGAAAATGGTAGTGTGGAAGATATGCTAAAGCCTTGAGATGGTATGACGATGATGATATGAGTGGAGAAAAAAGTGTAATAATTGGTAGCTCTACTTCAAATCAGGTAAGATATTATTTGCTTGTGAAAAAGACACACCCATGAAATATCTGAATTTATAATGCCACCACAAACGTTCATTGAGTGTCCTGCCATGTTTCATGACCACTTGCCCGTACCCCGACAAGATATGAGAAGCTATTAAAGAATTTTATGCTGAAATTGGCCAATAAATCACTATATTCAATCATTCATTGTTGCAGAGGATTGAACGCTGGTGGAGGTCAATGCGGCAGATGGGGATTGGGTTTTGGATCGACTTTTTCAAGGATTTAGAATATCAAGGCCTTTTCTCCAATGCAATTGAGATGCACATGTAAATAAATGGTGGTACATTAACTAATTTAATAATGGATTTTAATGAAACTTTGCTAGAACCAGAAGGAATTCATCTTTGTTAAAATAAGGTTCCTAATAGCCAGAGACATAGTGTTGTGGCCTAAAAGTTCCAAAGGGTTAAACTTCTTAATCTTTAAAATCCATAAGTTCTAGAAATGCTATCTCTAAAATTGTTCAGGCTGAGCCCATGGGACTCCCCATTTGTCCCAGGGAGGAATCAGTTTACCATATATAAGGAAATAAACGTCTTGCATCTTTATTCACATAATATGAGGGTGTGTAATGCATTGCGTCTTGGCAATACTGAATTCTGTGATGCGAAATGGGAAACTTAATCCCAGTGAGTTGGACTAGGTGATGTGGCAGGAAAAGTGATTACATATAAATGAAATAATGATATTGTATATAAAAGTTTATGTCCAGTTTTAGAATCGATGAAGATTATTTTAAGTTACGAAATAAAAGTTGTTGGTGTAACCCCCCTGTGGTCCCCATTTTTCCCCAGGGAGATACAATATGATCCTTTTTACAATTAGATCATTGATACTTTATTTGAAATTTTCAATTCTTACCTAGGACACCAACATTGTTTCTAGTTTATTGCCTATAATTATGATTTTATCAATTTTAACAATTTGTATTATTTCATTTCAACTCTGCATTGTCAGATGAATATATACTTGGCAAGGTACACAAGCCTCCCGCTTTTGCTTTCAATGCCAATCTTAATTTTAAAATTTTGATTACCATATATTACATGTATATCATAATGTTATGTTTTAGGGACAGTGGATTACAAATTTTCAGTGAAATTAAGTGATGTGGAGTCCTTGAAGAGTTTCTGTAGTTATCCAAGCTGCTATGGATGCACAGAGGAGATAAAGGAACACTTCACGTCTATTTTGCTTGAAGGTAGAAGAAGTGAGCCTATAAATTCTGAAGATGCAAAGGAACTGTTCCAATGGATGTTACAAAAGATATAGATTGGATAAGTTGACAATGTGATGAGGATTGTGACAATAATAGTTTATCCTCAAAAACTTTAAAGATTAACAAAAACAAGAGGCCCAAAGGACCTTAAATGGTTATCGGACTACATGGAGTATGTCAAACTTCAAAAAGTAGTATAACCCATAATGGTTGACATGTTGGATAAATGTGACCTTAAAAGTAGGTCAAGCTTATTCATTTGAATAAAATTGGTATTCCTCCATCCCAGCAAGCTACAGGCCCAACATCAGGTCTCTATATATATGTATCTAGGTTATTGAGAAGTTTTTTTTAAAATATCATAGCCTTTTTGACCCCAGTCACCTTGAAAGTGGGTCAAAGTCATTCAATTAAACAACATGGTGGGGCTTTGCATCAGTATGGTACAGGCCCAATAGGTCAGATGACCTTAATAAAGAAATAACATGAGCTAAATCTTCCAAATTTATTTTTTATTTGATTTGAACATCAATCAAAGAAAGAAGCTAACACTCAGAATATTAATGTTCATCCTTTCTTGTAAACAACTGAAGACACTGCATTGGAATCAAATGAAATTGTCAGTGAAATTCTCTAAATCATTGAAAATAGCATGCAATTGAAATTATATCCAGTCTTACCACGTTGAACCTAATGTGTGTAATATAAACTGGATCTGTTGCGCAATCGCATTTGATTAAATTGAAACGAGTCCAGGATTTAAAAGCTATTTTTAAAGGAAAAGCTTATGGAAAATGACAACATGTGAAATCAGATTGCAAACTATACACATTTGTCTCCTAATTTAATGTTGGGTAGAG
Source organism: Pecten maximus (assembly GCF_902652985.1). Taxonomy (NCBI): domain Eukaryota; kingdom Metazoa; phylum Mollusca; class Bivalvia; order Pectinida; family Pectinidae; genus Pecten; species Pecten maximus. Next base: position 1,136,575 of record NC_047025.1, read on the forward strand.
GGATTCAACCAACAGGTTATAACACTTGTTGACCCTAGGTTAGTTGACTTATTGTGTCATTCTGACATACTTTTCTTCATGTCTTAAAATCTTATCTTCCACAAAATGCGAAATCTAATCTTGAACCAGTGACCTTCACCTTTACATGACCACAGGTCAGTTGGTTCTCAATTTGTTTCTTATAAACTTTGCTTCATAATTCCCTTAATGCCATTACAAAATATTAATCAGACGACTAATATTGAAGTTATCAATTTGACCATACATATCTATTAAGTAGTAAGTCTATTCAGTAACAGTGATCTCATAGTTGACATTTTGACCACAGATTCAATCCCACTTTGTATCATTCATCACTTCTCACTCAAGTTTTGACAGGAAGCCAACTTCCGGACAAACAGACAGACGACGGAGACAAATACATTGATCTCCAGTTTCACCGGCAGGGGCCTAAATAAATGTTCTTCACTTGAGGTTAGCTGCTATACATCTAAAAAAATTGGCACAACATGCAATGAAAGCCTTGAACACAATTTTAAAATCCAAGAAACTTTGCTGTCATGAAAACGTTTTGATTGTCAAACAAGATTAAAACCTCCTGCCCATTTTATTGCTTTTGTAATTGTATCCTGAAACTCGTCAGGATCATCGAAACCACGCCATATTGTTAATATAAGGGCACAGGTGTGGGCTGTTCGAAATTGTTTAGTGCTTCCAAAGGACACTTCCAGAGATTTTTCAAATCCTAGTGGAGGAATGCTTGCTGCTCCAGTCCAAAAGGATAACACCTCGTCTAATGAAATCCCTGTGGATCCCCCTGAGAGAAAAAAATAAAGATACTATTGTCACAGATCTAATTTTCTAATACATGTATCAATGGCTACATAAATATCATAAAAAACATTTTGCAGAATACAGGGCATGTGATACTTATATAGAAATCTTTCAAACAATACAAACATACCCTCAATGTTTCATTGCTTAAAGATCATCAGTTCATTAAACAAATTCATGTTTTGCAGCTGAACATACAGATCAACTATACGCTGTAATGCAATATAATCATTTAAATATTGAGCAGCTCGGATTAAGTTTTCAATTTATAGCTTGAATTTTAAAGCTGGTGAAAGTTTGTATTCTGAAACACATTTTGGTCTGGCAGAATATTCTACACTAAAATCTATATGCCATTATAGATGCAAATGGTATGTGTTCATAATGTAAATTACCCTCTGAATAGGCAAGAAAAGCTTCTAGACAATACGAAGCCTGTTCCTCCTGCCTCTTATTGTTGGATCCATCAGGACTCCAGTTCACCTTGTAAAGCTCCCTGATGTCTCTGAACCGTAGAGCTTTGCTGTTCTGGGTGAAGAGTTGAAGAAAAGACTTTGGGGCCAGTTGGACTGCATCTAGCAGTCTTCCCACTTTGTTCAATCCATTCCTGAACTGAACAAATTCTGACTGGACTCTGAAATGTAATAGACACATTGATACATGTGCATATTTCTGTTGTATGCCTATACAAGGTCAATATATATGTATGTTACTATCCATGTAAGGAAACTATGGTGGATTATATTCACTTTGGGGTGGGACGCCGACATGGACGCAAGCAGTGGGGTACAGCATTAGCTCAGGGTTACTCATAACCAGTGAGCTAATATTAATAGTATTACCAAGGGCAATAACTCTTTAGATTACTTTTGAATCATTTCCATTTTCAAACTCGAAGATCTTGTCAATATATATCAACATACAAAGGTTTTTGTTGACAGACAGACCAACGCTGGAAGCCACGGTATGGCATAAGGTCACATTGGTCCTTTAGACCAGGTGAGCTAAAAATTCAAGAACTTATAGCGTATGAATTTTGATAGAAATTATGTTGAATTTTAGGAAAATTATAATTGCCTCTCTTGTCTACAGTTGACCATGCCTGACACAAGTTCTTACCAAGGACTCTATACACACTGACTTTCAAAATGAATTGAACTAACCGCACATGAGTAACCCGACATCCCTGAAACTTCATGTGTGAAAAATTATCTTCCTTTTTGAATAGTGTTCAGTTTGATCAATATCACTCAAGGGTTGAAGCACTGTCAACTTTTGGCGTTATGTACGTACAGAGAGCTGATGAGGAAAACCATAGTCTCCCCCCTTCCGCAGCTTCACTGTTTACCATGGACTTTATAATATTTGAATCATCAGAATTATTTTGCATTTTTTTTTTTTTAATTTAGCTGGAAAACATTTGGCTCTGACTTACCGGTAGAAAATTTAATTTTTTTTGAGGATGTCCATTAGTTGTTGTTTTTTCTCAAAATGTCTAAAATTAGAGATAGACAAACTCTGTTCCAAGCACCAGTCACTGATTTTATCCAGTTGATTGTGGTACTGCTTTTCATCAAGTGCATTCTGCAGCTAAAAAGAAAGAAAAAACATTATTTATGTAAGAACGTTTTATAGCACACCACTCAATGTACCTATACTGGCAAAATCATATTTTTTTATATTTATTATACTCCAGTATCAGTGTTCTAGAAATGGTTTTCAAGGATGACGTTCAACAAAGTTCGAATTTAAGGTAATCATACTACAATATTCACATGTTCAGGTGGAATGAATATGCACATAAAGTAAATTTGAAGTCCCCGCCAGCATGAAGAAGATATTGATGAGGATGAAGGTTATTCAAATTATAAAAGAAGTAGATGATTTTCTGACGAAAATTGACTTATCCCAATTTGTACATTTATTTGCTTAAAAAAGAAGACTGTGTTGCTTAACCCAGTATACTACATTGTTAAATGAGCCAAGTATACTGATTTATTATGTAGATCATATCAACTCACCAGAATTAATTTCTCTCTGGTTTCCCAGTCGAAGATACAATCCTCCAACAAGGGCAATGTTTCTGTCTCCATAGCAACCTCTCCATCTAACACAACATTTGCAACAGCTGGATGGAGAACTGGTATACTTGGCCCACCATGGAGGAGGGAAAAGGCAACCAGTTTGCCTGCCAGTTCATAGAATCCTTGAGATAATTTTTCAAGGTCATGCCGAAAAAAGTTCTGCCCTTCCTGACCCTGAAAATTTTTTCCACATATCTCTGCCATAAGACCTCTGAAACATGAAAAAAATGTCTATTGATGGATTTGTGGACCAATGAAATGATTACAAACTGAACTTTTAAAAGGAAAAGAATCTGATCTGCGACTAGAAAATAGCTTTTAATATGCATGAATACCCTTCCACCAATTTGAAAGTGAAATATCAAAAAATGAATTGTATGAAAAACTGATGATTGAGGATTTTATAAGGTTATACAGGAGCAACTGTGACCTCAACATTGACCTTGGAACCTGGCTGATACAAAAAAAGAACATGTCTGGTTGGATTAGACCAAATGTCAAAATAACGTTCATATTCAATTTGTTTTATTTGTAAATCTCAAACAATGCTATATATAGTTATAGTGTGGCATGTAGCGATTTAAAGGAATATTGCACAAAATTATTGCATATATATATTAGTCCGCCTGAAGTAGCCTGGGAGAGCAGAAAGGCCTTACAGCAATGTTTTTCATTATCTTTTTATAATCTACCTTTCGAGGACATATTACATTTTCTTATATACATGTACTATCAAATCCACTCAACTCTCTTACCATGTCATCTTTGAACGATTGCGTGAGATGGCCACATCCAATCTTCTCCAGGATGACTTCAATTGGATCAACTTCAACTGTGAACAAATTTCTTAAAAGTGCAGTAAATACAATCTTCAGACAAACATAAAAATATACAATCTAAGGTCAAGTAAAATTATAGTTGTGATTCCTCTTTCCAGACTATCACTATTCTTTTTAATGCTGATCCAATCGGTCTCGAGTTCAAACCAAATTTCATATTCTAATTCCCAGTATAGCCACTCAAAACAACGTACTATCCCCTAAATGCTGACCCTTTTTGAAACATTTCATCAGATTTATCATGCTCTGACCAAGTTATACATTTTAGTTCATAAATCACAGAGGATCTGTGTAAATAATTGTCAGGTCCAGATATTTGGACACTTGCTTGATAATGTACATCAATGATCGAAGGCCAAACATCACCTGTTTAAGTGTTAACATTATACACCCTGTGGTAGGTTAGTCTGTAAGGTACTGTACGGTAGTGATGAGCTACCAGTCCTTTGAGATTCATTTGACATTGTAAACAGAATTTGTTATTACAGATAATGGACAATTCTTAAACAAATACTGAATACACCTCTCAATTAGTTACTCACATATTTGTAAGACAATTCATGAAGTAGGAGTCTGAAACGTAGCTGTCAACTTTGTAAGAACTGCCATATTGAAGAGAGCGGGTAATACTTAATATTAGGCCTAGATCCCAAACTGTTAAAAAACCCGGATTTCAGTTTTTGCCAATAAGAAAAAGGAAGTGGCCCAGGGGCCTTATTATGGTCAGACAGGTCACCTGAATTCTGATAGTGATATGAACTAATTATACCTTATCCCCTCTCTAGGGAGAAATGTGAGACCCATGCCATGATTCATAATTTTGGTAAAAGACCTTCAGACCCTTCCATGTATGGAAGTTGAATCCACCATATACTGTACCAAAGGTAGAAGTAGCTAGAGAAGATTTTTCAAATTTTAGTCAATTTGAGCACTTTTCGCCCCTCCCCTCAAGTCCCTGGGGGTCAGACAATGCCAATTTGCACAGGGGCTTGGCACGATTTTCCAAATGATGGTCCATATATATCTGTATTATAGTGTCACTATAATACAGATATATATGGACCATCATTTGGAAAATCGTGCCAAGCCCCTGTGCCAATGTATGTACTATTCAACAGCCATCCCATACTGATAGTTCTAGTATGGGTTAGACTATATTATTTTCTATGGCAATTGAATAATTAATGCTAAATATTATGTGTTCCCTATATAAACTACAGTAAAATTTGCCCCTACCCGGGGGAAACCCGAGACCCCAGGGACAGGGTCATGAAATTCACAATTTGGTAAAAGACATAATAGGCCTATAAGAGCTTTCAATCTATGAAGAGTACCGTATTTGAATCCACTGTTTGGGAGCAGAGAAGATTTTTGAAATGCTAATTTAACTTTTTTGGCCTCGCCTCTCACTCTCAGCACGCAGGCCTCTGCGGGCAGTCAGTGCCAATATATGCATACTATTCAACAGTCATTTCAAACCGACAAATCTAACAAAGTATTTTTTACATCAATGAATCCTAAGGAAAAATATGACACGAACTAAATACACGGTATGACATCTTAAGTTTGATTTTAAAAATCAGTCCAGCCACGTGGACAGGTGGTCGAGTAGCCCGAATGATTCTGGTCGTTTTACTATGGCCAGATCGCAGTGAATACATTCCTTAGCTAGTAGTAACAACGAAGGTTGAAATACTTTCAATGCAAAGGTGTAATATGTAACAAATTATTGGTAAGGGTACTTACTTGTATTTCCAGAAGTTGAAGCAATCTTGTAAAGGCGCGCGGTGAAGCATCCCGATCCTCCAGACGCTTTGGGTTAAATACGCATGTGAAATTATGGGAACGTCCTTACGCGAGGGAGCGAGAGTGCGAGGACGGCCGTTAATGACTAATCTCGCGTTCTCGCGTTCTCGACTTTAGGTCGAGAACGCGAGAATGCGAAAACGCGACGGCGAGGGAGCGAAATCGCGACGGCGAGAGTGCGAGATTAATCTCGCGTTTTCGCCGTCGCGTTTTCGCATTCTCGCCGTCGAGTTTTCGCATTCTCGCGTTTTCGCTCTTTCGCAATCTCGCGTTTTCGCTCCCTCGCCGTCGCGTTTTCGCATTCTCGCGTTCTCGACCTAAGGTCGAGAGTGCGAGAATGCGAGATTTGATACTTGGCCCTAACGAGCCACCATAGTTTTACCTGGGTACACCAGTTTTCTCCCACACACCAAGACTCATCGCGCGCTTCCGCCCGGACCAAAAAGAATGATTGGCAAAGTTGATATATAATACAAGCGTAAAGTATATATAAGTATTCGGTAATACCAAATACATTTACGAGTGGGGCTAATATTTTGACATTTTCCACTGGTGCTGCGCACGAGTGAAATATATTTGGTATATAACTGAAGACACTGTTAGATATTCTGTTTATTACAGTTTTATAGCAAAATAAACCGTGTCAGCTTTAGTGTTTTGATTGGTCGAATCAGAAAAGTGATATATTTTACAAGCAGAATATATCACATTTTTAGAATGAATAATTTTCGATATTTCACTCGTAAAAATGTATTAAAACCTGTTTCACATTTGTTGTAAGATATATAGATACATTTTACTTTCTTGATAGATACATATTTTTTATCTAGAAGAACAAACAAATCGTATGCTTGGTAAACAGTTCGTTAATTTTTATTTAATTCATTTGATGACTATAATCAGTTACACTAGATATCTACTTAATTACCACAAATGAGCACACTATTTATATTTTTCAGTTCCTGGTTTTCCTGCAGTAGTCCAGATATGTAGTTATATATCAAGTCATGTTCTAAAAACATTTACTACTGGTATCGAATCTATTATTTTGGCGAGTTGATCTCTAATTCCTTGGGTTTCAGCAAAGAGTTGCTAATAGAGATACGACATATACAGTAGTTTATAGATTTTGTAGCGTATGCAAGGGAGGTAACTGAGGCGGAACTCTTCATCGTGAGGAGGCTGATATGTAATCGTGTTTACATTGATCGTAAACGAACATGGTCAGGTTGGTTTGGATTTAAATGTGATTGTTAGTTTGAATTGATTTACGATGTGTTGAGTATGCAGAATTTCATTATATTCCAACGAGTATATGCCAGTGCTGGGCGAGTTGACGCGTTAATATTTCAGTCAGCTTATTGTGACGGTAGCTGTCAGATGTAGCTGTCAGACGGTAGCTGTCACAGGAGCATGTCTAGTTTTTAGCTCACCTGGACCGAAGGTCCGGTGAGCTTATGTCATGGCGCAGCGTCCGTCGTCTGTCCGTCGTCCGTCCGTCCGTCCGTCCGTCCGTCGTCCGTCAACATTTACTTCAAATCGCTACTAGTCAAGAAGTTCTTATTGGATTTTGACCAAATTTGGCCAGAAACATCCTTGGTAGAAGGGGAACAGATTTTGCATAAATGGTGACTCTGACCCCCGAGGGGCCAAAGGGGCGGGGCCCAATAGGGGAAATAGAGGTAATTCTTTTAAATCGCTACTAGTCATAAAGTTATGAATGGATTTGAACCCAACTTGTTCAGTGACATCCTTGGGGGAAGGGGAACAGATTTTGCATAAATGGTGACTCTGATCCCAGAGGGGCCAAAGGGGCGGGGCCCAATAGGGGAAATAGAGGTAATTCTTTTAAATCGCTACTAGTCAAGAAGTTCTTATTGGATTTTGACCAAATTTGGTCAGAAACAACCTTGGCAGAAGGGGAACAGATTTTGCATAAATGGTGACTCTGACCCCCGAGGGGCCAAAGGGGCGGGGCCCAATAGGGGAAATAGAGGTAATTCCTTTAAATCGCTACTAGTCATAAAGTTATGAATGGATTTGAACCCAATTTGGTCAGAAACATCCTTGGGGGAAGGGAAACAGATTTTGCATAAATGGTGACTCTGACCCCAAAGGGGCCAAAGGGGCAGGCCCAATAGGGGAAATAGAGGTAATTCATTTAAATCGCTACTAGTCATAAAGTTATGAATGGATTTGAACCCAACTTGGTCAGAAACATCCTTGGCAGAAGGGGAACAGATTTTGCATAAATGGTGGCTCTGACCCCAAAGGGACCAAAGGGGCGGGGCCCAATAGGGGAAATAGAGGTTATTCCTTTAAATCGCTACTAGTCATAAAGTTATAAATGGATTTGAACCCAATTTGGTCAGAAACATCCTTGGGGAAAGGGGAACACATTTTGCATAAATGGTGACTCTGACCCCCCGAGGGGCCAAAAGGGCGGGGCTCAATAGGGGAAATAGTTTTAATTCCTTTAAATCGCTACTAGTTATAAAGTGATGAATGCATGCATGTTCTAAAAACAATTCTTGAGGTCTTTCAGACCTTTAGAGAGTCTGGACTTCATTAATCTTTAAAGCAGTTCGGATTCCCACACTATAACGATATATAGCATTGTTAGAGATTTACAAATAAAACAAATTCAATATGAACATTATTTTGACATTTGGTCCAATCCAACCAGGTGAGCGATACAGGCCCCATGGGCCTCTTGTATTTATAAAATAGTCAGAAATACCTATATACATGTATATATATTGACAAGAATATATAAAGGTATTTCTGACTATTTTTTAGGTCACCTGAGACGAAGTCTCAGTTGACCTATTGCAATCGCCTTTTGTCCGGCGTCGTGCGTCGTAAACAATTTACATTTTCAACTTCTTCTTAAAAACTGCTGAACTAAATTCAATGAAATTTTACAGGAAGCTTCCATGGCTGAGGGTGAACCAAAATTGTGAATTATATGGTCCCCATCCCCCAGGGGCCTGAGGGGCGGGGCCAAAAAGGGTCAAATTGACTGAAATTTCAAAAATCTTCTTCTCTACTCTCAGATATGTTAGAATCAAATACTCTTCATAGATGAAGGGGTCTTATGGTGCTTTACCAAAATTGTGAATTTCATGACCCTGGGGTCTCACGTTTGCCCCTGGGTAGGGGGTAAACTTTACTATAGTTTATATAGGGAAATCACATTTTTGACTATTATTTGTTGGATTTCTATTGGAATTTATTCTAACTTTGTTCAAATTATCAGCATAGGATGACAGTTTGATGGTATGTACATGTTGGCCCTGGTTGACCCCCAGGGGCTGGTGGGCGGGGCCAAAAAGGGTCAAATTGACTAAAATTTCAAAAATCTTCTTCTCTACTCTCAGATATGTTAGAATCAAATACTCTTCATAGATGAAGGAGTCTTATGATGCTTTACCAAAATTACTATACTATAGTTTATATAGGGAAATCACATTTTTGACTATTATTTGTTGGATTTTTATTGGAATTCATTCTAACTTCGTTAACGTTATCAGCTTGGGATGACAGTTTGATGTACATGTTGGCCCTGACTGACCCCCAGGGGCTGATGGGCGGGACCAAAAAGGGTCAAATTAACTGAAATTTCAAAAATCTTCTTCTTACAACCCAAATAAGGTAGAATTAAATACTCTTCACAGATCGAAGGGTCTTAAGGTGCTTTACCATAATTGTGAATTTCCTAGCCCTGGGGTCTCGCGTTTGCCCCATGGGAGGGGATAAACTTTACTATAGTTATAGGGTAATCAAATTTTTGACTATCATTTGTTTTATTTGTTTTGAAATTCATTCTTTCATTCAAATTTACTGAAATATTTCAAAAATCAGGTGACCGTTAAGGCCCATGGGCCTCTTGTTTAAATATAGAACTAGACATGCCCCTGTGTAGTAAATGTGACATGTCCGGCGCGTAGCTAGGCCTGTTTGGAAGTGTACACCGACGTGATGCCAAAGGCATCACTTGAAGCGCGCAGCGCGAGGAGGGGGTTGGCACGGGAGGGGGATACTTCCCCCTCCTGCCAGGGGGTCTGGGGGTATCCCCCAGGAAAAATTTGATTTATAGAAGGCCTTAGGAGTAATCTCCAGTATTCTGGTGGCAGTTTCTTTAGTCCAACTAAACAAGAAATACGTCTATTTTGTGAGTGATAATCGGTTTTTATTCAACTTTCAATTTCCATGAGATATTGTGTCAATTCATTCATTCATTTATTCATTGAAATATGAAACCCAGTCGGCGGGCTTTGGTTTCAGCAAACCTGGACACTACCAAGTCAAAGTCTACATCAAAATATCGATATGCATGCAACAATGCAAGCGACGACATCCGGTCACATCGCATGGTAGACCTCAGATAGGTTTTTACCTTGCGCATGATGCTGAACGACATAAGTGAATCGGAATGCCTGACAGGGATTTCAACAATCCGGAAGAAATTAAAAACAAAAAACAAAAACAAAAAAAAATAAAAATAAAAAATAAATAAACGGGATACACACTTGACCCGGGGCGTAAAAAGACTATTTCGAAAAAAATGAGGTGGACGCCCGGGCGTATGAGCGTACGCCTGGCTACGCGCCTGCATGTGTACATGATTTTGTCGTGTGAACCAGAGGTATTTCCGGGTATTTTTTAAATATAAGACTTAACATGCCCCAGTGTGTGAACAGTGAAGAAATAACGAAGGACCGACCATAATCAGACTGAGTTTCCTCTGGCCCTGACCACAGGGGCATATCTAGTCTTCTATAAAAAATAGCCAGAAATACCTATATACACGTATGTCTTAATATATAGGAATTTATTTTTTAATAGAAGACTAGACATGCCTCTGTGCCCTTACACCAGACTTGGGAATTTTGAGATATAATGCCTGGTTCCTTAGGGTCCTTAGTTCAAGAGATCTAGATACAAGATACAAAATTCTTTTTATAGTTATTTAGTGTCAAAAAAATATTACATGCCCCTGTGATTGGTAGAGCATGTGGCTAATGTTCAGAGGTCCCGGGTTTGAACCACTGTCTGGCCGTGCATTTTTCCATTCCTACTACAATATCAACTTCTTTATCTTATGACCGTTGGTTGCGAATCATATGACAAACCTATTGGTGCCCTTTACAATAGGAGCACAGGGGCATGTCTAGTCTTCTATTACAAAATAGACAGAAATACCTATATATCAAGTCTTAATATATATATATATAGCCTAGGTATTTCTGGATATTTTTTAATCGAAGATAGACATGCCCCTGTGATAGAAGGTACAGTGTACTCTTTTTAGGTGTATGTCATCTTCGCTAGTCAAGACTACTGGTCATTTTGTTACACTCCATGAACCATTGGAAGATATAGTTGTGTTCAAACTGATGTGCCCTGGACTCCCTATAATGACATTCAATCAAATCGTGTCGTACATTCAAGCTTGGTTTTGCAGTAAAAAATTGCAGCGCCTAGTAATTTAAGGAGATGTACAATAATTTGGATAACATTTGAAGTGCTCAATCAATTGATAGAAATTAGTACCTCCTCAAAATTGACACAAGCCTCTGTGTTTGTTTGTAAACATCATTGATGAAGTACATCTGTATTACTTGTTTTGATTGGTTGAAAGTTTCATTCATAAAGGGAGGTAATTTTGAATCTCTGGTAGAGGACCAGACTTAATGACTGGTATATCTGCGAAAAGGTTCATATCACAATCGGTGGCCCAGTCTAGTGAAGATAAGTGTATGCATATAATACACGGTATTTGCAGAATTGCATCAGGAGTAAGTACATGTAATATGTAAATGGAGATTAATTTATGATTGATTAAAGTGTTAATTTCTTTTCAGATTAGAATTTCTTTGGGAGTTGGTTGTGACACTGATGAATCCACTCCTACATGTTCCTGTTTTGATAATAATAACAACTGGTAAGTTTTTCTAGTTCGGGCCTGTCTGTCGTCCATCAGTCCGTAAAGCAATTAATTCTTGTTATTGCTATTTCCCAGAAAGTTCTTCTAGGATCTTTCTCAAATATCAGTACTAGGTTCCCTTTGGTCCCTATATAGCACTGTCGTACTTATTCCACTTCTAGACTGATCTGAAAAAATGATGGCCAACAGAATGTCATTTTGAATTTTGATGGTGAAAGTTTGCAATCACTGCTTTTCAATAAAAAAGATTCACAAATCTTTCTTGAATGTCACCTGTAAGTTTCCCTTGATCTGTAGTTGTGCATGTTTCATTTTGAGATTGCTCGAAAAACAAGATGGCTGTCAGGCAGCCATTTTGAATTTTAACAGTTGAAAGTTTGAAACATTGTATCTCTATTTCTCAGAAAGGTCTTCATGGATCTTTCTCAAGTTTCAATTGTAGGTTCCCCGTGGCCCTTTGTTGTGTATATTCCATTTTGAGACTGGTTGGAAAATAACATGGCCGACGGATGTCTATTTTGAATTTTTTCAGTTAAAGTTCTTTATTTGTAAGGATATTTCTTGAATTTCCTTTAGATTTCTTCTTGTATTATAAGTTGAAGTTTGTTAACCTTAAGTCATAGAGAGTTCTTGTTTGATATTTCTCAGATTTGATATGTAGGTTCAGCTAAAAACATAAAAAAGAATGACCATGCAGTGTAAAAGAGTCCAGTTAAGATTACTTGATGGTGGGCACCAAAATCACTATTTGATCTCTTGTATCTTGAATTGAATGGTTGAATGGTACAATTGGTAACATATTAATATTTTACCCTGGCAGCCAGGGTTCAATTCCCGAATCAGATATACAGGTATAGGGGTCACCTGCCTGATCATGTGAGTTTTCTCCAGGAACTACAGTTTCCTCCCACAGTCAGACCCCTTCCAGACTTCCATCTTGGACAAGTAGAGTGATTAAAATAAAAAATTTCGGCATAGCCGTATGATATTCTTTTGGTCCTGGATATGACGCGACAGGTGGCGTTACTGGTCAAGATGAAGTAGGTGATTGGTCAATGTAGCGGTAAATGAAAAATGCAGATATGCAATTAAAAACGAATGCACGCTGAATAAGTGGATATATCTTTTCAAATGACACATTGATATTGATGAAATTATATTACTGATTCAAATGCAGTCTTATTACCACCAAAAATGATTCCAACTGATATAATTCTGTTATTAGTTCGTTGATTTATTTCACCAGCATCTTTACATTATAACCACCAACATTAAAACTATGCCGTTTATCTTTTTTAAAGATATTTCTTGTTTATATAACTTGTTGTTTCACAATTGTTGTGAAGTAGATAAGATTTTATACCTACTGAATATATAGCTTCATGGTTTTAATATGTTTAAACTTTGTACCTGTTTCAGTGAGTTGCAAAGACTATTACTGCAGCCATGAAACCAATAAAATTGATAAAGATGATAGGGGAAAGATCACTACTCGGATGCCATGGGAGTCTTACTATTCAAATAACCTGAGATGTGTATGGACCATTGATGCTGGAGAAGCTAGGAGAATTAGAATCACATTTATCAAAATTGACTTGGAACTACATGGTCCAAGCACATTTTGTGAAGATAGTGATTTCCTGAGTATACGACAAGGTATGTACATAAAAGCTCAGAAATAAATTACCAGATGTTGTATTTATCCTATAAGATAAACCCAGGGTTCCAATACATAAAGGGGGCCGAGTGCTTAAGGTGTCCCGACACTTTATCACTAGCCCTAGAGCTCTACCTCTAGGTTGGGAGTTCAAAACCCAAGTGGGGCAGTTGCCTGGTACTCGGTTAGTCTTTTATAATGTATAATCAAAGTTGCTGAAAAGTTTAAAGGTAATCGCCAGACTGTTACAAATTTCTGGAGGCAATATGTGTCTGATGGCGCTCTGTCGAAAAAGCCCAGAATAAATTCTGACAAAAGGTAAATGCAACTGATATTGAGATGATACATTTAAAGAAACCAGACAGAACTGAAACAAAAGTTGAGTGAATATTCCCCCGTCTTGGGGAAAAGTAGTTACTTATAGTCAGGAAACGATCTCACATACAAACAGATTACACGCCCATCCTGTGACAGGTTTTTGCAACGTAGGCCGGTAGTTTTTTTCTCCGGGTCCTCCGGCTTGACTCCACCTCCAAAACCAGGCACGTCCTTAAGTGACCCACCCCGGCTGATAATAGGACGTTCAACAAACAAACAAAAATCCAATACATAACTTTTGACTCAATGACACTGGCACAGGCTTATTACAGGGTCTAGCAGTAGGATTTAGTGGTAATTATCCCCAACAGCCATAAATAAGGATGAGTTTATTAGCAGGAAAAAGTGTATTACCAGATACAGGCTTATTACAAGACACTGGCTTATTACCAGGCATGGGCTTATTACCAGGCATGATATTATTACCAGACATGGGATTATTACCAGACATGGACTTATTACCAGACATGGGATTATTACCAGGCATGGGCTTATTACCAGGCATGATATTATTACCAGACATGGGATTATTACCAGACATGGACTTATTACAAGACACTGGCTTATTACCAGACATGGGCTTATTACCAGACATGATATTATTACCAGACATGGTCTTATTACCACGCATGACCTTATTACCAGTCATGGGGTTATTACCAGGCATGGGCTTATGACCAGACACTGGCTTATTACCAGGCATGGGCTTATTACCAGGCATGGGCTTATGACCAGACATGGGCTTATTACCAGACATGGGCTTATTACCAGGCATGATATTATTACCAGACATGTCTTATTACCACGCATGACCTTATTACCAGACATGGGATTATTACCAGTCATGGGGTTATTACAGACTTGAGCTTATTACCATACATGGACTTATTACCAGACATGGGCCTATTACCAGACATAGGCTTATTACCAGGCATGGGGTTATCGCCAGTCATGGGCTTATCATCAAACATGGACTTATTACCAGACATGGGCTTATTACCAGACATGGACTTATTACCAGACATGGACTTATTATCAGACATGGGCTTATTACCAGATATGGGCTTATTACCAGATATGGGCTTATTACCAGGCATGGGCTTATTACAGACTTGGGCTTATCATCATATGTGGGCTTATTACCAGGCAGGGGCTTATAACCAGGCATGTGTTTATAACAGGATGTTGATACTTGATCGTAATATATTATGTACAGGATTGCTATGTAATTGACCATGCTGATAAACTTTTACATAATACTACATATTACAAATGTAGTAGATAATATTCTGAGGTCACAATGGAGACAGAAAAAAAGATGACTCAGACTGTTTTCTGAGATATTTACCAAAAGATTCCGTAAGAAAAAAGGATAATCGTGATAAGAAAAGGATCTATTAATTGTATTGATTTCATGCAAGATTCATGACACTTTTCTGGAATATTTAAAAAAATTGATATAATATTGGTGTAAAATCTTTTATCATTAATTTGCAAAATGAATTTTATCTAGGTGAGATTGAGTTAGCGCCCATCCTGGTGAAGATTTGTCCTAGGCCGCAAAATCCCTTCGAGATCATCAGCAAACAGAGACATCTTTACCTGGTGTTCAAGTCTAGCCGCAACAGCTTCCTGAACCATGTGGGAATCGAAATGAGATTTGAGGTCTTTGGTAAGAATATGACTTCTAATATTTTCAAAAGTACATTAATTGTAAATCTGAAGCAAAGTTCAATTCAATGTAAATCTGAAGCAAAGTTCAATTCAATGTAAATCTGAAGCAAATTTCAATTCAAAATGTTGAATATTTTTTTGCTGACAGCTATTTTAAGTGAAAATCATTTGTGATGCAAGTATACATTTCAGTATTGAAATCCAGATTTTGTGAATAAAGGGTTTTGGGCTCAACTTCAATTCTTCAAAACAATTTATTGCCAAGGGAGTTCAATAAATGCTTGGTCTATATAGCTAATACTGTAAATCACTTATATTTCGCGTGGGATTTATTTTCGCGTTAATTCGCAAGGAGAGTCAAACGCGAATTCAAATCCCTCGCGAATATTTGTATAAGAATGACAAGAATAATTGGCGTCCATTTTGAATTGATCGTTATATTTAGTTGGTGAACAGACATCGCCATTAAAGTAATAATAGAATGATAGCTTATATACTTATATCAGAGTGTAATTTTATACCACAATACACCCAAAATTTCACACACACAAAACCCCACTGAACACTAATATTGTGGTTGAACTCGGACTTGATTTACTTCTTGACGACGTTTTACATGTAGTTAATTAGGTACGGTCCCGTGGATCCCGGATGGTCATCCGGAATACGTTCTACTTTATTACCCACGCTGTTGTAAGTTATGTAAGGTTACATGTATAATAGGACTTCACATCGATTTATTCTCGAAAAGATATTTACCATAACAAAGTTGAAATCAAACAGATTATTTATTTAATTCAAACATTCAGAACAAATTATCGCCTGGAGTATAAATCATTCGAAATAGACTGTCCCGAGAACTGTTCATCGGTATCACTGTATACACACGTACGTTAATTACAATGTACGTTAACTCACAACCTATTGTAGTCCCGTCATCTTCCAGGCATTCTTAATGAGCCGTGGGTTTTGTTTAATGTCTGACACCGCCTTAAAATAATCCAGACTAACTACATATGAACGGGCGTGAAAGCTTTATTTATATTGAAAACAACTCATTTCACCCTCCAAATATAAACGCACGTTGAACACCACATTTCTTTTGTTTAATCCACTTGTATATAGCCGAGAGGCATATACAGGTACAGTAAATACAATTCAGTATGACCAGACACCGATAGGCCTATCACATGATTGAATCACATGACTTTTCTTGTACCGTCACATGATTCTCATAAACAAAATGGCTACCAACATGGACATATCTCCAACCTGTTAACGTTATTCGCGAATTTAAAGTCATCTTGAGATCGAAATTCGCAAAATTATGTATTCGCGAATAAGTCAAATTAGGTGAGTTCGCGAAATTAAGTACTCGCGAAATATAAGTGATTTACAGTATGTAGTAAATTAAATAGTGACATGTTGTGTTTAAAAATGTCGTTCAAGTTAAATTCCTCCCTCATGAACCTGTCCTACCAATGCATTTCTGCGATTTCCAATCAAAAGCTTAAAAATTAATGTACTCAAGCTGAGCATTGCTTTAACATCAATGTTGTAGATGTGACCAGCTGCCCTCCTGATTGGGTGAATGGTCCATTAGATACTAACAGACGAAATGACATTGAGGAAAAGTCCACCTGCTACAATGTAAAGACGTCTCCGGCAGGTGGAGCAGACTTCCACACTGCTCAGAAGTTCTGTGCCTACAGTCAGAGCAATCTAGCTAGGATCAGATCCAACAACATGTTCAGCCATGTCCTAGGTAAATTTCACAAGGAGTAACATCTGGCTAGGATTCAGATTGGAAAATCTTTTAAGACATTGTACCAGGTAAATTTCACTTCATGACATTTTACCAGGTAAATTTCACAAGGAGTAACATCTGGCTAGGATTCAGATTGGAAAATCTTTTAAGACATTGTACCAGGTAAATTTCACTTCATGACATTTTACCAGGTAAATTTCACAAGGAGTAACATCTGGCTAGGATTCAGATTGGAAAATCTTTTAAGACATTGTACCAGGTAAATTTCACTTCATGACATTTTACCAGGTAAATTTCACAAGGAGTAACACCTTGTTAGGATTCAGATTAGAAAAACTTTGACATTGTACTAGGTAAATTTCACAATGAGTAACACCTGGCTAGGATTCAGATTGGAAAATCTTTAAGACATTGTACTAGGTAAATTTCACCTGAAATCTACGAAGATCAGGTTGTCTCCCTTTTGTTGCAACAAAGTGGATGGAATTTGTGGCAGTAAACTACGATATAGACCGAGTTTCCTCTGGCCCTGACACCAGACTTGGACATTATTACAGGTAGATATCTGGCATCTATCTGTTAGAGTGTTCAAGTCTGGTGTCAAGGTCAGAGGAAACACAGACTAGCTGGAACTTTCCATATAAAGATTGTCTGCTCCATACTCTCTCTCAAAGTTTTCTGAAAGTTAAACATGTAATTCAATCTTGCTTGTAACAAGCATTTTCATTGTCTTAAAATTTATGTTATCAGCCCATAAACTAAAAAAAGAAACATGTTTTCTTCGTACATCATCCTGTTTAACTCACCATTTATCGGCATGAATTACATTTTCTGTGTTGACAGATCTTTGAGAATGCAATAAAAGAATCATATTAATGGTTGACCCATTTTATGCTGGATATAATAATGGCCGATCCGTTTGATGCTGGGTCGAATTATAATAACGGCCGATCCGTTTGATGCTGGGTCGAATTCTGATAACGGCCGATCCGTTTGATGCTGGGTCGAATTCTGATAACGGCCGATCCGTTTGATGCTGGGCAGAATTCTGATAATGGCCGATCCATTTGATGATGGGCAGAATTATAATAATGGCCGATCCGTTTGATGATGGGCAGAATTCTGATAACGGTCGATCCGTTTGATGCTGGGTCGAATTATAATAATGGCCGATCCATTTGATGCTGGGCAGAATTCTGATAACGGCCGATCCGTTTGATGCTGGGTCGAATTCTGATAATGGCCGATCCGTTTGATGCTGGGCAGAATTATGATAATGGCCGATCCATTTGATGCTGGGCAGAATTCTGATAACGGCCGATCCGTTTGATGATGGGCAGAATTATAATAATGGCCGATCCCTTTGATGCTGGGCAGAATTATAATAATGGCCGATCCATTTGATGCTGGGCAGAATTCTGATAATGGCCGATCCATTTGATGCTGGGCAGAATTATGATAATGGCCGATCCGTTTGATGCTGGGCAGAATTATGATAATGGCCGATCCGTTTGATGATGGGCAGAATTATAATAATGGCCGATCCGTTTGATGCTGGGCAGAATTATGATAATGGCCGATCCATTTGATGATGGGCAGAATCCTGATAACGGCCGATCCGTTTGATGATGGGCAGAATTATAATAATGGCCGATCCGTTTGATGCTGGGCAGAATTATGATAATGGCCCATCCGTTTGATGATGGGCAGAATTATGATAACGGCCGATCCGTTTGATGCTGGGCAGAATTATGATAACGGCCGATCCGTTTGATGCTGGGCAGAATTCTGATAACGGCCGATCCGTTTGATGCTGGGCAGAATTATGATAATTTGGGATGGAACAGTCATGGGACATGTACTGTTCTGTCCTAAGATACTTAATGTTAAAATCAACATTAAATGTATTAAAAGTATTGATATTAATTTGAAGATTTGTTTATTTTTCAGATTTGATGAAGAAGCATACAATAGTGTTTAACCTATGGGTAGGCCTTACTGATAGAGAAAACGAGGGGACGTTTCAGTGGCTGGATGGTAGCAGCTTCAGCTCCATGGACAGGTCATTGTACAATTAGAGAATTATTGGTTTTGTTCCTCAGTTTTCCAAAAGAGAATACATATAATTCATTTGGTATTCATATTTTAAAGATGTTTATCACTTACAAATAGTGATTAAAATCACGTGATACCTGGCACAACCTGTTGTAGATATTATACATTAATTTGATCAATTTTGAGTTTGGAGGACTTTTACACTGTTACCTCCCTCAGAAAGTTTTGGCTTCCCCGTTTTATCTTTAAAATTTAAAGCAAAGAAATAATTAATTGCATAAAGCTAGATATAGGCTATATATGGTTAAAATGTTTTATTTTGTGTTTCAATTATTGAATAAATAATAATTGAGGAATTTTCTTGTTCATTTTTTCCAGAATGTCTCCAGTTTCTGTAAACGATAAGACCAAGAACTGTGTTATAATGAATTTGCTGTCAAAGAAATACGAAGTCGTGAGCTGCAAGGGCTTATACTTCTACGTATGTGAAATGAGCTTAGGTAAATTACTAATTACTATTATCTTGGCACCAGTATTGTTACTTTTTATTGTAGAAAATGCTCTTTTAAGTAAAATATATGTATACACTGCGGCCAACCTATAATGAGTAAATATCTGTTTGTAACTTTCAAAGATTGTGAAAATACCGACCATGTAAACAGTTCATTCATGATAATTACTACTTTATTATTCTCTTGTGACGAAGTTGCAGAGAGTTTAGAGCGATCCATGTGTACATACATTTGTGAGCTTATGCTATGGTGCGGCATCCGTCGTCCGTCAACATTTGCTTTAAATCGCTACTAGTCTTAAAATACTTAATTGATTTTAACCAAATTTGGTCAGAAATATCCTTGGGGGAAGCGGAACAGATTTTGCATAAATGGCGACTGACCCCCAAGGGGCCAAAGGGGAGCTCGAGGAGCCCAATAGGGGAAATAGAAATAATTCCTTTAAATTGCTACAAGCAATAAAGTTATTGATTGATTTGAACCCAAATTGGTCAGAAACATCCCTGGGGGAAGGGGAACAGATTTTTCATAAATGGTGACTGACCCCCGTGGGGCCAAAGGGGAGGGACCAAATAGGGAAGTAGAGGTAATTCCAAAGGGGAGAAGACTAAGAGGGGAAATAAAGGTAACTCCTTCAAATAGCTACTAGTCAAAGTTATGAATGGATTTGAATCCAATTTGGTCAGAAACGTCCTTAGGGTAAGGGGAATAGATTTTGCATAAACGATGACTCTGGCCAGAGGGGCGGGGCCCAAAAGGGGAAATAGAAATAATTCCTTTAAATCGCTACTAGTTATAAAGTTATGAATTGATTTGAACCCAATTTGGTTAGAAACATCCTTGTGGGAAGGGGAAGACAGTTTGCATAAATGGTGACACTGACCTGCCGTGGGCCAGAAGGGCATGGCCCAATATGAGAAATAGATGCAAGTCTCTACAAGTCATAAAGTACTGAATTGATTTTAACCAGATATGGTCAGAAAAATCCTTGATGGAAGGGGAATAGATTTTGCGTAAATGATGACTGACCCCCTTGGGCCAGAGTGGTGGGGCCTAATAGGGGAAATTTAGATGAATCCTTTAAATCCCAACTTGTTCTAAATGACTAAATGGATTTTGATGAAATCATGTCTGTAGCATTATTGGGCTATGGGGATCAAATTTTGTATAAGAGAGAGGGGGTTACATAGGGAAAATGTTGCAAAATAAAAAAAAAAACAAAAAACTTAAAACTATAGTTGGAAGATGCAGCAAAAAAGGTAGAAAAATAATTGTAATGTAACTTAAAATATTTTTGCCATGATTACTGAAATATTGAGATGAGCGATGCAGGCCCTCTGGGTCTCTTGTCTTGTTATATAGTATATTTATCTTGTTATATATTGTCTTTATCTTGTTTGTGTACAATGAAATGAATTTCATGCTATGTTCGAACATTACATGTATTTGGAAATTTTTTAGGTTCCAAAATTTAATTAATTTTTTTTCTTATAAAAAAGTATCAGGTTATTCAAACATATTTCAAGGGTTTTGCAGATAATGCTATGGCCAATATCATGTTGACCTGATGTAGTCATATTCAGCAGTTTTTGTAGGAGAAATTGTAAACATTAATGATATCTTAAGGAAAAAATGTTACGATGTTTTTCAAATTTTTTTTCAGGCCACCCTAACATCTATACAATAGTTACTGAAGAAAAAGATCATAGTAAGTATCATTTCTGTTTCAATACATTGTGATCGCAATGTTGGGTGTGATAAGAGTGTGAAGTTTGTCAAATATATAGAAAATCGTTCTCTAATTATGGCTATGGTCATCATGGCATTTGCTCAAATATTCATTGCGTAAATAAGAAGGTTTATTACCATCATGATATATTAAAACTTTCTTACATGGTTTCATAAGAAGTATTTTAATTGAACGAATCTTCTAGCATTTTATTGTCATATGTGGTTGTACTCTCTGGTATCATAGATGTTTTCATTGTGTTGGATATGTTGTGCATCTATTTTTCATTGGCATTTTCAAATTCTTCTCAAATAATCAGCCCATGAACCAATATTGAAGTAGTTGTACATCTAATAAAATATGGATCATTATAGTAGAATTGTCTCCCAGCCTTCAGGGCCCTAAAGGGCTAACATGCATATCAAAATGGCTCAAATTGGCTGAAAACTTCTTATTCTTTGGTAAACAGCTATTTGATAATCCCCTACCAATGAAAATGGGGAGACTAGGTTTCCTCTTTGTCCATCTGTCCTTCCGTCCGTCAGTCCGTCCAATCAAATGTTTGCTTTTTTCTCAGCCATGCTTCAAGGTTTATTGGTGAAAGTTGTTATTTAACTTCAGTATGAGTAGCTTTAGATCAAGTTTGAGATTCAAGGGTTTTGGGTCAAGCTCGACACTGTTACTAACTTCAGTGGGGGCTGGTAGGGAACATGTACATATTACCCAGCATGCTTGTTAACCCCGCTCAAAGAAGTTGGCGGGGATATACAAATGAGTTCTGTCCGTGTGTACGTTTGTCTGGATTCGCTTTCTGCACAATATCTTTTGAAAGAATGAGGGGTTTTTGATGAAAATTGCTCTGTAGACTTATACCTTACAAAATACCTTGCTCAACTTCGATCATTGTTATATTCCTAGCATATTGAATTAGGCTGCTGTGACCTGATTGGCTGATTGCTTTCCACATGATATCTTTTGAAGGAATGATTGGATTTTGATGAAACTTGCTTGGTGGACTTGTTATAAATTATGTTGATTACTTTCACAGGAACTTGATGACTGAGCATAAATGCATGTATTACTCTAAATGCTATGTCTTATGTGTGTTTTATGTTTGTATGCATGTCGCTCACTTAAATTTTATGTACATGTAATAAAATATTTGCATAGGCAGGGGATCTTGATGATCATGCCCTTGTTTTTGTTATTTCTATGTTATGTTTGTTTACTATTTTCAGGTGAAGAAGATGAGAATCATTATGTCATCGAGGCCAGAGATTTAATTTGGATACTAATAGGCTTAGTGGTAATTGTTTCTTCTGTGGTCATATGTATAGTAATCCTCATATACAGATCTAGAAGAAAGTATGTGGATTACAGCTCAGGTCAGGTGGCAGGTCATAGGTCAACTGAACAGGATACTGAGGTATCTCGAACCTGCCGGGTACAACCGTCAACACAGGCCTTAGTAGAGCCGTTAGTGAACCATCGACAGCCTCAGCCATCAGCTCCTCCTCTGTGTGAATTACAATCAGTCGTAGAACCCCCAGGTTCTGAAGCACCTCCTTCCTATTGGGATGTTGTTAATGGCTGTTAGATGGTCAGTATTTTATAAAAGTCTTGACAATTTCTTATGTGGGTCTTTAATATTTCATTATTTTTGATTAAGAGAGTGAACAAAAACTGTATAATATAATAGCTGTTGTTACTGACCCCGTAGACAACCATAGAAAACTGGAGTACCTGAAATCTGGATTACCTGAAAACTGGAGGACCAGAAAATTGAGTATCCGAAGACTGGAGTACCAGAAAACTGGAGTACCTGAAAACTGGAATGCCCAAAAACTGCAGTATCCGAAAACTTTAGTACCTGGAGAAAACTGGAAAACTGGAGTACATGTACCTGAGAAATGAGTATTCGAAAACTGAGTACCCAAAACCTGCAGTACTCCAAAACTGGAGTGCCTGAAAAAAGAGTATTCGAAAACTGAGTACCCAAAAACTGGAGTGCTCGAAAACTGGAGTACAATGTACTACATGGAGAAAACTTGTTTTCCTGGGGTTCCTGAAAACCGGAGTACTTGGAGATCAGACTGACTCTGTAACAATGGTGACAACAATGGAAAGTCTACTTAAAGATTGTTTTGTTACGATTGTTAGTGAATTTACATTTTTATCATTATTTATTGTTTGCATAATTATTTGTTAAAATTATACTTAACTTTTATAAATTTTGTTTTTGTTGCTGACATACATTCAGTATTATAAGATAAATGCATTTATTATAGGTGATGCTGAGGCAAAAGTGATACTCTGGAGGTGACTTTGATAGCCAAAGTCACCCTCGAGTGACATTGTATAAGGGCCACAGTGGCCGAGTGGTTAAGTTGTCCCGACACTTTATCACTATCAGTGATACAATGTCAGAACACCTTAACAACTGGCCCTCCACATCTGGGCACAGGGGCTTGGCACGATTTTCCAAACGGTAGTCCATATATACATGTATAAGTATTATAGTGTCACTATAATACATATATATATGGACTATCGTTTGGAAAATCGTGGCAAACCCCTGTGCCTCTGGGTTGTGACTTTGAAACCCACGTGGGGCAGTTGCCTGCTATTGACCATATATAGGCTGAAGGTTTTTCTCTGGGTACTCCGGCTTTCGTCCACCTCCATAACCTGACACGTCCTTAAATGACCCTGGCTGTTAATAGGACATAAACCAAAATTAAGCATCCCCCTCTTGTGAATGTAGAATTCATTTATCATATTCATCTGGTAACAAGCCTATATACAATGTACCTATGAATAAGCCCCATCATATCTATACCAATTCAGTACAAATTTTAACCAAGGATAGTTCATTGTCCAGCAATAAGCCTACCCCAAACTTCGATTTAAAATGAACGTGTTGGTCCATTGGCTTATTACAGGATAAATATGATGTTATCGCACATACTTACCTAGGCCAAATTGCTCATGTGTTTTCTTGCCATTTTGTGATCTGTTATGGTTAAAAGTTTTAAGTCTCTCAATTTCCACTATTTTTTTTTTTGTAAAATAGAATTGAGAAAAGATAGACAACTTAAAAATAAAAATTCATACAGAAAGCTATGGTTCATGTCATAACCAATAATAAAAGTATGTCTACTTTGCTTCATACTTCATACCTGTGTAATGTGATAGTTTTAACCTTAGAAGCAAAATTTGGTATCTAAAAGGTATATTGTACTTAACCATTTTCGTCAGGTAAATATTCTGATCCAATACTCGTATTTCCTCAATAGAGGATTTGTTTGTTTTTGTTTTACGTCCTATTAACAGCTAGGGTCATTTAAGGACGTGCCAGGTTTTGGAGGTGGAGGAAAGCCGGAGTACCCGGAGAAAAACCACCGGCCTACGGTCAGTACCTGGCAACTGCCCCACGTAGGTTTCGAACTCGCAACCCAGAGGTGGAGGGCTAGTGTTAAAGTGTCGGGACACCTTAACCACTCGGCCACCGCGGCCCCTTCCTCAATAGAGGAGGGAACTGTGTGATACCCCCTTCATTATGATGAGGTGACTGTCTTTTTAAGATATTATACTTTTTTTTATCTACAATATATTGTGTTTTTCTATTTATTTGTACAATATAAGCTTTTAAAGTCTTATATTGATATATTAAACTACATGTACGTCCATGTGATGGACTCAATTTTCTTTCAAACATTTAAAAATTATGTTGGTTAGTGCAAAATCCCGCTTTGTGTATTTTAATTTTTGACTTTTCATGCTCATCTGTTTTTTGAATTTTCAAAAGGAATTACTTGTACCTGAAAAATATGTTTGATTTTTGCGGATTTTTTTTATTGCTTTTGTATGATATGAATTTTTACTGTATTTTAAGGAATGCATTTTTTTTTTAGAAATGTACAAAGTGAATTGTTTTTCCTGTGAAGCTTTGGTTTTGATTATATTCAAAACTTTTTTTTGATACTGTTATTTTTATTATCTCATAAGGTGATACACTTGATATTAATGTATATATAATACATTTATATCAAGAGTATCACCTTATGAAAAAAACCAATTTGATTTCTCTGAAATATGTTCATGTAGATGTGAATTAGTAATCATGTAATGGAAATCTCTCACTGTGGATCAACAGTCTGGTTATTTAAATTTTTTGCATTATAGTTGACAATGAATGCGAACAACATACTACACACACGTAAACACAGCACACTACACGTGTAAACACAGCACACTACACATGTGTAAACACAACATACTACACACGTGTAAACACAGCATACTACACACGTGTAAACACAACATACTACACATGTGTAAACATAGCATACTACACGTGTAAACAGCATGCTAAACACCTGTTAACACAACACACTACACACGTGTAAACACACTATGCTACACACGTGTAAAAACAGCATACTACACACGTGTAAACACAGCATGCTACACACCTGTTAACACAACACACTACACATGTAAACATAGCACACTACACACATGTAAACACAGCATGCTACACACCTGTAAACACAACATGCTACACACGTGTAAACACAACACACTTCACACCTGTAAACACAACATACTATACACATGTAAACACAACACACTACACAGCATACTACACACGTGTAAACACAACATACTATACATGTGTAAACACAACATACTATACACATGTAAACACAACACACTACACAACATACTACACACGTGTAAACACAACATACTATACATGTGTAAACACAACATGCTACACACATGTAAACATAGCACACTACAAACATGTAAACACAACACACTACACACATGTAAACACAGCATACTACACACGTGTTAACACAACATACTACACATGTGTAAACATAGCATACTACACGTGTAAACAGCATGCTAAACACCTGTTAACACAACACACTACACACGTGTAAACACACTATGCTACACACGTGTAAAAACAGCATACTACACACGTGTAAACACAGCATGCTACACACGTGTAAACACAACACACTACACACGTGTAAACATAGCATACTACACGTGTAAACAGCATGCTAAACACCTGTTAACACAACACACTACACACGTGTAAACACAGCATGCTACACACGTGTAAACACAGCATACTACATACGTGTAAACAGCATACTACACATCTGTAAACACAACATACTACACACGTGTAAAAACAACATACTATACATGTGTAAACACAACATACTATACATGTGTAAACACAACATACTATACACATGTAAACACAACACACTACACAACATACTACACACGTGTAAACACAACATACTATACATGTGTAAACACAAAATGCTACACACATGTAAACATAGCACACTACAAACATGTAAACACAACATACTACACACGTGTAAACACAACATACTACACACGTGTTAACACAGCACGCTACACTCCTGTAAACACAACATGCTATATACCTGTAACGCAGCACGCTACACACGTGTAAACATAGCATGTTACACACGCGTAGATTATGCCAAATGGTTGTTTTAAATAATGTATTGTTAATACAAATGTATTTCAATCGTAGTATTGTGATTGGGTATTTTCAGTGATCATTTTGTAAAAAAAAATGTTTTATTGTGCCATATTTTTTAGCCAAGCACTTGTTGGTCTGCGTAGGATCTTGTATGCTCCGATATGCTACTTTGATTCATCATTTCAGCATCAATTACTCAAGTTGCTGGCTGCCTGCTCGCTATATGTTGCAATATTTTTGCTGAAATCTTGCCCTTCCTCCCCTAGTAGCAATACTGAGGGTTGTGCTTTAGACTTTTTGCCAAAATTAAATCTGATGTTTAGACTCATGCTGGAGTCTGTATATTGTCATACATAAACATCATGTACATTTTTGAGGGGGAGGGGATTGATTTTGTATATGTTATGTTTTCTGATAGATCTTGGGATAAGCATCCAAGGGTCAATAAAGTTAGTATTTGATGACTTGTTTCTGTTTTCTTTCATGGTAAGATAAAAGTTCTGTTTTAGACACTGTCAGATTTCAGTTGGGATTTCAATTTTTGGAATTCTATAAACAACAGGGATTTCAATTTTTGGAATTCTATAAACAACAAATAATGTTTTCAAATACCCACAAACTTTTATATGTTAGACTCAAGGTGTTAAGTGAAAGGGGCATTCCTTCTTTCGGACATCAGAAACATGCACGATTTCAGTTGATGAAATCTATGTCCTAATAATGATTATATGAGTGTTTGTGCCTACAGTAATGCAATTAACGCCGAAATGTACAAGAAAAAAGGCATATCGTATACAAATACCATATGTCTTTGCAGTAATTCGTCATACTCATGGTCGAATTTTCAGGACTTAATTTTCAAAGAACTTTGGTTTATCTTGAGAGTAAAACTGCCTAATCAATGTGAAGATTTTAACTTTTGCTACCTTGAAAAATACGTATTTTCCAGTTAGTTTAATTTTGACGACCTAAACTTCATTGTAGTTGGGGAAAAAAAGTCTGACCCATTGTCTTATATTGATACAAATTAAAAATGTTAAAAACAAATGGAGCTTATACAAAACCCAAAGGTGTGTTCATCAATACATGAATGCCACTTGTCCTACACAGATAGACAACTACAGTGTGTATATATATATATACACACTTAATGCTTGAAGAGAAATTCCTAGCTACTTGTTTATATTGATATGATTAATTTTTCTTTGTTTTCATGGTAAATACTCAAATGTGATTGGTCGAAAAATTATTTTCATTCAAGGATTGAATCTTGATTTGGTCGATGTCATGGGGTCATCAATTGAGTTGCTCTTGAGACAAATTTAATGAACTGCGAAGCAGTTCATGTTGAATTTGTCTCAAGAGCAACTCAATTCATGACCCCATGAAATCGACCAAATCAAGATTCAATCCTTATATTTCAATTGTTTTTTTTTTTCGAATAAAAAAGTCGGTCTAAATATTAATATCTTGTAGCTTGTGCAAGTCCAAATGCGGAAAAGCCCGAGGAGTTCCGGATTGTGCATGTCTAGTCGGTCGAGTAAAATAGTCCGCTATTTTAGGATTGAAAAACATTATTACTTTGTCAAAATAAAAATATCTAGCATATCTGGTCTTTCATAAAATACAAGAATACATTATAAATTTGATAATTTTAATAATAATTCGATGCTTATAACAGCAATGTAGAAAAAGCGAAATCGTTCCGCGGAAGGATTTAACCATGCATTCATACGCACTGATCAGTGTTAATCTGGTCAAATTCATGAGCAAATGAAACAGATCAAATAAGTTTGGTAGTTTCATTGAGTCAAACTTGAGTAGAAATTGAAATATTCTTCTATGAAAGAAATTCCAAGAATGGCGCGAAAAATGTGACGTCACAATACGACAATTGACGTTGCGTATTGATTTGAGAAAAAGAATCCCATTTAAAACCAGTAAAATTGTACATAAAACATGTCATTTTTTTAATTTCATCGGGGTATGGAACAAATTTTGTTTGCAAATTTCTGTAAGAATCCGCTATGCTTAAATAAAAGTGATCTCAAGCTGATAAATTCCATTATTGTTTAAAATTTCTTTCGTGAACCATCAGCGCATTCTTCACTCTGGCATATGGAATATGGACCTCATTGGAAATTTATAACGATTTACCATTTTGTAATTAACCCGCCCTGTCGACTGGATTAATGTTGCCGAAACGACCACACTAGATGTCAAGGACACAAGGTCAAAGTTCAAGGTCAAGCGATGAGTTTGTCATTTATCGATTTCACATGAAGTATGGCCCAGATGTTTTCCATAGCCAACGAGGGAACGTTTGAATGTCAAGCAGCTCGACATACGACATTCAACATTCAGAAAAGAATGTTGAGTAGCACGACATGCGACATTTATAGTTTAACCCAATTAAATAAAGTTCTGATCTATCGAAGTTGAGTAAAGTAGATCACGGGTTTGTACGATATATTCGTCCTCAAGATCACACCAACCTAGTCGCCAAGTGGAGCATTGACATCGCTCTTTTGCCATTTTCTGATGTCAGATTCATGTAATAGTTTTCTTTCTATCAAAACAAGTTTTCATCTCAAAAATTGATTTTCTGATATCATAGTTTTATCTATAAATCAAAATTAATTCTTGAATTTCTGAAATAAAAAAAAAAACTGATATCAAAATTGAAAACTGTTGATATCAGAAAATAGTGAATAAATCAGTAATATATCTATGTGAGGGGGCCACATTGGACTATTATGGATGGCAGAAGTCTGTACATCAAATGACATGTCAGGACACGACCTCGTGACGTCATTATAATACTGTTGACGTATACAATAGGCAGTCTGATGACCAATCATATGGCTTGAAGGTGATACACAACGGGAGTTTACCGCAAACAATACGGGAGATTCGAGATAGTGAAAATGACGTATAATCACGTGGTTAGAGTACAATTCTTCGGATTGTCCCACCTCCGGTGATTGTGACGTCATATTTTGGTGTGAATATCGAACTCAAACCACGTCATTTATTTTAACGTCATTTTCGCTACCTCGAAACTCCCTATTAATCAACCATGCACGAATATCCTATGACCTGAGAGTGTGCTTGAACAATATCAAAATTATCCGTCAAAACAAAATAGACAAGACATTACTGTAGGACGATGAATTGGGTGCTTATGAACTCAGAAGAGGGCGCTTACAGGGAGAGAGGCGATCAAAGAACCCATGCATCTTATGCCAAATGGGAGTAGATCGAGGAGGCTTGTTGAATAGTCCATTTTAACAGCCAATTTCCAATAAGCCATCTATAGAGAATTGAACTTTTAAGCTGTCGATCATTTTGCAACGATACCATCCATTTTCAACGGCATTCATGGTCCATATTCAACGTTGAAACCTGACCCAGGGTTGAAAACTGATCAAGGGTCAATTTTCAAGGGGGAGGGGTTGGTTGGTTCCCCTTTCAACGTTACGCCGACAGAGTTAGAACTCCCTTTTGTAATCTGCGTCAGGATAGATGTTCTAGGTTTTTTTTTTATGCAGAAAAATTGGATTTGCGCTGTATGCTCTGTGAACTAGGGTCGAGAAAAATGCTCCTGTCACTCAAAATTATGATCAATTTAAACTAGATTAGGTTAATTGCTCTATATTTGTATACATAGCCAGAGTTGAAGGCTATGCTATTACCACCCTCCAACATTTTCAGCTTCTAATCGTATCTTTAAGAATTTTAGCAGAAAATTAATTGCATCCCTAAGAAATTCAATCGCGGTCAATCTTTACCAACCTGTCGCGCTGACTTTTGCGTGGGATGTTTACGCAAATTAAAGTAGGCGATTTCATTTGGAAAGACAACATCGACGGGTTAACTAGTTAAAAAAAGCATTGATTAGTAAAGGTCATAGAACGTATTTTCATATTTTGATTATTAACATTTAAAGAAGTCTTGGTCGTTGGTGTATCTCGTTGAACATTGTCCGTGTCATTACGCGAGTAATTAAGTTACCAGCAAGGATGACGTACAGATGTAATAATGAAATGCAAATAGAGAAACAAAAATAGAAAAAAACAACTTAAAACATTTCTATTTCAAAGCAAATGCAAATATTTGGGATTCGAACTATTTGCACTTATACCTATATACTTATGTTTAACTGTTGACGATACACATGTAAGTAGTAATTTATAGGCTGTGTGAAGTAAGCTCAACATACGACATACGACATGCAATATTACAAATAATCATATCGTGTGTTTTCACCAGCCAACGAGGGAACTTTTGAATGTTCAGCGGCTCGACATACGACATACGACATTCAGATTTTGAATGTTCAGCGGCTCGACATACGACATACGACATTCAGATTTTGAATTTCAGCGGCTCGACATACGACATACGACATTCAGATTTTGAATGTTCAGCGGCTCGACATACGACATTCAGATTTTGAATGTTCAACGGCTCGAATTACGACATACGACATTCAGATTTTGAATGTTCAGCGGCTCGACATACGACATACGACATTCAGATTTTGAATGTTCAGCGGCTCGAATTACGACATACGACATTCATATTTTGAATGTTCAGCGGCTCGACATACGACATACGACATTCAGATTTTGAATGTTCAGCGGCTCAACATACGACATACGGGTATCAGGTATAAACTAATACACAAATCTAATATTTCCTAAATTCTATGGTCATATACGGTACATACTATATCTGGCCTTTGTAAACTTTATTTATCGTACAACATTTGCGAAACAAGTGATGTTAACTTATATTAATTGATTTTATTGGCCCGAATTGAAGCGCGCGAGAGGTTTGGTTTGGTTTATTTTGTTTAACGTCCTATTAACAGCTAAGGTTACTTAAGGACGGCCTCTCGTGCGTGCGACATGCATGCGTGTGGCGAGTGCTTATATGTGTTTTGGGAGGCTGCCGTATGTTCGTGTTAAGTCTCCTTGTGATAGACCGGAACTTTTGCCGATTTATAGTGCTATCTCACTGAAGCATACTGCTGAAGACACCCAGCAGGATACCCTACCCGGTCACATTATACTGACAACGGTCGCACGAGAGGTCTTACTGTGTAAAATGACTTGATTGATTAGTTCTACATCAGTCCGACTTATAATAGATCTATGCTTTAGTTTAACAGTAATGACTGTAAGGTGAGTGCAGTTTCAAGAGTGTAAGATATTACATGAAATTGATTTATGTCCGCTGTTCTTTATTATCAAACAAAACCACAAACAGGGATGATTTTTGGTGTTTCAAAACCATTAACTTACTTGACCAATGCATTTATGCAAAACTTTTGAAAATTTGGAATTATAATATTGCCGTAATTCCTAACAGGCCATCTGAACGATTCATGCCCTTTGGACCTCTTGTTATAGACTTTATATGCCTGGGCAAGGGGACATAACCCAAAGTATTCCTCAATGGGGTGAACGCTCAATCTAAAGGCCGAAAATAGGCAGTGCCGAGGAAGACATAAGGAAGAAGAGTATTTTCAGGGAGACGATAAACGATCTCAAATAGTCGCCTCTTGCGAATCGTGCAATTGGGGCTTCCAGTACAAGTTTTACGCTTCGCCTAGAGTAACCCTTGGTTAGCGAAGATGGTACTAGGTAAAAGTCATACCTCTATGGGGGGAAAAGTAAATGGCGCGAAAACAGTGACGTCACAATACGGCCATGGTTGCGTATTGATTTGTTCAAAAGAATCCCTCATCAAATAAGTAAAATTGTATATAAAACGTGTTTTTAATTCGAAATACAGTTTCAGATATTGATTAGAAACATTAATGTCAGTATGTTTTTGTTTCATAGGGGTGTAAAAAAAAAAAATTAAAAAAAATGCTAATTTTTGCAAGAATCTTCTACGCGAATTACATACAGTTTGCAAACACTTTTGTCGTACCGCTATGAAACTAAAACAAATATTTACATCAATGCTTAAATGTACGCCATTTAAGTGAAATTGAAACTCTTACTAAATTAATGCATCTGTCCACTTAAATAAACGAGGAATTGTGACATTCAAGTTATAATTTTCAATTAAATCTTTCATCGACGCCGCCAACAAAATGTCGGTCATACCCGGTATGGGCCGACTGCTTGGTTAGATGCACAGACACGAAAGCGAAGTCAATAGAGCGGAACGTATATATGTGTAGATGGAGAAACCCACTTACCTGTAACTAGAGGGTGGATTATATAGACTATTACAGGGACATGCTCTGAAACATTGACTATTGTTATCAAGCTCTGGAACTGTGACGTTTACAAATGGGTTCGTCACTACCTCTAATAGATCCTGGTTAGTGACTAGTCTACAGATGCAAATATATACAAATATTACTACTATTTGGTAGCCTTTAACATTTAACGAGAACATATAACACCTAAAATATAAGTTTTATATATACAGTGTATATACAGTGGTCTGTCTGACCGCTGCCACTTAATCTTAATACTATAACTCCTCCCGTACCACTCACAACGGCTAGTTATAATTACTGGTCGCCGGTCTGTGTGTGACCGCTGACTATACGGCTACGGGGATTCAGTGACTAGCAATATGTGTAATCGAACATGATTATACGCTCTGACTGTTCCTATGTATTTTCATCGGCCACCTAACCCCTGGTGTTTGCTGCTGACCACCAACACTACTTATAGTATGGTCGCTGACATGCCCGCCGACTACCTTGTAGTTGCTGACTTGACCGTCGACTACCTGCTTGTAGTCGCCAACTAAATTGTAGTCGCTAACCTATCAGCCTCTGCCAAACACTCTGTGTTAAAACGATTAGTTGATGGATCAAGGAGAAGACCGTGGTCACATCTATCTTTCCATAACTAGCTACCTTTCTTAGGGTCTCTCCGCTTCTGTCTGTACAGTTTGGATGCCGAAATCAGAGTGTTTGTGTTCTGTCAGAGCCGGCTTTTATACCCTCCGATATAGACCATCTGAGTCATTCAAGTGTTTTACATGCAAGGGTAGGATTACATAATCAAGCGTGCGGGAGAATGCACGAGAATAGTTCAGGACCCGGATGAACACATGTAAACAATACACAACGATGCCTGATCGGTATGTGTTATCTATTTTCATTACACTACCCACGCCTTCGAGGTTGAAGCTTCCATGCTTCTTAATTATGTTAGAACGAAATCAAAGAACCAAAGGAAAGCAATTATTTACAAAACAAATAAACTTTCTTTATTAATCCAGCAGTGTTGAAACACTAGTGTACGGACATTTCGTTTAAGTGAGGTCCGTCCAAATGTTGTGGGCATCTAGCCTATTCTCTATTTCCAGTGAAGGTATCCAAATAAAAGTAGGTTTCATCTACCGTGGTTTGTTTCACTTGCTTGCTTGCCTCATGATATCGACAAGTGGTCGTGACTGTCCGCTTAGTTTTGTTCATGGCGGGCTCCGTCTGGACTCCAACACTAACAAAACGTCGACTAACCGTACTCGTATGTCGCTTCGTGGGATGAGTTACTGGTTTCGGGATGACATGTCGCAGATCTGTGGCACGTAGCCTTTTGCCTGGTTCACCACTTTGTTCTGCTATTCTCTTCTTATGAAATGGCAGTGTAGGTTTTGTTGATTTCCTGATCACCCGACCCATCAAAGAATCATCCGGGGGTACAGGATTTGTGGCCACTGCTGTAGCTGAGGTTGAAGGTCTGTTGTCAGATGGGACAACTGGCTCAGTAGTTTCTTTCTCCGACTCCTCGGACAGTAAGCCCCCAGGGTCCTGTTTTTGCCAATCTTCTGTTTCCTTAGGCGAAGGATAGGAATCATCATCCGACCCATCGTCACTATCACTACTGGAGCTGCTTGAGCTGTCACTGGATCCTGCGGTCTGCTTATCCTCTGGTAGATTAGACACATGGACGGTCTCAGGTTGGCTGTTTTTGTCCATACCCTTCTCTTCGATATGTCTTTTCTCATGACGGGTAAGGTATACTTGCTTTGTAGTCGTGAAATTACAATGAGTACAGGCAAATGCATTCTTTTCAGAGTGTTTCAGACCACACATCACAAGATGCTCCCTGAGCTCTTCTGTTCCAGCGGTTCTGAACTTGCACATAGGACATGCCTTCATTGGGGTCGTCTTTGTGTTTACCATTCTCTGAAAGTACCAAAAGCTTTGATTAGTGGTATATCTTCTTCATGTGATACAGGTATTTTATGATAGAACATCTCAAGACATAGACTAGTACAAAATATAGTCAGAGTGTTTGGCAGGTGCTTTCCTATGTCTGCGACCCTGTTTTGGGTTAGTTTCTATATTCTTAGAACTAATATTCTTAAGGTCTCTCCCAGACTCGTTTTCACTCTCTTTGAAAGTAGCACTCTCCTCACACCAATCACTTCTACTGTCATCAACTTGCTTGCTCTCGAAACAACTCTCGTCAACCTGAGTCTGTTGCTCTTTAACTTTTGCAAAATCCTCTGCATTCTCATTCCTGAGCATCTGAACTTTTTTTTGCTTCATGCGGTCTACATGAATTACTTGTAGCTTCCCTTTTCGCCCACAATGTACGCGATATGTGACGTCAGTGAGCTTTGATATCACTCGGAATGGACCCTTCCAGCGACAGGCTAGCTTTGAACTTTGTCCTGTCTTGACGTTGGGAAAGAAAACGAATACATCATCACCAGCTTTGAATGGTTGCCAGGAGAGTTTCTGATCATGAAGCTTCTTCTGTCTAAGCATTCGTCCCTTTACACTTTCTCTGACTAACTGATGTGCGTCTTCCATCTTTTCCTGTAGCTCCCACGCCCATGTATTCTGTGGTAATGCTTTCAGATTTCGTGGCATTGAGTATTGTAGATCTAGTGGAGTAGAAGTTTCTCTTCCAAGCATCATGAAGTTTGGGGAATTGGAAGTGGTCTCATGTTCGGTTGACCGATATGCCATCATGACATATGGCAAGTGTCTGTCCCAGTCAGTGTGTCGCTCATTCACAAATGCCCTCAACATGGTAACCAGTGTCTTATTGAACCGCTCAACCATACCATCTGACTGCGGGTGATAGGGAGTGGTACGGGTCTTTTGAATTTGCAGTATACGACACATTTCCCGAAACAATGCACTCTCAAACTGAGAGCCCTGATCTGAATGGATAATACTGGTGACTCCGAATCGACAGACGACTTCTTCTACCAGTATGCGTGCTACGGTCTCTGCGTTCATGTTTTGCATTGGAAAACTTTCTGTCCACTTTGTGTAGTAGTCGGAGATAACCAAGATGTGCCTGTTGCCATCATCGGTCTCCGGCAATTCGCACAGAATGTCCATAGCTATGCGCTCCATTGGGTATCCCGATTCAGTTATCTGCATAGGTGCTCTCTTGGTTTTTGTCATGTTCTTGCTCTTAGCACACATCGTGCAACCAGTGACATATCGTTTGATATCATCTTGTATCCCAGGCCAGTAATACTGTTGGCGGATCTTGGCAAGAGTCTTTCTTGTTCCCAGATGAGCAGCTGTCTTGTTATCATGGGCATGACCAAGGATTGTGCGACGTTCGTTTCTAGGAACTATAATATGAACTACTCCTTTTTGTGTTTTTCTCACCAATAGATCATCTTGAATGGACAGTATTTCAAACTGTGACCATAGGGATTTCACTGTTTTGTTTCTGCCACCTATGGACTTATACCCAGGTCTTTCCCCTTTCTTGACCCAGTCAATAACCAGACCTAAGTCATCATCTTCCTCTTGTTTTTCGCTCAGGGTTTTCTCACGTTTTTCTTTTTCATCAGATTTACAAGGGTCTATGCTCCTCACTATCTGAGCTGTAGATTCAGTTGCTCGATTGTCTGCCTTCAGTTCCCAGTCTGGGTCAAAGTTGCATTGACGACAAGGGATCCTGCTCAGTCCATCGGCATTCTGATGTTGCTTCCCTGGTCGATGAATGATGTGCATGTCATATGAGCTTAACACCTGAAGCCATCTTGCCATCTGGCCCTCTGGGTCTTTGAAATTCAGCAACCATCTGAGCGAACTGTGGTCTGTTCTGACAGTAAACTTTCTGCCATACAGATAATGCCGGAAGTATTTTGTGAAATTGACGACAGCCAGTAATTCTTTACGCGTTACGCAATACTTCCTCTCTGCCTTGGTCAATGTTCGTCCTGCAAATGCTATGGGTCTCTCTATGCCATCAATTTCCTGTGATAGTGCAGCCCCAATAGCTTCATGACTCGCATCGGTGTCGAGTATGAACTCTTTACTAAAATCAGGGTGGGCCAGAGTTGTTGCACTTGTCAATTCTCTTTTCAGAATCTCATACGCTTCCTGACACTGAGGTGTCCAATCAAATTTCCGTCCCTTTTCTGTCAGCTTGTGTAGGCATTTCGCAATCACAGAAAAGTTCCTGACAAACTTTCTGTAATAACTACAGAACCCCAGGAATGACCGCAGTTGTTTGATGTTGACTGGGACTGGCCACTCCGCAACTTTCTACACCTTATCTGGGTCGGTGGAGATACCTTCCTCCGAGATCTTGTGGCCAAGGTAAATGACTTCTTTGGCAAACAGACAACATTTTCTCGCCTTTAGCTTTAATCCAGCTTCTTGTAAGCGTTTGAAAACTTGTTGCAGATTCTCAATCATGTCTTCAAATGTCTTCCCGGTCACGATTATATCGTCTAGGTAAATTAAACAGGTCTGCCACTGTAAACCTGCTAGTACCGTTTCCATCAGTCTCTCGAATGTCGCAGGAGCTGACGCTAGACCAAAAGGCATGACCGTGAACTCATAAAGACCTGTTCTTGTCGCGAATGCAGTCTTCTGGCGATCTTCAGGAGCCAAATCAACCTGCCAATAACCGGAGTTTAGGTCGAGTGTTGAGAACCACGAGCAACCTGACATTTGATCAAGAGCCTCGTCAATACGTGGAAGTGGATACGCATCCGGAATGCTAACAGCATTCAGCTGTCGATAATCCACGCAAAATCGTAAGCTCCCGTCCTTCTTTTTCACGAGGACGATCCCAGAACTCCATGGACTGGAGGATTTCTGTATGATCCCTCTGTCAAGCATATCCTTTACTTGTCTATCAATCTCGGGACCAAGATTGCCTGGCACTCTTCTTACTGGCTGTTTTATGGGTTTGGCACCCCCAGTGTTGATCTTATGTTGAATCAAGTCTGTTCTACCCAGATCGTCGTCGGTAACGGCAAACAGGTTCTGATGTTTTAGCAGCAATTCATACCCAGCGTTGTATTGATCTGTTGTAAGATTATTTTTGGAGTCATTCAACAATGTTTGGATATCTGCCCTAAGTCCAGCTACTTTGTTAGGTGTCGGTTCGTCGACGGTTCCCATTACACCATCAATAGTGCTGACCTGAGCAATCGTTGTTCCTGGGTAAAATTGTTGACTCTCGTTGCCCAGATTCATTAATCTTACAGGCACCGTAGTATCATACTGCACAAGTGCCCTAGCGACCAATGCTCTCTCTGTCTTAAGAAAAGTCGCTGGTTTCTCAACTAGAAGTAGTTTGCTGGCTGTTTCACCTTCTGGTAAACATACCTTCCCTTGGACCACGACCTCACTGTTGGCAGGAATGGTTACCTTCTCTGTAAGTGAAAGTCGGTAGCAACCCATAGCACCCTCGTAGAATGTCGGTACCGTTACATCATCAAGTGTGAGAACACCTTTCTTGAAATCAAGAGACCCATTTCTCTCCTGCATTATGTCTAGACCCAGAATACCATCGGTATTAATCTTAGCAATAATTGCTTCCACATAAATGTCTTTTGTCTTATTAAGCCGGATGACAAAACTCCCTTTGCCCTTGACCTCAAGTTTCTCACCACTAGCTGTTAAAACATCTTGGTGAACTCTACTCAGGCGAGGTTTAGCCGATTCTGTAATTTTATCAAACATTCGCTCTGATATGATGGTGACTGTTGCCCCTGTGTCAACCAATAGGTTTACTTTAGTTCCATGAACTTCGGCAGTTATATACATGCCTGCTTCCTGCACGGCTGTAGACAACCCAATGCCAGCTCTTGGTTTCTTTTGTCTCTGTCGACGATGGGTGTTCACCTGCTGGGCCCCTGGTTGTTTCTGACTTTTATTAGGGTCATTCTTTTTGTCAGGCTTGGGACAATTTCTACGAAAATGTCCCTCCTCACCACAGTTAAAGCAGTTCTTGTTCCTGACCACATTAGACCTACTTCTAGACTTCATCTTTCCAACGTCCTTTTCCAGAGACTCTAGCTTTTTCTGCATGTCCTGGAGCAGTTTTAACATCTCTGACCCCTCAGATGTTTCAGTATTAGTATTTCTAAGATATGATTGGCCTTCCTTTGATTTCTTCTCACAGCGGTTGTATGCCTCTAATTCAACCGATAGTTGTATGGCCTCAGTCAAATTCTTAGGCCTCGACTGTTTGATTCTTATGCGCATCTCGGAGTCTGCAAGTGCTTCAATGAACTGTTGCATAGCCAATGTCTCCCTAACATCATTTGGCACTGTGCGATATGCCAAGTTCACAAGCCGTCTAATCGCTTGTCCCAGTTCTGGTAAACTTTCCGATGCTTTTTGACGCCTCTCCATTAACTGAACCCTATAAAGCTCAGTCTGGTTTGGGGGAGCAAACCTCTCCTCCAAGGCTTTGACTAGCGACTCATAATCCTGCTGCTTAGGAATGTCAAGGTCACCCAGTATCCCTTGAGCTTGGCCCCGCAATGCTACTGCTAAGTGGAGACCTTTCTCATTATCAGTCCATCGGTTTATTCGAGAACAAGCATCAAAATGTGATTTGAAGTCAACCCATGGAGATGTGCCGTCATATGTTGCCGCTTTCACGGTAACCATTTTACTTTTATATTTTGTCGACATGTCCCTGACTTCATCATCTGTTTCTTCAGCATCCCTCCTGCTGGCAACTCTACTCATTCTTTTTTTCTGGTGGTTACATTGTCATATTTGTGACCATCTAGTCTGTGATCATTATCCACACCATGCGGACATGGTACAGATGTCATTGGTTTAGTGCGAGACAATAGATTGTGACTGCTAGCCTGCATCTGTTTCATTTGTTCTCCGAGCTCTTTAATCTCTTGTTCAAACTTTTGTATACTTTCGTCCCTTAATCCAAGACTATAGTCTGGAGAGAACTTCTCCGGTTTTAGACGAGTATCTTTTTCTTTGGTTCCAAACCCAGAGTCGACAACTGCGTGCTTCCGCATCGGTATATTGGGTTGTGTGATAGGGGTTGAGAAATCAAAGTGAATATGACCGGTGTTGTTAAAGTCAAGACCATTATCTGATTCCCTGTCAGACTGGTCACTGGTATAGCCTTCTGCCATATTAAATCACAGTGAGAATATAAGTAACAAACAATTTTTTTTTTTTTTTTTTATTATTATTATTACATCAACAACAGTTTATAAACTATAGACAACTAAAATGTCACAAACCAGTTGTCAAATAACCAGGATCCCGCCGCTGCCACCAAAGTTTGTGACGTTTACAAATGGGTTCGTCACTACCTCTAATAGATCCTGGTTAGTGACTAGTCTACAGATGCAAATATATACAAATATTACTACTATTTGGTAGCCTTTAACATTTAACGAGAACATATAACACCTAAAATATAAGTTTTATATATACAGTGTATATACAGTGGTCTGTCTGACCGCTGACACTTAATCTTAATACTATAACTCGTCCCGTACCACTCACAACGGCTAGTTATAATTACTGGTCGCCGGTCTGTGTGTGACCGCTGACTATACGGCTACGGGGATTCAGTGACTAGCAATATGTGTAATCGAACATGATTATACGCTCTGACTGTTCCTATGTATTTTCATCGGCCACCTAACCCCTGGTGTTTGCTGCTGACCACCAACACTACTTATAGTATGGTCGCTGACATGCCCGCCGACTACCTTGTAGTTGCTGACTTGACCGTCGACTACCTGCTTGTAGTCGCCAACTAA
Organism: Pecten maximus; assembly: GCF_902652985.1. Lineage (NCBI taxonomy): Eukaryota > Metazoa > Mollusca > Bivalvia > Pectinida > Pectinidae > Pecten > Pecten maximus. Next base: position 1,177,416 of record NC_047025.1, read on the forward strand.
ATTGTAGTCGCTAACCTATCAGCCTCTGCCAAACACTCTGTGTTAAAACGATTAGTTGATGGATCAAGGAGAAGACCGTGGTCACATCTATCTTTCCATAACTAGCTACCTTTCTTAGGGTCTCTCCGCTTCTGTCTGTACAGTTTGGATGCCGAAATCAGAGTGTTTGTGTTCTGTCAGAGCCGGCTTTTATACCCTCCGATATAGACCATCTGAGTCATTCAAGTGTTTTACATGCAAGGGTAGGATTACATAATCAAGCGTGCGGGAGAATGCACGAGAATAGTTCAGGACCCGGATGAACACATGTAAACAATACACAACGATGCCTGATCGGTATGTGTTATCTATTTTCATTACAGAACAATGGACTATTGTTATCAATGTAATCAACTTGTGAGGATCCTGGACAGACGGTTTAGATAATTATTTTGTGGAAAAAACACGCCTTTTGATTTCAAGTCGTGATGTCACACTACTATTTGTGTATATAGAGCTGTTTACTTCCTGAATATCAGACTGTACAACACAATGGATAACTACTTACTTTTTCTAGTAATCTGCGTACACTGGACTGTCCATTATTCAGGTACTTCTTGTATTTTTATTCACGACGTTACGTGAACTTTTAACACTAAGTGAACTGTCCATATAGCCATCACAGTACTACTTCTATGAAATGGAAGTGTCATGTATATTTTTACCACCACACATCATCATTATCTATGGAATATGAATATATATTGCAATTGAAGATAAATATATATTCCAATTTAAACAAAGTCACTTAAATCTGGTATGCTTTCTCTATTTGAATTCAATAACGTACTATAATGTTCAATTTCCCAGCTATCGTCTTTCTATTTCCTTATGTTATTCTGTTTTCTAGTGTTAATCTGTTTTCTAGTGTTATTCTGTTTTTTAGCGTTATTCTGTTTTTTAGCGTTATTCTATTTTCTAGTATTATTCTGTTTTCTAGTGTTATTCTGTTTCCTAATGTAATTTTGTTTTCTAGTGTTATTTTGTTTTCTAGTGTTATTCTGTTTTCTAGTGTTATTCTGTTTTCTTGTATTATTCTATTTTCTAGCGTCATTCTGTTTTCTAGTATTATTCTGTTTCCTGGTATTATTCTGTAGTATTATTCTGTTTCCTAATGTAATTTTGTTTTCTAGTGTTATTCTGTTTTCTACTGTTATTCTGTTTTCTAGTATTATTTTGTTTTCTAGTTTTCTAGTGTTATTCTGTTTTCTAGTGTTTTTCTGTTTTTTAGTGGTATCCTTTTTCTAGCATTATAGATTTTTAGGATTAGTTATTTTTAGCATTCTTCTGATTTTTAGCATTATTCTATTTTCTAGCGTTACTAGGTAAAAAGTTACAGTATGATTAGTCGTAACCAACGAAGCATGTCTCGTTATATTACCACGCGATATATTTATAATGTTGAAATATAAGTAGATATGCAACAGTTAAAGAAACAAAAACTAGAGGCACCGTTTGGTTTGTTTTTGTTTAACGTCCTATTAACAGCCAGGGTCATTTAAGGACGTGCCAGGTTTTTAAGGTGGAGGAAAGCCGGAGTACCCGGAGAAAAACCACCGGCCTACGGTCAGTACCTGGCAACTGCCCCACGTAGGTTTCGAAATCGCAACCCAGAGGTGGAGGGCTAATGTTAAAGTGTCACCGAAGTAAGGATCTTCAGTATGTTGCTGTACACTTTATATTTTTCAAGTTATATTTGTACGGGAGTATGTTTAACAAGCTTTCTGTTTTGCTCTTTTCTCTTTTGCTATGGTACATTTTGACTTAAAATGCTGACCACAGACATCATATATACTGCTTGTTATAAAAGCATATCAAATAATATCTATAAAATACGAAGGATGATTGATATGTTATGGGCCTCGTATTGAAGGAGGTATTCAAGGATGTTATTTTTAAGTCATATTATTCTCTGACTATATAGGGTCGTGTACCCAAGGACTGGTCTCATTTGGTCAGATTATATCGACGAGGTAGTACTCTAAAATAAACAAGACAAGTGTCTTTTGCGAAATGGACAAAATCGGCGAAAGAGCAGCGATCCAATATTAACATAAAAAAGGTTTAAGGATATCCATAATCGTAACACTAGGGAAATATGCCCCTTCATATGCTACAGTGAAAAGGCGGAAGGCGGAATTTAAGCGAGGCCGACAGAGCCTTGAGGATAATCTCCGTCCTGGAAGGCCTGTCGATGTTGCAACCCCAGAAATGGTAAATAAAGTTCATGATATTGTTATCACTAACAGACGAGTCACAGAAATATATATAGCCAGTAGAGTTGGCATTTCACAGGAAAGAGTGCATTCCATTCTGACCGAGGATCTTGCAATGAGAAAGCTTTCGGCCCGATGGGTACCGATACTTCTGACAGTTGATAAGAAGCACACCAGGCGCACATTATCGCGTGTTAAACTTAACCTTTTGAAAAAGATCCTGCCAATTTTCTTCAGAGATTTGTCACTATGGATGAAACATGGGTCCACTATTTTACCCTAGAGACCAAACAACAATCGAAACAATGGAAGCGCCCTGGCTCTCCCCGCCAAAGAAGGCCGAGACTGTTCCATCAGCTGGGAAAGTTATGGTATCGGTTTTCTGGGAAGCAGATGGTATTCTGCAAATATATTATCTCCAAAAGGAACAAACAATCAATGGCACGTACTATGCTTCACTTCTGAGGCAGTTACGGGAAAATATTATACTTAAGCACCGTGGAAAGCTCACTGAAGGTGTGTTCCATCAGGACAATGCTCCTGTTCACAAGTCTGTTATTGCCATGGCTCCCATTCACGATTGTGGCTTTAAATTGATTGAGTATCCGCCTTATTCACCTTATCTCACTCCATCAGACTTTCACCTATTTCCAAAACTGAAAACAGGCACCCACTTTCAGTCCGATGATGACGTCATACATGCAGTGGATGACTTTCTGAACAGCCAAGAAAAGGAGTTATATAAAAATTGCATTGAGACCCTTAACACCACTAGCAACAGTGTATAGATATTGAGGGGATTATGTTGAAAAATAATAAAATATATCCGGTAAAATTTAAATCCTTCGATACGAGGCTCACAACCAACATATCAATCAGCTCTCGTATATCTAACAAACAAATAAACAGAACTAATATCAACGTCGTTAAGTAATCATAATCATAATTATAAAGATATTAAACTGCTGAAAGAGAAGCCAACAAATTTGGAGAGTCTTCCTTGTTTTTCCAATCGATATTTTTGTCGGAGATGTAGTATCTCAAATCTTTGTATTAAGGTCTACTAAGTTCTGTAGCTATAATTTTGTTTATCATTTCAGATGGACTTACAGATTGTTGCAGTGTGCAAAGATTAGAAGATACATTTCAAGTCACCTGTTCATTTTGTGGTCTACATGCCGTTCCTCAGGATATAGAGAAGAATACAATTTCTCTAAACCTTAATCACAACAACGTAAACATCCTGCTTAAAGAGTCCTTTATAGATATGCCACATTTAGAACAAATTGAACTGTCAAATAACAGTTTGTCAGTCATTTCGACTGGCACCTTTCATCACCTGGTCAACCTGACGTACATTGACCTATCACATAATCTCCTTGATGGCTTCTCATTCGAAGCGTCAGCCTTCAATCCCCGAAATAACCTCAAGACCCTTTTAATGCAGAATAACAACTTCCATTTAAGGAAGGTCTATCCAGAACCAACGTTATTGTCTCTATCACAAATTGAAACACTTTATATTGATATGTTCGACGGTTTGACTTTTGGAGAGGGATTTTTGAATTTAAAGAAATTGAAAACATTGTCGTTCCACCAAAGAGGAGAGCTGTCGATCAGAAACACGTCATTTAAAGGACTGGATAGTATCACTATTTCTAATTTATTTCTTTATTTTAACACTGCAAAGTTAGAGTTTGAAAGTCACGCATTGCATCCTTTTCGAAACCTATCTAAGTTGATGTTAGATTCACACCGAAAAAGAGACGTTCGTTTTATTCTGCCCCTTCTCCATGGATTGTCGGGAAGAACGATAGAAACAATTGAAATTCGTCATAACTTTGTTCGTAATGATGATACAGTTCATTTACAAAATTCAGACATCCGTTTCTTTAGCGCTGTATGCATTAGAAAACTTAACCTTTCTAACAATGCAATTGGAAGTATTAGTATAGAAGCCGTGTTGTCATGGACCAGTCGAGGCTGTATAGAGTATTTGGATTTGTCGAGAAACACTTTTCAATCACCACAAGTCTTTTTCATTCTGAAACTATTTCCGTCGATACAATATTTTGATTGCTCATATAAAACGTCAACATTCATGCGAAAACGAAGAACCTTTAAAAATCGAAAGATTTATCTTCCAGACAGTCTCATTTATCTTAACCTTAGACATTTTAAATTTTCATCTGACTTCGGACGTGTCGGCTTTATTGACAAAAATCTGAAGATTTTGGACATCAGTTATCAGGAATCTCCCTTTACATGTGGTGGACGTCGTTTTAACGGTTTAAGTCACCTAACAGAGTTCGATATGTCTGGAATTGATTGTTCATTTCCTCATCCTGAAATGTTCACTGCCATGTTAAATCTGACAAAACTAACGGCCAGAGAGTGTCTACTAGGCTATAGTGGATTAGTTCATAACAATCTTTTTCAAGGATTGACACGTCTTACTACTATCGACCTTTCGTCAAACAAAATAAGGTATCTGAACTCGAGCACCTTTAAAGACCAGTCGGATTCGATGAAAATGTTACTTCTTCCTGACAATTTAATCCATAGCCTTCCGATTCAAAGTCTGGAACACCTTAAAGAATTAGAAATGGTCGATATCAGAAATAACCTTATTGCTTCTTTAACATTTTCAGAATTTACCTTTTTGGAAAATTATCCATCGGCGTCAGAGAATTTTAAAGTTAAACTTGCTGGAAATCCATTCGTGTGTGATTGTAACAGCCTGGACTTCCTTTCTTGGATATCTACGACACAGGTTATATATGACAAAGATGATCTCGTATGTATAAATAACAACATGAAAGTCGTCGATTTACTTAAAACATTTCACGATTTTAGAATTGACTGTGCATCTCAGTTTTGGCTGAGCACTTCTATCAGTCTCACAGTGATTTTCCTCGTGTTGGGAATCATGTTCCGATTGGCTTGGCGATACAGCGTGAATTTACGCTTTTGGTGTCGACATCAAGTAGAACACGAGACGCCGCCATATGATATCTTCATTTCATACTGCAGAGAAGATTGTCGATGGATACGGAAATCATTTACTACATGGCTAGAAAAACACGATATCAGATATAGCGCCGAAGATAAAACTTTTGATACGGGACTAGACATGTGTGATAATATCATGAGAGCGATTGATGATTCCTATCAAACTGTATTTGTAGTAAGCTGTACATTCCTTGAATACGAATGGCAAACATTCGCTATGAAGGTAGCAAGTAGATACTCATTCCGTGAAGGAAGAGAACGCATGAATATCATTATCCTATTAGATGATATGAAGCGGAGCGAATTTCCAAAACTCATCCGAGAAAACTGGGACATCATACGCCCTTTACAATGGCCAGATGAGCACAACACTGATAAAACAAGACTCTGTACAGCAAGGAAGCTATTCTGGGAAAAGTTGTTGAAACGAATTCGGAAAGGAAATAAACGACTAGCTTCATCTGATAATTCTGAGTCAACAGTATAGACGTTTGTATATCACATGGTCACTTGTATCTTCAATAGAAATACTAACAAACATTACTTGTTGTTGAAGCAACACAAATACAATAGAAACGTGTTCTGAGATTGTTAATGCTGATAATAAGAAAAGCCGGATAAAAGATATTGGTGATTTAAATGAACAAATATATTGATCTTGGACACCTATCTAAATTGATCTAAGGTCTGTTGGTAATATACGTACTAGTGGTATTGCTGTTTGTTTGACTGCTGTTTTGTTTACATGTTGCTTGTTAAAATGCTAATTTTATTGATAAAACCGCTGCGATAATTTAGTAGTCGCCGTATGTGATGTAATTGTCAACGTAAGCTTTTGAAACAGCTTATACCATATGGAAATGATGAAAAAGTCTTCACTTATAAAAAGAGTTCACACGAAATCAATGCAAAACACGTAAGTAAACTGTTCACTTGTTATTTAAAGAGATGAAAGTAGAAGGAAACATGTAAGGAAGTTTATTTTTTTACAAGGTTTCATAAACACCTTCAAATTATCCTCCTAACGTCCATAGCCCAGTTGTTCAAAAGGTGATTAGCTTAATCACTTGATTAGTAAAAACCTCATTTCTCCTTTATATACACACTTGTGTATGTATGCTTCTTAAAATACGTAGGTTGGAAGATGCTGAAGAGTGATAGAGTTTCATAAAACTTTGTCAAGTTAGTTTTACAAGAAATGATTTTATCAGGATTTTAATATTTTTGTTAAACTGTGATTAGCGTAATAATCGTTTGAACAAGTGGGCTCTTGTTATTAACTAGTAAAATGTTAAGTCTATGTAAAGACATTCTTGTAAAAGCAACTCGCAGACCGTTTCTAATTCAAGCAGATCAGATTCAATAAAAATGTGATTTTCTGATGTTATAAAACATACAGGAAAATTAAAACATTCCCGCTTACAGAATATAGAAAGATGTTATAGATTGTGATGATGGTGCAATTGAAAAAAGGGAACCACTCCGTCGTCTGAAAAAAAGTTAGAGATTGAGCTGACTTCGAACGGTTGGGTGATGTAGTTCACAAACAGACGCTATTGCGTGGGCTTTCTATACCTAAACGACATATAATCTCTATAAAACATGTATTAAAAGAAATGAGTAGTCTGAGAATTACTTTGACATCAAGTATATCCACGCACAACACTCATTGGCAACAATATTTAAACCCCGCTAATTTTATTACATTAAATTTGAAATATTTTACATGCACAGTGTACCTATATTACAACTATATTACAGCTGTACCATGACTACCATGTAAATTGGTACTATGCAGCAATGATGCGACAAGGTGTCCTTAAATTCTGTTATAGAATCTGGCATTCAGGAAGTATACCCGTGTACCTACACCATTGTCATAAAGTTGTGTTGACGTCAGTGGTGGCCATATATTCTGTTAACAATCTGCCATTCAGGGTGTATACATATGTATGTACACAATTATTGAATAGATTTGTTGACGTCAGAGGTGTCAATCGACTGATTCTGTTGTTCAATATGGTGTCTAGGAATTATACAGCTGTACCTACACCATTGTTGATAAGTTGTGTTGACGTCAGAGGTGTTGTTTGATTCGGTTGTAAACTGTGCCTACAAAATTGTTGTGTTATTTTTACACAGAACGTTATCTGTAAATTCCATATCATCGATTAAATACTGCAACACGGGATGTTAACTTAAACATGGTGTAATTCGAAGAAACAAATGATTTTTATATAAACAATTTAACTTCAACGGCATACCTTATGTCCATAACCCTGAGATTGTTGTCCTCAGAAAAATTAAATTTACCAAATCTAAAGGTATTAGTTGTTAAATTTAGATAAACAAGATTTTTAGGAAGATGCACTATCTGATCAAAAATGCTTTTACGTTTTCTCAAGTTTAATGACTTCCAGAATTTGCATTCAAACCGCTGTACTGACGGAAATAACCTCAGAATGAAAAAGACTTGTGGTATATGGAAAAGGTTACTTGACAGATCTAAATATTTAATGCAATCCCTCCTTTTCCAGGATCGCATGGCTGATATACTTATACTTTCGATACCATTTTGTGTCAAAATCAGGTGTTTTGTGCAAATTGAGCTGAGGAACCGTATGTCTGATTTCTCCAAATGTGCAGCTCTATCATTTCGAATATAATTGTAACTTAATCTTAGCGTCTCCATAGATTTCCCACGTAATCCGTATAGCAGAGGTAAAACGGAATGGATGTCTCTGAGTCTTCCTGAATTCAAATACAAAGATTTCAGACTTTGCAAAGCATTGCTTTCAAAGCTACCAACATTCCCAAAGAAAAATCTCATTTCGGAAATGTTCTTTCCTTCTAATGCTTGAAATGTTGTATTTCTAAATGACAACTTTCCCTTTTGCATGAAGTGGAGTTCCTTCATTTCTTCTATGTTAGAAAATCCTTCCCCAAAACTGAGATCGTCAAAAAGATCCATGAAAACAGTGTCAATTTTTGGCAGGTATAATAATATATTGTCCGGAAAGGTCTTTCGCACGTTGAAGATATTATTGTAAATAATCAGTGTGTGCAAGCTTTTCAAAGGTTCGAAAGTGGAAGCTACGAACGAAGACGCATCCAGCAGATTGAATGATATATCAAGGTAATTGAGGTTTCCCAGATGATCAAATGCACCAGGTAAAATTACTGACAAACTGTTTGACGGAAGAGAAAGGTGTTTTAAATATGGTACATTAGAAAACGACCCTTTGCGTAGGATGTTGATATTGTTCTTTTCAAGGTTAAGCAAGGTTGTGTTCATCCGTAGATCCTCAGGTACGACCTTGAGATGACACGATGCACACATGATTTGATATACATCTTCTAATCCATGTATACTGCAGCAATCAGAGAGTCCATCTGAAACAATAACAACATATTGATTACTAAGACTTATTTAATAAAGACCAAATTAGTTTCTATACGTGAATCAGTTACATTTTAGAAGGTTCTTTTCGAAAAGCAACTACAGCAACAAAAACACTTTTCCTGCCAAGCATGGGAAACACGTTAGAAGGAGAAAGTCCCGAGTTCGACCAGCGATTCATTTCTATTGATTACAATATATTATTTTGCAAATACATACGTTTCAAACCTCTGTAAAATGCTTAATAAATTTTGACGGATATGACAAATACTGACTTAGATATGGCATTAAGACTAGAGGTGATATTGCAGCAATTATGCTCTCAGAAAGAGCTCCACTTTTGAAATAATGTTTCAATTGATCATTCGCAAGTGTGATAGCAAAAATATATATTGACTCTTTACGATATTAACATAACAATTGTAAAACTCGTGACATGGAGTGAAAATATATATACCTGACCTCAAATACATACTAATGTCAGTACCATACTATAAATATCTATACCTGACCTCAATTAGATATTAATGTCAGTACCATAACATAAATATCTATACCTGACCTCAATTAGATATTAATGTCAGCGCCATATTATAAAACAAGATAGCATGCTACAAGAAAGTATTATATATATATATAGCAATACTTTGGTACTGTTCAAAGAAATGAACAGCGATTATTCTTCAAAGCTGGATTTTATAACAGGAAGTCTTCCAGTGCATTCCTTCTTTCCCCTTTAACCTTTGAACTTGAGTGCACTATGCATATGTATATCAATGGTTAGTATTCTCTGTCGAGCTCACCTATATAGATTTAGTAATAGGGCCGATGGTGAATATTGACTATCTAGTTGCTAATGGTTTACATACTTGTAGACTAGATATGTATATATATAAATGTTGTTTTTCAAGAATAGCATCGTATAAACATATGAAACAGGCTAAATGAAGAAAAAAAGAATAAAAGAATTTAATGACAATAACTACCGGCTTTTATTAATTATTTCCTTGTTAGTGCTGTATATGGGATACATTTGTAATATGTATATAGCTACTGTGTATGAACTGTACGGTAAGCTTATTTATCTTAATCAAAATAAATGTTTTCAAGTCAAGTATTTATCGTTTATAGTTTCGGTAAAATAAACAATGGCAACCATACATGTATTTTATTGTTCTAATACTGATGTTTTTTCTGAGACTTAGATATTAGTCTCTTTATATACAGTTAGGTAACTTCACAGGCAATAAATGACAGTGGAATGAAAACCTTCACAAGAAAAATAGGTATTTCCCGACACTGTTGTACAATGCTTGGTGTTGTATTGTCAACAACTTTAGTTATATAAGGACGGTCTCCCCTGTACATACATGTCGTGTAGTGTGTGTTTTGGTAAACTGCGTTATGTACGTCATTGTCTCTTTGTGACAGTGCAAAACTGGTGCCGACATTTAATGAAGTGCTATCGCTTTGAAGTATACTATTAATGACATCTAGAAGGTCACACTGACAAAAGGAAGACAGGTCGCCCCACCACAAAAATGCAGAGTATCAACAGGTTTTGTATATGAAAGTAAATCTAATGTATATTTTTCTTTCAAATAAATAACTATAACTTTACTTATTTTTCAAAATAATATGTTTCATATTTTTAAAAATAGTAATTTAGTAAGCATACTTCTGTGAAGATGTCTAATTGTAACTAAGGTGTATGCATGTGTCGTGTCCTCAGGGCTCATGAGATTTGGAAGTTAGCGATACTAATAACAGGGCCCTAATGCAGGAAGTATATCTTTTGTAAGAAAAATCTTTGGAGTGCATGCAGCAAAATGCCAATGAGCCATACAAGTGTCTACTTCCGGGCGGGTCTAAACAAGAAAATCGCTATAAATAAATTATTCAAAATCTTTGGACATTTGATATCCAATCCTATTTGGAAAACTGGGCAAACATTATGATGTAAATACCTTATTATACTAATTGTCAAGAAATATATCTATAAGTAGCAGGTCAAAGATGATCAATTTCTTTTTTATAGAAAGTGGAAAGAGCCATATAGTAAATCCTTACAACATATGAAAGAAAGACAAGGAAATAAAATATCAAAGATAAACAAATGGTTTTTCGTCGTTAATAAAAAAAAATGATGGGAAAGATGTTTTCTGATTATTGACTAATTTGCCTATTTTGTGTATTTGTTGATATCTATACTGTATGCAACAATTGTAAAATTACTACACAACAGAGTGGCAAGAAATTATCAGATATCTACATCTATGAATTCTAATGAATAGTCCTTGTTGTAGGGGCCGCAGTGGCCGAGTGGTTAAGGTGTCCCAACACTTTATCACTAGCCCTCAACCTCTGGGTTGCGAATTCGAAACCTACGTGGGGCATTTGTCAGGTACTGACCGTAGGCCGGTGGTTTTTCTCCGGGTACTCCGGCTTTCCTCCACCTCCAAAACCTGGCACGTCCTTAAATGACCCTGGCTGTTAATAGGACGTTAAACAAAATAAACTAAACCAAACTAAAGATCCTACACACTTAAGTCTACTGCTTTTGCACTCGGAGGAGTTAAGCAAGTCGTATCAATGAGTAGATGAATCTGTGTACACATGTGAAAATTGAATCATCGAAATACATTACGAGATTGCAAGAAGTTTTCGATACGAAATGGAATTTCTTTCTGAAAAAAAGTCGATAATTTAAAAACAAAATCTTATTTCTACACAGAACGTTATCTGTAAATTCCATATCATCGATTAAATACTGCAACACGGGATGTTAACCTAAACATGGTGTAATTCGAAGAAACAAATAATTTTTATATGAACAATTTAGCTTCAACGGCATAGCTCCGGAGGTTATAATTAGTATCTCGATGAGAACTTCATGCGTACTGAGAATTTGCTTTACATGTAAATATGATACTCCAAACTTGGTAACATGGATTGTAGCAGGACTGGCCTCCGTCTTTCAGGGACCACAGAACCAAATCAAAAATAGATTGTGGGTTTTCTCCGTTTGGGCATGAAGATTTAATAGGAAGGTGAATGTATCGGGGCCTACTGATTGGATATTTAGGTGAGAGAAGTTTCCAAAGCTTTATGTGTGGGCTGGGCAATACATGTAGATGTAAAATATATAGAAAAAAGCTATTTTTCCTAGCCTGTTTTTGTCAGGGTGAGTTAATTAAGTGTGTATTTTGTTGTAAATTTAGATGATTGTTTGGTGCTGAATTCAATACAAGATGGTGGCCCCCATATGAAAAAAGTTTAAATTGGTAGAATTTGTAATCATTCTATTTACAGGTTTCCGAGATGACATTCTTCAACATTATAGCTAGTGGACCAGTGTTGAAAACTCAATTTAAGCAGTACAGTGGTAAACGTTAACATTACCGTCAATGGGAAATCATTTGGTTCCGTGGTTCCCTCACTGACATTAACTATGATAAACGTATAAAACATTAAGACAAAAACGCTTTACTTTGTCATTTTATTAATATGGTTTGTTATGCACAAGGCTACAGCCACTCTAGCATCCGTGCCCGGATTGCACAGTGGCCGGGGTTCGATTCCCCGATCGGACGTCAATAGGTATATGGCAACCTGCCCGACCAAGTTGGTTTCCCCCGGGTACTCAGGTTTCCTCCAAAAGTAAGACCCTCGTACACTTCTGTCTGGGTCAACAAGCGTGATTGATATAAGTTGAAATAACTTGTTTTTCAATTGTTTAAAATAAATTAAGTTTTCCTTTTTTACCCTCCATTGAACTGTCATACCGTCAGAGGTCCGTGCGCTGGGAGACAATGTTAAATTGTATAAATATGATATGATTGTCTGTAAAAACGCTAAGATCGTAGAGACCGTCTACGTGTAATGGTTACTTTTAATTTTTTTCTAGCATAGCAGCCTATGCTGTTTTTATACGCTAAAAAAAAAAGAAAAAGAAAAACAATATTTTCTCAAACTTCCTAACGGTATAAAACCGTAATCAAAATTAGTCTTGGATAACTATATTATGTAAAACGGTTTTCACAAAGCTCAGCTAGTTCAGATTTTTAACAAACCATATCTAATGTTTCATAATGGAAATTTTAGACTTGTTATACATATATTGTTATAGATGTTAAGAAGTTAGTACAATCCTGGTTCACCATTTGGTATACACTGATGCTACGCAATGTATCTATTTTAAAAAAAAGTTCATATATTTTGATAACAGTTTATTAACATACGATATCGTTTGGCTCAGATATTTAAAGGTTTACCGACCACTGGGATACGCACAAATCTATACCGTTGATTCAGAATTAAGGGATGAAGCTAGTCTTTTATTTCCTTTCCGAATTCGTTTCAATAACTTTACCCAGAATAGCTTCCTTGCTGTACAGAGTCTTGTTTTATCAGTGTTATGCTCATCTGGCCATTGTAAAGGACGTATGATGTCCCAGTTTTCTCGGATGAGTTTTGGAAATTCGCTCCGCTTCATATCATCTAATAGGATAATGATATTCATGCGTTCTCTTCCTTTACGAAATGAGTATCTGCTTGCTACCTTCATAGCGAATGTTTGCCATTCGTATTCAAGGAATTTACAGCTTACTACAAATACAGTTTGATACGAATCATCAATTGCACCCATAATATTATCACACATGTCTAGTCCCGTATCAAAAGTTTTATCTTCAGCACTATATCTGATATTGTGTTGTTCAAGCCATGTAGTAAATGGTTTCCGTATCCATTTGCAATCTTCTCTGCAGTATGAAATGAATATATCATATGGAAACGTCTCGTGTTCTACTTGATGTCGGCACCAAAAGCGTAAATTCACGCTGTATCGCCAAGCCAATCGGAATACAATTCCCAACACGAGGAAAATCACTGCGAGGCTGACTGCAAAGATCAGCCAAAACTGAGATGTACAGTCAATTCTAAAATCTTGAAATGTTTTAAGTAACTCGACAACTTTCATGTTGTTATTTATACATACGAGATCATCTTTGTCATATATAACCTGTGTCGTAGATATCCAAGAAAGGAAGTCCATGCTGCTACAATCACACACGAATGGATTTCCAGCAAGTTTAACTTTAAAATTCTCTGACGCCGATGGATAATTTTCAAGAAGTGTAAATTCGGAATAGGTTAAAGAAGCAATAAGGTTATTTCTGATATCGAGCAATTCTAATACCTTCAGTTGTTCCAAACTTTGAATCGGACAATTTTCGATTAAATTGCTATCAAGCAGTAGCATTTTCAATGAATCCGACTGATCGGCAAATGTACTGGAGTTTAGTTGTATTATTTTGTTTGACGATATATCGATATTAGAAAGATGATTCAAGCCTTTAAATAGAGCATTTGTATAAAACCGTCTGCTATTCCCTAGGTTGCACCCTCTCGCCGTTAGTTTCGTAAGATTCAACATGTTTGTGAACATCTTAGGATGTGGAAATGAACAATCCATTCCTGACATATCAAATTCTGTTAGGTGAATTAAACCTTCAATTCGACGACCATCGCATGGAAGTGCAGCTATTTGGTACCTTATGTCCATAACTTTGAGATTGTTGTCCTCAGAAAAATTAAATTGACCAAATCTAAAGGTATTAGTTGTTAAATTTAGATAAACAAGATTTTTAGGAAGATGCACTCTCTGATCAATAATGCTTTTACGTTTTCTCAAGTTTAATGACTTCCAGAATTTGCATTCAAACCGCTGTACTGACGGAAATAACCTCAGAATGAAAAAAACTTGTGGTATATGGAAAAGGTTACTTGACAGATCTAAATATTTAATGCAATCCCTCCTTTTCCAGGATCGCATGGCTGATATACTAATACTTTCGATACCATTTTGTGTCAAAATCAGGTGTTTTGTGCAAATTGAGCTGAGGAACCGTATGTCTGATTTCTCCAAATGTGCAGCTCTATCATTTCGAATATAATTGTAACTTAATCTTAGCGTCTCCATAGATTTCCCACGTAATCCGTATAGCAGAGGTAAAACGGAATGGATGTCTCTGAGTCTTCCTGAATTCAAATACAAAGATTTCAGACTTTGCAGCGGATGCAAAGCATTGCTTTCAGACCTACCAACATTCCCAAAGAAAAATCTCATTTCGGAAATGTTCTTTCCTTCTAATGCTTGAAATGTTGTATTTCTAAATGACAACTTTCCCTTTTGCATGAAGTGGAGTTCCTTCATTTCTTCTATGTTAGAAAATCCTTCCCCAAAACTGAGATCGTCAAAAAGATCCATGAAAACAGTGTCAATTTTTGGCAGGTATAATAATATATTGTCCGGAAAGGTCTTTCGCACGTTGAAGATATTATTGTAAATAATCAGTGTGTGCAAGCTTTTCAAAGGTTCGAAAGTGGAAGCTACGAACGAAGACGCATCCAGCAGATTGAATGATATATCAAGGTAATTGAGGTTTCCCAGATGATCAAATGCACCAGGTAAAATTACTGACAAACTGTTTGACGGAAGAGAAAGATGTTTTAAATATGGTACATTAGAAAACGACCCTTTGCGTAGGATGTTGATATTGTTTTTTTCAAGGTTAAGCAAGGTTGTGTTCATCCGTAGATCCTCAGGTACGACCTTGAGATGACACGATGCACAAGTGATTTGATATACATCTTCTAATCCATGTATACTGCAGCAATCAGAGAGTCCATCTGAAACAATAACAACATATTGATTACTAAGACTTATTTAATAAAGACCAAATTAGTTTCTATACGTGAATCAGTTACATTTTAACAGCTTCTTTTCGAAAAGCAACTACAGCAACAAAAACACTTTTCCTGCCAAGCATGGGAAACACGTTAGACGGAGAATGTCCCGATTTCGACCAGCGATTCATTTCTATTGATGACAATATATTATTTTGCAAATACATACGTTTCTGACCTCTGTAAAATGCTTAATAATTTTTGACGGATATGACAAATACTGACTTAGATATGGCATTAAGACTAGAAGTGATATTGCAGCAATTATGCTCTCAGAAAGTGTGATAGCAAAAATATATATTGACTCTTTACGATATTAACATAACAATTGTAAAACTCGTGACATATAGTGAAAATATATATACCTGACCTCAAATAGATACTAATGTCAGTACCATATTATAAATATCTATACCTGACCTCAATTAGATACTAATGTCAGTACCATATTATAAATATCTATACCTGACCTCAAATAGATACTAATGTCAGTACCATATTATAAAACAAGATAGCATGCTACAAGAAAGTATTATATATAAACATATAGCAATAGTTTGGTACTGTTCAAAGAAATGAACAGCGATTATTCTTCAAAGCTTGAATTCATAACAGGAAGTCTTCCGGTGCATTCCTCCTTTCCCCTTTAACCTTTGAACTTGAGTGCACCATGCATATGTATATCAATGGTTAGTATGCTCTGTCGAGCTCACCTATATAGATTTAGTAATAGGGCCGATGGTGAATATTGACTATCTAGTTGCTAATGGTTTACATACTTGTAGACTAGATATGTATATATATAAATGTTGTTTTTCAAGAATAGCATCGTATAAACATATGAAACAGGCTAAATGAAGAAAAAAAAGAATAAAAGAATTTAATGACAATAACTAGCGGCTTTTATTTATTATGTCCTTGTTAGTGCTGTATATGGGATACATTTGTAATATGTATATAGCTACTGTGTATGAACTGTACGGTAAGCTAATTTATCTTAATCAAAATAAATGTTGTTATAAATCGAAATTTCGAATGTCAGAGAAATGAAATATTTACCTGAGTAACTGAAAATCAGTTGAAAGCAGATCAGTAGAGAAAGTAACGGGTTCCACATACTGTCGAAATGTCTGGCATACAGGAAGTAGTACCGTTAGGCACACATATATGTTGTTTATGTGTTAACGTCAACAAAAGGGCTATATTTAACTAAACTAATATTGTGTGATCAGCAACGTCAGCTTTACCGCACGTTTTCAAGTCAAGTATTTATCGTTTATAGTTTCGGTAAAATAAACAATGGCAACCATACATGTATTTCATTGTTCTAATACTGATGTTTTTTGTGAGACTTAGATATTAGTCTCTTTATATACAGTTAGGTAACTTCACAGGCAATAAATGACAGTGGAATGAAAACCTTCACAAGAAAAATAGGTATTTCCCGACACTGTTGTACAATGCTTGGTGTTGTATTGTCAACAACTTTAGTTATATAAGGACGGTCTCCCCTGTACATACATGTCGTGTAGTGTGTGTTTTGGTAAACTGCGTTATGTACGTCATTGTCTCTTTGTGACAGTGCAAAACTGGTGCCGACATTTAATCAAGTGCTATCGCTTTGAAGTATACTATTAATGACATCTAGAAGGTCACACTGACAAAAGGAAGACAGGTCGCCCCACCACAAAAATGCAGAGTATCAACAGGTTTTGTATATGAAAGTAAATCTAATGTATATTTTTCTTTCAAATAAATAACTATAACTTTACTTATTTTTCAAAATAATATGTTTCATATGTTTAAAAATAGTAATTTAGTAAGCATACTTCTGTGAAGATGTCTAATTGTAACTAAGGTGTATGCATGTGTCGTGTCCTCAGGGCTCAGGAGATTTGGAAGTTAGCGATTCTAATAACAGGGCCCTAATGCAGAAAGTATATATTTTGTAAGAAAAATCTTTGGAGTGCATGCAGCAAAATGCCAATGAGCCATATAAGTGTCACCTTCCGGGCGGGTCTAAACAAGAAAATCGCTATAAATAAATTATTCAAAATCTTTGGACATTTGATATCCAATCCTATTTGGAAAACTGGGCAAACATTATGATGTAAATACCTTATTATACTAATTGTCAAGAAATATATCTATAAGTAGCAGGTCAAAGATGATCAATTTCTTTTTTATAGAAAGTGGAAAGAGCCATATAGTAAATCCTTACAACATATGAAAGAAAGACAAGGAAATAAAATATCAAAGATAAACAGATGGTTTTTCGTCGTTAATAAAAAAAAAAATGATGGGAAAGATGTTTTCTGATTATTGACTAATTTGCCTATTTTGTGTATTTGTTGATATCTATACTGTATGCAACAATTGTAAAATTACTACACAACAGAGTGGCAAGAAATTATCAGATATCTACATCTATGAATTCTAATGAATAGTCCTTGTTGTAGGGGCCGCAGTGGCCGAGTGGTTAAGGTGTCCCAACACTTTATCACTAGCCCTCAACCTCTGGGTTGCGAATTCGAAACCTACGTGGGGCATTTGTCAGGTACTGACCGTAGGCCGGTGGTTTTTCTCCGGGTACTCCGGCTTTCCTCCACCTCCAAAACCTGGCACGTCCTTAAATGACCCTGGCTGTTAATAGGACGTTAAACAAAATAAACTAAACCAAACTAAATATCCTACACACTTAAGTCTACTGCTTTTGCACTCGGAGGAGTTAAGCAAGTCGTATCAATGAGTAGATGAATCTGTGTACACATGTGAAAATTGAATCATCGAAATACATTACGAGATTGCAAGAAGTTTTCGATACGAAATGGAATTTCTTTCTGAAAAAAAGTCGATAATTTAAAAACAAAATCTTATTTCTACACAGAACGTTATCTGTAAATTCCATATCATCGATTAAATACTGCAACACGGGATGTTAACCTAAACATGGTGTAATTCGAAGAAACAAATAATTTTTATATGAACAATTTAGCTTCAACGGCATAGCTCCGGAGGTTATAATTAGTATCTCGATGAGAACTTCATGCGTACAGAGAATTTGCTTTACATGTAAATATGATACTCCAAACTTGGTAACATGGATTGTAGCAGGACTGGCCTCCGTCTTTCAGGGACCACAGAACCAAATCAAAAATAGATTGTGGGTTTTCTCCGTTTGGGCATGAAGATTTAATAGGAAGGTGAATGTATCGGGGCCTACTGATTGGATATTTAGGTGAGAGAAGTTTCCAAAGCTTTATGTGTGGGCTGGGCAATACATGTAGATGTAAAATATATAGAAAAAAGGTTATTTTTTCCTAGCCTGTTTTTGTCAGGGTGAGTTAATTAAGTGTGTATTTTGTTGTAAATTTAGATGATTGTTTGGTGCTGAATTCAATACAAGATGGTGGCCCCCATATGAAAAAAGTTTAAATTGGTAGAATTTGTAATCATTCTATTTACAGGTTTCCGAGATGACATTCTTCAACATTATAGCTAGTGGACCAGTGTTGAAAACTCAATTTAAGCAGTACAGTGGTAAACGTTAACATTACCGTCAATGGGAAATCATTTGGTTCCGTGGTTCCCTCACTGACATTAACTATGATAAACGTATAAAACATTAAGACAATAACGCTTTACTTTGTCATTTTATTAATATGGTTTGTTATGCACAAGGCTACAGCCACTCTAGCATCCGTGCCCGGATTGCACAGTGGCCGGGGTTCGATTCCCCGATCGGACGTCAATAGGTATATGGCAACCTGCCCGACCAAGTTGGTTTCCCCCGGGTACTCAGGTTTCCTCCAAAAGTAAGACCCTCGTACACTTCTGTCTGGGTCAACAAGCGTGATTGATATAAGTTGAAATAACTTGTTTTTCAGTTGTTTAAAATAAATTAAGTTTTCCTTTTTTACCCTCCATTGAACTGTCATACCGTCAGAGGTCCGTGCGCTGGGAGACAATGTTAAATTGTATAAATATGATATGATTGTCTGTAAAAGCGCTAAGATCGTAGAGACCGTCTACGTGTAATGGTTACTTTTAATTTTTTTCTAG
Organism: Pecten maximus; assembly: GCF_902652985.1. NCBI lineage: Eukaryota > Metazoa > Mollusca > Bivalvia > Pectinida > Pectinidae > Pecten > Pecten maximus. The sequence continues at coordinate 1,196,895 of NC_047025.1, forward strand.
CATAGCAGCCTATGCTGTTTTTATACGCTAAAAAAAGAAAAGAAAAACAATATTTTCTCAAACTTCCTAACGGTAGAAAACCGTAATCAAAATTAGTCTTGGATAACTATATTATGTAAAACGGTTTTCACAAAGCTCAGCTAGTTCAGATTTTTAACAAACTATATCTAATGTTTCATAATGGAAATTTTAGACTTGTTATACATATATTGTTATAGATGTTAAGAAGTTAGTACAATCCTGGTTCACCATTTGGTATACACTGATGCTACGCAATGTATATATTTAAAAAAAAAGTTCATATATTTTGATAACAGTTTATTAACATACGATATCGTTTGGCTCGGATATTTAAAGGTTTACCGACCACTGGGATACGCAAAAATCTATACCGTTGATTCAGAATTAAGGGATGAAGCTAGTCTTTTATTTCCTTTCCGAATTCGTTTCAATAACTTTTCCCAGAATAGCTTCCTTGCTGTACAGAGTCTTGTTTTATCAGTGTTATGCTCATCTGGCCATTGTAAAGGACGTATGATGTCCCAGTTTTCTCGGATGAGTTTTGGAAATTCGCTCCGCTTCATATCATCTAATAGGATAATGATATTCATGCGTTCTCTTCCTTTACGAAATGAGTATCTGCTTGCTACCTTCATAGCGAATGTTTGCCATTCGTATTCAAGGAATTTACAGCTTACTACAAATACAGTTTGATACGAATCATCAATTGCACCCATAATATTATCACACATGTCTAGTCCCGTATCAAAAGTTTTATCTTCAGCACTATATCTGATATTGTGTTGTTCAAGCCATGTAGTAAATGGTTTCCGTATCCATTTGCAATCTTCTCTGCAGTATGAAATGAATATATCATATGGAAACGTCTCGTGTTCTACTTGATGTCGGCACCAAAAGCGTAAATTCACGCTGTATCGCCAAGCCAATCGGAATACAATTCCCAACACGAGGAAAATCACTGCGAGGCTGACTGCAAAGATCAGCCAAAACTGAGATGTACAGTCAATTCTAAAATCTTGAAATGTTTTAAGTAACTCGACAACTTTCATGTTGTTATTTATACATACGAGATCATCTTTGTCATATATAACCTGTGTCGTAGATATCCAAGAAAGGAAGTCCATGCTGCTACAATCACACACGAATGGATTTCCAGCAAGTTTAACTTTAAAATTCTCTGACGCCGATGGATAATTTTCAAGAAGTGTAAATTCGGAATAGGTTAAAGAAGCAATAAGGTTATTTCTGATATCGAGCAATTCTAATACCTTCAGTTGTTCCAAACTTTGAATCGGACAATTTTCGATTAAATTGCTATCAAGCAGTAGCATTTTCAATGAATCCGACTGATCGGCAAATGTACTGGAGTTTAGTTGTATTATTTTGTTTGACGATATATCGATATTAGAAAGATGATTCAAGCCTTTAAATAGAGCATTTGTATAAAACCGTCTGCTATTCCCTAGGTTGCACCCTCTCGCAGTTAGTTTCGTAAGATTCAACATGTTCGTGAACATCTTAGGATGTGGAAATGAACAATCCATTCCTGACATATCAAACTCTGTTAGGTGAATTAAACCTTCAATTCGACGACCATCGCATGGACGTGCAGATATTTGGTACCCTATGTCCATAACCTTGAGATTGTTGTCCTCAGAAAAATTCAATTGACCAAATCTAAAGATATTAGTTGTTAAATTTAGATAAACAAGATTTTTAGGAAGATGCACTCTCTGATCAATAATGCTTTTACGTTTTCTCAAGTTTAGTGACTTCCAAAATTTGCAATCAAACCGTTGTACTGACGGAAATAATCTAAGAATGAAAAAGACTTGTGGTATATGGAAAAGGTTACTCGATAGATCTAGATATTTAATGCAATCTCTCCTTTTCCAGAATCGCATGGATGATATACTAATACTTTCGATACCATTTTGTGTCAAAATCAGGTGTTTTGTGCAAACTGAGCCGAGGAACCGTATGTCTGATTTCTCCAAATGTGCAGCTCTATCGTTTCGATTATAATTGTAACTTAATCTTAGCGTCTCCATAGATTTCCCACGTAATCCGTATAGCAGAGGTAAAACGGAATGGATGTCTCTGCGTGTTCCTGAATGCAAATACAAAGATTTCAGACTTCGCAGCGGATGCAAAGCATTGCTTTCAAACCTACTTACTCTCCCAAAGAAAAATATCATTTCGAAATGTTCTTTCCTTCTAATGCTTGAAATGTTGTATTTCTGAATGACAACTCTCCCTTTTGCATAAAGCGGAGTTCCTTCATTTCTGTTATGTTAGAAAATCCTTCCCCAAAACTGAGATCGTCAAAAAGATCCATGAAAACAGTGTCAATTTTTGGCAGGTATAATAATATATTGTCCGGAAAGGTCTTTCGCACGTTGAAGATATTATTGTTAATAATCAGTGTGTGCAAGCTTTTCAAAGGTTCGAAAGTGGAAGCTACGAACGAAGACGCATCCAGCAGATTGAATGATATATCAAGGTAATTGAGGTTTCCCAGATGATCAAATGCACCAGGTAAAATTACTGACAAACTGTTTGACGTAAGAGAAAGGTGTTTTAAATATGGTACATTAGGAAACGACCCTTTGCGTAGGATGTTGATATTGTTTTTTTCAAGGTTAAGCAAGGTTGTGTTCATCGGTAGATCCTCAGGTACGACCTTGAGATGACACGATGCACACATGATTTGATATACATCTTCTAATCCATGTATACTGCAGCAATCAGAGAGTCCATCTGAAACAATAACAACATATTGATTACTAAGACTTATTTAATAAAGACCAAATTAGTTTCTATACGTGAATCAGTTACATTTTAGAAGCTTCTTTTCGAAAAGCAACTACAGCAACAAAAACACTTTTCCTGCCAAGCATGGGAAACACGTTAGACGGAGAATGTCCCGATTTCGACCAGCGATTCATTTCTATTGATGACAATATATTATTTTGCAAATACATACGTTTCTGACCTCTGTAAAATGCTTAATAATTTTTGACGGATATGACAAATACTGACTTAGATATGGCATTAAGACTAGAGGTGATATTGCAGCAATTATGCTCTCAGAAAGAGCTCCACTTTTGAAATAATGTTTCAATGGATCATTCGCAAGTGTGATAGCAAAAAAATATATTGACTCTTTACGATATTAACATAACAATTGTAAAACTCGTGACATGTAGTGAAAATATATATACCTGACCTCAAATAGATACTAATGTCAGTACCATATTATAAATATCTATACCTGACCTCAATTAGATACTAATGTCAGTACCATATTATAAATATCTATACCTGACCTCAATTAGATACTAATGTCAGTACCATACTATAAATATCTATACATGACCTCAAATAGATACTAATGTCAGTACCATATTATAAATATCTATACCTGACCTCAAATAGATACTAATGTCAGTACCATACTATAAATATCTATACCTGACCTCAAATAGATACTAATGTTAGTACCATATTATAAATATCTATACCTGACCTCAATTAGATACTAATGTCAGTACCATATTATAAATATCTATAACTGACCTCAATTAGATATTAATGTCAGTACCATATTATAGATATCTATACCTGACCTCAATTAGATATTAATGTCAGTACCATATTATAAAACAAGCTACAAGAAAGTATTATATATATATATAGCAATACTTTGGACTGTTCAAAGAAATGAACAGCGATTATTCTTCCAAGCTGGATTTTATAACAGGAAGTCTTCCAGTGCATTCCTTCTTTCCCCTTTTACCTTTGAACTTGAGTGCACTATGCATATGTATATCAATGGTTTGTATGCTCTGTCGAGCTCACCTTTATAGATTTAGGGCCGATGGTTGCTAATGATTTAGATACTTGTAGACTAGATATGTATATATATATAAATGTTGTTTTTCAAGAATAGCATCGTATAAACATAAAATTAATTTTTCTTTGGTTTCATGGTAAATACTCAAATGTGATTGGTCGAAAAATTCTTTTCATTCTTCTATGAAAGAAATTCCGAGAATGGCGCGAAAAATGTGACATCACAATACGACAATTGACGTTGCGTATTGTTTTGAGAAAAAGAATCCCATTTAAAACCAGTATAATTGCACATAAAACATGTTTTAAATTAGAAAATCATTTTCAAAAATTATTTATAAGCGTTGATGTCTTTTTTTTTTTAAGTTTCATAGGGGTATGAAACAAATTTTGTTTGCAAACTTCTGTAAGAATCCGCTACGCGGATTCATACATTTTGCAAACAAAATTTGTTTCATACCCCGATGAAACTAAAAAAAATGACATCAATGCTTAAATGAAACAGGCTAAATGAAGAGAAAAAAGAATAAAAGAATTTAATGACACTAACCAGCGGCTTTTATTAATTATTTCCTGGTTTGGGCTGTATATGGGATACATTTGTAATATGTATATAGCTACTGTGTATGAACTGTACGGTAAGCTAATTTATCTTAATCAAAATAAATGTTGTTATAAATCGAAATTTCGAATGTCAGAGAAATGAAATATTTACCTGAGTAACTGAAAATCAGTTGAAAGCAGATCAGTAGAGAGAGTAACGGGTTCCACATACTGTCGAAATGTCTGGCATACAGGAAGTAGTACCGTTAGGCACACATATGACATGTTGTTTATGTGTAAACATCAACAAAAGGGCTATATTTAACTAAACTAATATTGTGTGATCAGCAACGTCAGCTTTACCGCACGTTTTCAAGTCAAGTACTTATCGTTTATAATTTCGGTAAAATAACCAATGGCAACCATACATGTATTTCATTGTTCTAATACTGATGTTTTTGCTAAGACTTAGATATTAGTCTGTAAATACATGTATATAGTTAGGTAACTTCACGGGCAATAATTGACAGCGGAATGAAAACCTTCACAAAAAAATAGGTATTTCCCGACACTGTTGTACAATTATAACACTAGGCTTTTGAATTTGACAGAAAATCACTGTTGTTGAGCTATAATGTACATAAGTTTTTATTATTGCTGATAAATCTAATATATTAAGTGTATATATGCCATTATTTGCACATATCTATATCTACTATCTGTATTAAGGGTATGTGAATGCTTGTGAATGTTTTTTTTTGTACTGTACTATCTGTAATTGTCATATTATGTAAAAAGCTTTATAACTTATCATGTTAACTTAAAGTGTTTTAGCAAATATATTATTTTGTTATGTATGAAAAGGAACATTTTAATATATTCATGTAGTGTTTCATCGTCATGACCCACGTGTATTGCTGTTCCCTCACTTATAGCATTTATTGCAAATTTTTATGAATATATATTTAAAACAGTGATCAAGCATTAGCTAAAAATCAATTGTCATTGAAGTAAATATATAAATAACACTTATTTATAACGCATATATATATCTAGCCAAGTAAAATCCGAAATGAAATGGAGCAAGTGCACAAAAAAGTTCACATAACGGTTGAGCCTATAGAAACACATCTACACTGATTGTGTCAAAACAAACATATCGCTATGCATACTGCATTGTAAATCTAAATATGTCAATAAATCTTCGGTAACAGAATTTTCACAACAATCCAAACACACCGCTTCGTCAACACAGATCGGAGTCTCGCCAGTATGGGCGTGGCCAATTGACCGACTTTGAAAGCTTCTTTCTGATTGGTCAGTTCGCTACGGTATGACAGGTTACTAGCGGAGTAAAAGTTTAACAGCGTACTTGTAGCGATGTAAAACAATGTTTCTAACCATATTTAACAGTAAACGTATTAGAATGGAGATGTTACGTTGTTTTTCGTGGGCATACTGGCGAGTAGAACATAAAATCGGTCTCGAGTTCATTGTCGGTACCCATGTGACCTGTCTGCGCATTGATCTGGCATCAAACGAGTGAAACGAAGAGAGGAGTCCGTTGGGCCGACTACAGGAAAGAAATATATGGGTATGGCCCATAGTACGTTTTTGCAGAACAAAACTTTTTCATCCTCAATATTAAGTCACCGATTATGTAAACTCGATTAAAATTATATCTGTAAAAAATTAATGAAAGATTCCAAAGAGTTCCAATGGTGAACCTGCAAGAGTTATCTACCCTGCTGATTTAAAGATATTCACAGGCCGATTGACAAATATCTATAAATGCTTATGGGATATCCATAATTAATTTATGGTTTACCTTAAATAGTGACTTTTAAACTCATATATTTTGGAAGACACAAGATTATATATCCTAATACTGACGACTGCCACGTCAATTTGGGATCCAAGATTTCAAGTTGTGCTCCAAATCAATGATCGACATAGGCTCTATACTACCAAGTACTTCATTCTGTCTAAATTTCATCTCAGCAATTTCAAAAGGTTAAGGATTGTCTAGGGTTTTTCAATAACCAATGTGATATAGTATACAGTGGAACTTCGTTAACTCGAACTCGGATAACTCGAATACCCCGCTTAACTCGAAGTACCTCGCCGGTCCCGGCCGAATTCTCTCTTTATCTTAGTAAAAAAAACTCGGAAAATTCGAATTCGGATAACTCGAAAAACTCGGATAATACGAAGTAAAAATTTGGTCCCAACAATAAAAAATCCTACTTGAAATGTTCGAATAACTCGAAGTATAATTTTTGTCGATCGGTGGCAAACGCCGACATTTTTTAAGAGCTAAATTCCGTTTGTAATACTGAACATATCGGCACTACTAACCTACATGCTATTATAAGTGTTTCATAAATTCATAAAAGAAATTGTCGGTTGAATCTTATAACAACAAGTCTTGGTGATAAAAAGTACTGCTTTACTTACATCAGGTAATTTCCCAAGGCGGTCGCCGATATCAGTACACACGATAGTCAACAACTCATCTACCCGTTCGCTCAAGCGGAACTAATCTCTGACACACCGGTAGATCTACCCGGCTGATGTTTTTACAGGTGTAGAAATGACACAGTCACCGGCGCCTATTAAATCTTTAAACTGCTGAAACAATAGCGTAATTACTGCCGAGGTGTTCAGAGTACAACTGTAACGGTCAGTGCTGTCTATTAAATCGGATAAAACGCCAACTCAGTTACAGTAACATTTTATACGCACATGCGCAGCCCAACTTCCGGTGCTAATACACATGGAAATGGCGTGGTTATCAATAAAAAGTAAGTAGGCCGATCAAACTGTATTTTATACATGTCCAATAAAAGGTAATGGTTCTGTTACGTTTTGTATGCAATCTGTGTTAAACTTAAACGGTTATTTGTTTTGACATTAATAACTTGTTATTTTGTCGAATTCCGTTTTATCGTTTACCTCTTGCAAACATGACTTGCACATCAGATCGTTATATATTGAAGTGACTAAGTGAAAGAAACTTTATCGTGACTGTATATCGGCAAAACTACAACAAATTACAAGTGACATAACGAAACATTACATATATATTTACATGTATTGACCAGTCTTCACACTAAACTGATGAGCGACAGAGCGAAGTTATAATGATTATATAATGTTGACAAATATTGACCAAACTTTTCACCAAAGACGATAACTCGCTTAATTCGAACACTCGGATAACTCGAAGTTTTTTCGTGGTCCCGTCGACTTCGAGTTAACGAAGTTCCACTGTACTTGATGTGCGCGCACACATTCCTACGGGTCTATGACCTACGTGGCACGGGCAGTAATAGTCTTTAGTTGGACATCTGACATGCTGACGTGAACCCAATCATTGTATTTGGCCTGTCTCTTGTGTCTAGAACGAATCTGGCATCGGACAAGGTCTAGGGAGTGCTGATAAAGCACAACGTCATATTATCCATCTACACACAAATGTTCCGTGGTGTCACCTAGATCCAACGATAAATGGTAGGTTCCACGCGTAATAGTCTTTAAACCTGTGTTGCATTTAAAATCATTAAGCAAAGGAAATCTTTTTTTGTCTACTTCTTCTCTTTTATCTTCTTTTAAGCCCTCAGAGCCAAGAGGTTATGACTATCAGCCAAACAAAACTAGCCAAAGAGTGATTTCCACTCTTTACAATCCTTACAATTTATACAATGCACAACATGTTTCATGCTTCATTGCTTACTTTCATTACTTTTTCTTTTCGTACTCGCTTACATGCTACTAGCTTCAAACATGCATACATACATACGTACATACAAACATACACAAATGCTCATTCGATCCGATTGACGTCTGTACAGTCCCGAAAAAAGACTCGCTGACATACGATAAACAGACACTATGGCAGGCACTGACCGTCTTAAATCCTGTCACTGTTAGATATAAAGACCAGCACACAATTCACAGATAGTCTAAAAAAACACACAAAAAAACACACACAAAAACCACACCATCAGTCATATACACATATAAAAACGTTTATACTTAAGATCCACTCAATTACCGACAAGATGTACAATGCAAATTTTAGTCTCTCAATCATACACACAGAATTGTATACATCTCAATTAAGAGTCAGCTACATAAACACATACATATACTCAAAAAAGACAGTTACACTTTAGATCCACACAATTACAGACCGCAAGGGAAATCTTTTGGCTTCGAATTCTAAACAATGTATCACAACATCTGCATTTTTTACGCAATAAACAGTTTTAAGTACTTAATAACTAGACGTTATTTTCTTAACATAAAAGGAAATAAATCTATATCGCTGTCAAAAATATTAAAGATGACTTTTGTATGTTTTGACCTTAGTCTCTCCTTAAAAAACTACAACAATAACGAAAATATGTTAACCAATTTGATATAATTTGAATTTGCGAATGGTTTGAAATAAGTGAAAAGACAACAAAAATAGAGTAGTCGAGCTGATAAATATGGGAAGGAGGGAGGCTCCTGTGTAAAATTAAAACTACTGGAAACAGTCCTTCGGAATTAACGCAAAGCTTATAACTTAAAAAGGAGAACAAACGCTGAGCGTAAACATCCGGAAACCAATCATTTAGTGAGGAAGAAAGGAAATATTTATATAATACATTTTAAATTGAATATTAATTGTTATCTAACAATTTTTCAATATGTAATTAATCTCATCAGACCATAAATGTTGTCTCTTAACTAACATATCTTATTTTTGGTCAGGCCGATATAAATTAATCATATTTCTTATACATTACGAATAGAATTTGTCTTTTTAAAATGGTACCTTTCCGACTAAGGGCTCCTGCAAGTCAGTGCTTAATCAAATATGCCCAAGAAAAAATGGGTCTTAGATAAAACGTGTGCTAATAATTTTTACCGTCTGAAGTTAAGTCCCTTGTAGAAGTATTCCTACTAATCTGAACATTTGAAAAGCGCAGTGAAAACATCTCATTTCTCCAATTGCCCTGTGTCTGTGATAAATGGTGTGACCTTTTATATTAAGTTCATTAAAATCTCCGCAGAGATCAGGAGACAAACGAATGTGTATCACACAAAATATGTATCAAATCAAGACCCACCTTCAAACATCATGTTTTCTTTTTGCTTCTGTAGCCATTATGGAATTCGCATGCCCATGCACATTTTCATCCGGTTACTTGTAGGCAGTTTAAATGTCTTTTGAATCTAACAACACCTTCGAAACCTTTTCAATAATCGTCTACTTGTAGAAGTGATGGTATGTGATTTAGAAATTCAGGTTGTTTTTTTTAAAAACAATACTGGTGGGAATTGTTTTGCTTGAATGCTCCAGTTCCCTCGCTGATCTCACTAATCTAAGGTTATTTCCTACGACGTGTCTTGAGTTCCTGTCTCGTACAATGTGCCTTGGACAATTCCCACCTCAATTTAAAGTAAAAATCAATGTTCGATCATGAAATTTGCACCTATCTAGTTTTCATTAAAAATCGGTCATGCTGTAGGGTGATAAAGTTGAACAAAAATATCCAATTTATTTTATTTGCATTATGTACTGCAGTTAGGGTGTGCGAACTGTACTTGCTGCCCCAATGATTTGTAAGAGACGACTTAATATAAGACCTTATCGTTCTCTGTTTTTTTAAACAACTTTTGGCCTTTTGTTGAGCGTTCGCCCCTTCAAGGAAGTCTGTGAAGTTTAGCCACAGACTGAGACACACCGGAATAAAATAAAATAAATAAAATAAAATGATAGTTACTCTTCCTGTTTAACGTTCAGCACTTTTGAGTGTGTGAAGACTGGTTGCCAGGCTAATGTTGAGCGCTAAGTAGGAGTACCAACTGGCATTTATTTTAGACTCTAGTATGGCAAAGGGACAGAACCCAAAGCCTTTCTCACAGGGGTGGATATTCGACTAAAGGCCGATGGTGAGGCATTGCCGAGGGAGACATTAGGAAGAGGAAAATTGTTAAGAGAGCAGAGAAATGATAAGATCCCAAATTTGGTCACCTCTTTCGATCATGCTATGGAGTAGAAAACAATGTTTACATGCTACTTGCGAGACCTTCTACAGGAGAGCCTTTTCTTGAATTGGAATGTTCTGTGTAAAATATCAAATGAGTGTAATAATTACAAAATTATCTTAACCAGTAATCAATCAACAGAGAGGTGACAGTTCTGAAATCATATCACTTTTTACAGAATCCAGTTTTAAATCAACAATCATGTTTGGTCGCTACGAAAGCCGGTTGGGACCATTTTTGTAGAAGAAAATAAAAAAAAATTCGCGTTATTACGCGAAACTAACGCGTTATTTCGCGAAACTTACGCGTTATAACGCGAAACTAACGCGTTATTACGCGAAACTTTCGCGTTATTTCGCGAAACTTACGCGTTATTACGCGAAACTAACGCGTTATATCACGAATATATATTGATAGTTATAAGAAGTATCGGCTACTTTTGAAGAGTATTGACATGAGGCACGACAGTTTAGTGAGTTTTTATTTTGAGCTTAGCCTCCTATCCCAAGCTGAAATTTTGAGTTTTTTTAACAATAATGAATAGTGCTGTTTTAAGCAATTCAACACGTAAACGAACTCTGAAACGGTAGTGTTTAACAATAAGGAAATTAGTTCTCGGATATATACGATGTTGCATTATTCATTCTCAAAGAATTACAAAATTCTGGACAGAAAAAAAATCTTGGTTCTCGCCCTCCATCCTTACAGTCAGTATCTGATACTCTGAAACCATTTCATCGTCTGATATAACCTGCTGCGCATTATAACGCAAAAGTTTCGTGATATTATACAATTATCGACCTGTTTTCAGGTAAATATGATGATTTATAAACAACTCGAGAAAATGATATTTCCCGAGGCCGAAGGTCATCGTATTCACCTGAAAACAGGTTGATAACTGCTTTATTATATGACAAAACTGCAACATTTTCATATTACAGAATGATTATCATTACCTGTCATAGGATTGAAAAAATAATAGTGATCGACTGGAGAAAGGTTCAAAATGACATTTAAAAAGTTAAAGTCAACAATGAATTTAAACTTCATTATTTATTATTGCTTAAAATTCAACAAAATGTAAATGCTAAAACATCTAAAAATTCAGTCTATTAAACTCTGTCCGGGAGTACATACCTACACGTACATGTAAGCATGCATTTTTGACGACACGGATAGTTGGAAATTCCCTTGTTACTATATTTGGGTGTGTAATCGAGTTGTTGGATTGTTATGTCACCCTGGATTTGACGTCACGGATTGCGGGAGAGTCCCTGTTATTTATTTGGGTGCGTATTCGAGTTATTGGGTGGTTGTATCACTCTGTAGCGAGAGAGGGTACGGACAAAAGCCCCCCCCCCCCCCCAGACATTAGCCCCTAGGACAAAAGCCCCTTCATACTAATCAAAAAGTGGACAAAAGCTCCTTTATATATATATAAAAAAAATTAATTTCAATATATGTACATTTTCATTGATGTTGTATACTCATGAAAAGAAATATATCATTAATGTCTTCATGTGTATCAACAGTGAAATGTCTTTATTTGCACATGTATCAATTTGTTTTTTTTTATATCATTTCTTTGATTTTAATCATTCCTAAAATTAAAATGATTACAAGACAGAGCAACATGTTTGGTAAGGCAGTCATTATATTATAACTTGAGACACAGATACTGAAAAAGGAGATGTTTTAGGAACCTGATGGCACCATGTAATCGATGATTATTGATAAAATACTATTAAAAAATACAGATTTACTAATAGTATATAACGTATACCAACTAAATTTATATAGAAGGGGCTTTTGTCCGGGGGGTGGGGGTAAGGGACGGGGGTGTTTTGTCCTACACTGAGGCACGGATTCGGGGTTGATAATAATATTTGATCAAAGGGATAATGTTTAGAATTGCCCAACTGGAAAGGGGGGAAATCACAGTCATATAATAATATTTCGCGTAATTACGCGTTAGTTTCGCGTAATAACGCGTTAGTTTCGCGTAATAACGCGTAAGTTTCGCGATATTACGCGTTAGTTTCGCGTAATAACGCGTAAGTTTCGCGATATTACGCGTTAGTTTCGCGTAATAACGCGAAAGTTTCGCGAAATAACGCGAAAGTTTCGCGATATTACGCGATAGTTTCGCGTAATAACGCGTTAGTTTCGCGTAATAACGCGATAGTTTCGCGTAATTACGCGAAAGTTTCGCGATATAACGCGTTAGTTTCGCGATATAACGCGATAGTTTCGCGTTATATCGCGAAAAAAAAATTATTTTCTTCTACGAAAATGGTCCCAACCGGCTTTCGTAGGTCGCAGAGTGTGAAGCACGAGTGAAAAATATTGAAATATTTTGTTAAACGATTGAAATATATGTGATATTCAACGGTAAACCATTTAATATCCTCTATATATAAAATAACATAATAGTTGATCTACAAAGCTGTAAATGTTTCCTATCTCGTTGCACGCAATCTGTAATTGCATAAATGAATGAACAGTCATAAGCTTAAACATTTACATTTAAGTCATATCAGTAATAGAAATTCTATTACAGTTCTGCTGTTCATGCATTCAGACTGTTATGCATACATGCCAAGCTCCTTCACCTTCCTGAACACAGCCTGTGCAACCTCTGAATGCCGAAATCTCGATACATGGGGAATAGTCCGCCATTCTGATTCTTCAAAATAAAGCACAAGCTACTCCAAGTTTGAAATTGTCAGGTAGCAGTCAGTCAATGCATTGCAGCACCTTAAAAAGTAGGTCAATGGAAAATAACGACTACGAAAATATCAAAACATTTAAGAAAATATGACTATTTCATACAAATCGATTTTAATTTTAGTTGGTATATAATTTTATTTTGACCCATGCTGTTATTAACTCATGAAATTGATCAGCTCGATTTCCAGACAGATGTTTACCACAGGTATCTTATCCATCCTGGAACCAGATAAAACATTTAAATGGATGCTGAACAGCTCAGTAAATAGTGGCGTTACAACATAAAACGTGGTTTATGTCTTGACCAGAAAGTTATGTTAAGTATGCGTCTCTTTTCCTATCGAGATGTGATGTGATGTCTCGTAGCACAAAAACTGGGACTGTTGATTCCATAACATTTCTAATGGGTTCACTGCACATAGTGTATATCCTTATATGTCTGTATGTCCTTGACTTATTAAGGAAAACAAACTTTGTGTTTGTTTGTCCTTGTGTTATTCCTATATTAGAACTGCTTCTCTTGAAACAAACCTATTAACTATTGAATCGAACAAATATAAAAGGAATGAAAAAACAACAGTTTTACACAGTTTTTCATATGATCGGATCGCTTTTAAGACCGGGAGTTGTATAATATATAGACGCGGAGCGGAACAGAATTTCTTTGATCTACATTTAAATATTTTGTCCACTTTGAAATAATTTAAAGGATATCATTAGAAGCTCAAAGGTTTGGAGGATTAGGATATAGTAAAGTATGCAACTCTTCCTTGTCTTTGTCCCAAATTGACATGAGATACCCATTACTGTAGACAAGACACCAAGCAATACAAAGATCTAACGTATCTTATTTCTTGTCTTGATTTTATCTGAATGTAATTCTACTACAAGAAAACCAGTCAAACAAGTTGCAGCAAATGTGTAGCGAAATATAAAGATTTTTAATTTCAACAGTTCGCGGTCGACGCCAACGGAAGCAAATGACATGCATGTATTTGAGTACACTCACATGCTTCCCTGCTTCAATTAACAATTAAACGCTTATGACACCATGGATATTCACCTGGCCTCATAATTGTATTTATATCGACGATAAATACAATCTAAACACGAGTTTAATTGGTATATTTACTTTTACTTATGTGAAAATCTGCATTTCTTACCATAGATATATTCTGTATTTTCACCCATTCCTTGTATGTTCATTTGGAAGAATGGCATCGTTAAATCAAAGTCCTTTCTGTGATTGATTTACAACTAATCTGACACACCGTACAAAGCTTTACGGTGACGATGATCAAATAGCCCCAAAATGACGTGGCATAGCGCTGCGATTGTTCTCAATCATTATCCTCACTGCGTTTGCTACATTTGTAGCGCATACCGAAGTATTTCCATGACATTGATCAAAATGACGTAACAATCAATATAAGGTTATCTTGACTGAATCTATACGCTCATAGATGCAACCCAGATTACCATCGATACAATGGGAGAATGTTGTTCCAAATGTTTCTACATTACGATAAATTAATGATACACACATTCGGTTATAAATCAATTAATAAATGAATACGTCAGCCGCATGTAATATGTATTAAATGGAGCGCGACATTGATTGTTGACAACCTTTTCTAGCAGGTAACTTTATTTCGAAGGTAAGTCACATACATGTATACATGTATGAATATAGTCTACCGTATCAATTTTTTCAATCTTGTATTTAGATATAAATCTTCCTGAAAGATTTTGTGTTATTTTGAAAATAATATTAAAAGAAATGATAAATGATAACTTGAAGACGCCGTTTAACGCAAAGAAATTTGTGTTCTGACGGTAGTCTATATAAAATATACACGATAAAATCGAACATACATTGCTTTATGACGGTGCAGGGTAAGGGGTCATGGTCAGTTGACCCCAATGTTTACCATAAAACGGTATATTTTTAGCTAATCAAGAAGCGCCTGTTATATGCCTGTTCCGCAGTGTATACAAATTGAACGGGCTATCGAAACAGTATTGAAAATATTAATTGACCTCTGAGATATCTGTTGTGCTATTGGGTTATTTCTTTCCGGGTCATTGCCCGTTAAAACAATGGACAATCCCCAAACTTTGCATACTTTGTGCACTAAATACATCATTTTGGACATTAAGTGGCTAGCAATTGGAGCAGCCATCTTAGTTTGGTTGACATTCGGAACTCTCGGATGTTGTGTGATGTCTCGTAGCACAAAAACTGGGACTGTTGATTCCATAACATTTCTAATGGGTTCACTGCACATAGTGTATATCCTTATATGTCTGTATGTTCTTGACTTATTAAGGAAAACAAACTTTGTGTTTGTTTGTCCTCGTGTTATTCCTATATTAGAAGTGCTTCTCGTGAAACAAACATATTAATTATTGAATCGAACAAATATAAAAGGAATAAAAAAACAACAGTTTTACATAGTTTTACATATGATCGGATCGCTTTTAAGACCGGGAGTTGTATAATATATAGACGCGGAGCGGAATAGAATTTCTTTTGAATACATTTAGATATTGTGTCCACTTTAAAATAATTTAAAGGATATCATTAGAAGCTCAAAGGTTTGGAGGATTATGATATAGTAAAGTATGCAACTCTTCCTTGTCTTTGTCCCAAATTGACATGAGATACCCATTACTGTAGACAAGACACCAAGCAATACAAAGATCTAACGTATCTTATTTCTTGTCTTGATTTTATCTGAATGTAATTCTACTACAAGAAAACCAGTCAAACAAGTTGCAGCAAATGTGTAGCGAAATATAAAGATTTTTAATTTCAACAGTTCGCGGTCGACGCCAACGGAAGCAAATGACATGCATGTATTTGAGTACACTCACATGCTTTCCTGCTTCAATTAACAATTAAACGCTTATGGCACCATGGATATTCATCTGTCTTCATAATTGTATTTATATCGACGATAAATACAATCTAAACAAGAGTTTAATTGGTATATTTACTTTTACTTATGTTAAAATCTGCATTTCTTACCATAGATATATTCTGTATTTTCACCCATTCCCTTGTATGTTCATTTGGAAGAATGGCATCGTTAAATCAAAGTCCTTTCTGTGATTGATTTACAACTAATCTGACACACCGTACAAAGCTTTAAGGTGACGATGATCAAATAGCCCCAAAATGACGTGGCATAGCGCTGCGATTGTTCTCAATCATTATCCTCACTGCGTTTGCTACATTTGTAGCGCATACCGAAGTATTCCCATGACATTGATCAAAATGACGTAACAATCAATATCAGGTTATCTTGACTGAATCTATACGCTCATAGATGCAACCCAGATTATCATCGATACAATGGGAGAATGTTGTTCCAAATGTTTCTACATTACGATAAATTAATGATACACACATTCGGTTATAAATCAATTAATAAATGAATACGTCAGCCGCATGTAATATGTATTAAATGGAGCGCGACATTGATTGTTGACAACCTGTTCTAGCAGGTATCTTTATTTCGAAGGTAAGTCACATACATGTATACATGTATGAATATGTTCTACGGATAAATTTTACAATCTTGTTTTTTTATGTAAATCTTCCAGAAAGACTTTGTGTTTTTTTGAAAATAATGTTAAAAGAAATGATAAATGATAACTTGAAGACGCCGTTTAACGCGAAGACATTTTGGTTCTGACGGTAGTCTATATAAAATATACACGATAAAATCGAACAAACATTGCTTTATGAAGATCTGACGGTGCCCGGTAAAGGGTCATTGTCAGTTGACCCCAATGTTTACCATAAAACGATATATTTTTAGCCAATCAAGAAGCGCCTGTTATATGCCTGTTCCGCAGTGTATACAAATTGAATGGGCTATCGAAACAGTATTGAAAATATTAATTGACCTCTGAGATATCTGTTGTGCTATTGGGTTATTTCTTTCCGGGTCATTGCCCGTTAAAACAATGGAAAATCCCGAAACTTTGCATACTTTGTGTACTAAATACATCATTTTGGACATTAAGTGGCTAGCAATTGGAGCAGCCATCTTAGTTTGGTTGACATTCGGGACTCTCGGATACTATGTATTTGATAAGCTCCAACCGTGAGGTTTCCGAGGGAAAGCAGATTCGGGCTTTCTTATTATTATTTACAGAAAACCATGTTAACCTTATTTCGACCCCGAATTCGGCTCTTTATCCAATGATTTGTAACATATTTACTATGTACATGGCAAGGTTACCCAAAAATATTTATTAAATGCAAAACATACTGTGCTCCACATATATATATACATTCTTTCTCTATTCATTGTGACTTACAATTTGCCCATTCACCTTAAAAATAATTATTTAAATATGTTGATGATACGGATAAGAGATGGGTAATTCAAAGACAAAAATCGCCATTCTCAGATATCATTCTTTATTTAAATTAAATGCATTTAGAATCAATGAAATACATGGCGTTTTAGCGGCATTGATTGCGTAAGTAAATGAATGGAAGTCAAAACAAGATGACCTTTGTTTAACTTACGATTCTTACACATTAAATCCGTTTGTACAATAAACGGCACAAAGTATATTAATTTATATATAATATCTATCTTCAATGTCTGGTTCCGTTGTTTACACCATTGCTCTCATTTGAGAATGCTACTTAACTCGAACTTGGCCTGGATTCGCTTGGAAGGCGTCTTCGTTGAGGCAGGAGAGGCTTCCCATTCGGGAACCCTCAGTCTTTTTCACTTAGTTCATATTCTGCCCCTCTTATCAAGTCTGAGTAAGAATGACGGTTTCGTTAAAATGTCGGTATTTTCGAATGTTGTCGTGTTATCACGAACTTAGAAATTGGATCATATATTGACTTCGTTAGAATTAAAATGAGCTTATTATGAAAGTATTTTACCGGAATGGAGACAGCATGTATTTTAAATTCATTACAAACATTTTGTTCGGCATATAATTATCAGACATATCCATTGCATATTGAGACCGATGTGCCGATCCAATGTGCGTCCTGATAAAAGTGACGTCACCAAAGAAGTCTAAAATAAAACCTATCGTGACACAATGATATCATGTGTACACATATGTTGCAAACGAGGTCACCCCTAACACGCGGAAACACACATGGACATGCACCTATACACCTACGCTTTCCTGAACAAATGCCGAACTACGGAAAAATTTCTACAATACAGAAGCACCTGCTCAATCTCACGAGCGTTCTATTTCTGGAGACGAATTTATGCATTTAGAATGAGATGATAGCTATACAGACTTGTTATCACTATAAAGCCGACGGCAGTGTCCCTGACCACTGTACTTTACAAACAGGCCCAGGACACCTACTGCCCCACATAGCTTCATCAGAAACCCTAACCTTAACATGCATATTGCCTCAAAGAACAATGAGTACTAGACTGTCAACTCTACAGTGCAACAGATCGCTAACTGAATACATTACTCTGGTTACAAAATTCGTACTTCCGACTGTCTAACATAGAGCACTCAATGAACACTTTACTTACAAGACACGTGTTACCTACTGTCCAACAGTACACTGAATGAACTCTTTACCTACAAGACACGTGTTACCTAATATCCTAAAGACCACTTACTGAACACTTTACTTTACTTACACATGCTACCTACAGTTCTACAGATCTTTAACCGAACACGTTACTCTACTTACAAGACTAGTGTAACCTACTGGTCGACATGATTCGTCAGAAATCTCTATATTGCTTTGATAGTGAGTTGCTGACCCATAAGCCACTTATTAATGAAGGTACGTACAGATAAATAAACCCACAATAACTACCTTAATTTACCAATGAGACTCAGATTAACTGCTACGTTACAGATCATTCTAAAAATTGTATTAATGGTATTCTCGATACTGCTCAACATTCACTGGTAGTCTAAAGATATATACAAGTCACGTAGCACATACTACTCCTTATAAAGAACATCTCTCTTTACGCCCGAACGGAGTCTTATGTCATACACTGCTCCTTATGATTATTATGGCGCACGTGTCACGTGTCATTGGCTGCTTCTTGGCGCATGTGTACTTCTGCACCTAGTTACCCGCCATATATTACGTCTTGACATATCTTTCCCCACACACGTGTCATGCACGTGTCTCATACTGCCCGTAGGTCCGTCTCTCTATAAGGAAGGCAATCACTAGCTATTTGCTTCTTCCTAATCCCCATATTTATTTCCTTGTTATACAATACTTCTAAGTCCACCTTTGTGTATGTCTACGTATCATGTGACTTACAGTTATATCTTAAAAACGTGAAATACGAATTGATTATATAAGGTAAAGTATAATCAATGCATGACTTCATCAATTTGGTTAACATTTTTGAAGCAAAATTAGATATAACGAGCTGTAATTTGTTGTCTAAGATATCGTACATAGACAATCAGGTCATGTCACACCTTGGGAGCTAAAAGCTAAAATAACAGAGCTTATCACCTTTACACATGTAAATATCATAGCTACTTATCTTAGCAACATTGCTACCAGAATGCCGTTGTTAATGATGATAGTATGTATTGCTATTAATTATAGGATACTCTATGCACAATTCCAACCAAGATACTGTCAAACAGCTCTCTGGTAATTATGATTGACTTTTTATGCATGTTTTGAGGGATGCAGATTATAGAAGATGGGAAAATTTATGGTCGACATTATATTTTTAGATACATTATATTTCCTTGTGTGATATAAGACGTGTTGGATGCTTATTGATATACCTAGTGGTCCTATTTTCACTGCCCCACTTAATATTTGAGATAATGACTTAACCCGGATTTGACCTAGATTTATATGGTGTGTGTCGTTGATGGTATAATTAAATATGTACGTTTTAGGTATCTTCCTGCAAATATATAATTCTTGTTCATATTTTGTTGTCGCTTTATCTTGAGTTAGAATTATTATTATGTCTATATTTTGTCTCGTTCCTATATTTTGCATTCTGTACTGATAATTATAGATATTTATTGTGTACAAACAAACATATCTAAGTTATACGGTACTTTGGCAGGAATGATTTCGATTCGCTATTCTTTTTTTAATTAACAAAAAAAAACAACAACAAACAAACAAAGAAACTAATTAAAGGTAGATTTAAAAATTTAGTTGCTAAATCAATCGCCATTATGTTTAAAAAAAACCTTATATATTATTCATAATCAATATTTTTACCGGTGACATTATGTTTTTAATTCCACTGCTTTATCTACGTGCAACACAATATAGAAATAGAATATATATTTTGTCATTAGAATAAAGAAATAGATAAAGCTCCAGACCTGGGAGAAACAGATAGGCGGCACCAAGGTCACTGGTTTGCCGCCAAGGTCACTGGTTCGCTTCTAAATGGCTGACTTTATGTCCGTCCATTTGATATCAACTTCGGTATGTAGTATAGTTGATAATGGGTCACGATTACATTTGTATTACAATCGCATCTGTTTAAGCATTGATGTCATTTTTTTAGTTTCATCGGGGTATGAAACAAATTTTGTTTGCAAAATGTATGAATCCGCGTAGCGGATTCTTACAGAAGTTTGCAAACAAAATTTGTTTCATACCCCTATGAAACTAAAAAATAATTGACATGAACGCTTATAATTAATTTTTGAAAATGATTTTCTAATTTAAAACATGTTTTATGTACTGGTTTTAAATGGGATTCTTTTTCTCAAATCAATACGCAACGTCAATTGTCGTATTGTGACGTCACATTTTTCGCGCCATTCTCGGAATTTCTTTCATAGAAGAATGAAAAGAATTTTTCGATTAATTATAAATAAATGAACCTGCTACCTCCATTCCATGATTAGTTAGATTGAATTGGAAGTCTTTCGCTGGTCTTTTTAATATCAATTAACCTAATGCATATCTTGTTACTGCCTAAATTTTGGCATTCAGTTGAGTGTCCGCCCCATGGGAGAGATGTTTTGCGCCTTGTCCAGTTTATTAAAATGGTAGTTGCTTACCGGTAAGATTCAGCTTGTCACCCGGCATTTTTTAAGGGGGACGACTGGTTTGCCCGTTGTCAGTATATATCGTATAAGTTATTATTTTTTACAGTGCTTTTGTTGGAATTTATTGCTTTTCTAAGTAGTAAACATAAATGGTAGAACCGATCAAGTTATAAAATGGATTAAAAGGAATGAGAAACGAGATGATGTTGACAAATCGAAAACATCTGATCTAGGACTAATAACAAACACATATTAAGTGTAACAATATGTCAGCATAGCTGTACAGGACTGTGGCTTGACTCTCTGTAAGATGCCTTACGAAAAGCTTGATTCTTAAAGATTTAGATTTATTCAGTAAAATTATCGTTCGTACTTTACAAAAATCCCATGTTCAATGAAAAGTGGGTCCCTCTGAGATCATGGAAACTTTCTAACATGTCTTCTGCTTAGGAAATATAAAAGAGACCAGAATCAGTTAAAACGCTCTTTGTCTTCAATATTCTGTTGACTTTACTTGACCTTTTTTGAAATGCATTGATAGTTTAACGTGATTTGTACAGGAGGTATATATTATGCACATTACTGGTGTATTGAAAACAGGTAAAATGACTAATTATGATTTCTGTTACAAATAATGTTCAAAGTTTATGACGTAAAATAGACAAAAACCAACTGTCGTTGAACATCTATACATATAAGTATATAAGTTGGTAACACAACTGTGTAAAATAAGAGGTAACCTTTGTTGTTATTGATAAACGTAGACGTAAGTTAGGTGTCTTATCAATTAGATATTAATCTTAACTAAAGTTTTCCTCGTTTGACAAAACCGTGTGTACTCCTAATGACAAAATGACACGGCATTAAGTGCTCTTCCGATAACCTCGCTGAAATCTCAAAAACGTGTCATTTCATTTGTCAAACAAAATCGTGAATATTTAAAAAAAATATAACAAATTAAAAATGAATTGATAAAAAAATCAAAATGCAAAAAATCAGCAATATTTTCATATTATGGTATATAAAAGTAAGTACGATATATTTTTGTTCCCCGTATCAACATTTCAAGGCTTAAGTACTCGGATTTCGTACGTCAAAGATCCAGTATATGTATCCGTAACTATGTTTGACGGGTACAGCGGTTGTTTATTTCTACTCCCTTTTAAGGACATAGCGACAGGTCGATACCGACTGCCGTATCTGTTCATAGTAAACTAGATTATATGTCCACCTTTACTACGTCACAACGTGGCCCGTTATCAGGGCAAGCCCAATGATAAAAGCGACGGCTCGTTGTTTTCGCCCTCAGCAATCGTGGACACTCCAAGCGGTCGCCATGAGAATTCTGATCATACTTGCGCTGTGTTTGGTTTGCGCAAATGCCTTAAAGGGCAGGCGTCGTACACGAGTTTTACGTCAGACCGCCTCCGGTGAGTGGATTAATTTTATACATGATTTCTTATATTGTTTTATTCGGGAATATATGGATATATTCATTTAAAACAGCAATGCCTTGGAAAGACATGGCGTACTGGTATTTATTCTGTCCAGAGGAAGTTTAGAATTATCGGACATATGCTATAATGAGGAATGCAACACTTTGATCAAGCTTGTCGCACAACTTTTCTGCAGTTCTAAGTTTTCCCCCAATTTGCTTTATTCCAAATATGTATCTAAACAAGGACAGCAACATACAGGTTGAAGGCCCTGTAGTAATTTTTTTTCCCAAAGTTTATTCAAGTAATATTGAAGAAGTATCATTGCCTGTAGCATAAGTGATTAACCATGCTTTATGATCAAAAGATACTGGCATGTTGTGGTCAGTATTCCTAAGATAAATATTTGCTTCAGTACAACGGAGAAGCCAATCTACGAAAGACTTAGAAAGACGGAATGCTCTATTTTAATTAAAAAGGGAAAATTTCTATTGGTACATATTTTAGATGCGTTTTTAAAAAACCTTGAAGAACTCGATGATACACTTGTCTGCAACGAGCTTTTAATACTTTCTTTATTAAATCTAAACAGCTGATTAGCTATTACAGGCTACATATAAAAAATTAAAATACTGATATGCTATTGCTTGAAATATAGTTTTGATATGCAATTCCTATACATTTAAAGCATAGTTTACATTTAACTTCAACTAAATATTGTGTAAAATTTCTATTGAACATCCTATCATTAACAAGAATATACAAAAAGTACAACAACCTCCATAAGTCTTTTCAAAATCTTTGCGAAGATTCCATTGAAACAAGCTACGTATGCATGTTGGTTTGTTTTGTAATTAAAAGGCAATTATACTTCCACAATATGTCGGAGTATGATTTTCACCTGAAAATGTTTAAGTTATCGGACATAGGAGTACGGCGTATTTAATGTTAGATGAGGAGCTCTAGATGCTCGCTATGGTAAGGAATGCACAACAAAACAACCTAATAGCGAGTGATACATTTAAAATTAATCTAGAAATGGTTATAGTTTATGAGGTAAAACCTTCCTCAGTAAAATTAGCGTCTGAGGGTTTGGGAAATATATAACAAAAATATATATCGCCAATGCAAACAGTTAACATATTCACACACCGGATAAAAGTTATTCCCCTCCCAGAACAGCACGCGTAAGTAATTTGCGTGTACTGTTTTCATTGAGGACGATCGAAGTGAAAACGTAAATATAGCAATTTATAATAATTAATTCGAAATACTTATCATCTTTATGATGTTGTGAGAATCTTTGTAGGGCATTTCGGAATAATTGAAACACTTCGATATAGAATGTAATACATTCATTACACAAAATTATTATGACATTTTATGTGGATTTATAAGCAATGCCTTTATTTGTGTATCATATTCTGCAAACAACCAGTTAAGAATGATGTTGTGAAATTTTTATAATCAAACTAATATCAATTTGTTTCTCCAGAGTTTGATAAGATCATTTGAATTAGATGTATGATCCATTATAGTGACATATTAACGTTACAAACTCGAAGATGTGAGATGATCATATCTCAGTTAATATTGGTTTTCGTAGGTATTGCCTGTTTAGTCTATGCAATTTTTTAAATGCCCATCAACAATTCGCATCATATAATGAAGAGATAATAGCCTAAAAGCTGAAATCTAAAAGTACATCTTACTCCAAAACGATTTGCATAATGTAGACGATATTACTGAAGAGTTGGCCCGATGAACTGACATGTTTGTTAGGTTTTATCTAGATTTGATTGAAAGTATTGTTTAAAAGCTAACTGTAAAATCAATTTATCTATAGAATTATTACAATAATTAATAAAACAAAAACCGGTTAATATATATATAAGGACAGGCTCGTGATCTTAATGTTCGCATTCTACATAATGACTCACACAACTTAATAAGCCAATCAGATGCTTTTTCACTTTCACTTGAACCAATTCCTTAACGAACATGTGTTTATGAGGCTTGTAGTTATCTTCTTGAGTTATTAGCATATGGAATAGGTTCTACATATACGAGAACAAAGAATAGGACTTAAGACTGAAGAATGCGGAAAATCTCCAGGTAAGGGTACCCCGTCAGCTATAAATGTAAGGGTTACTGTTTGTCGAGTGCCTGTGTCGTCAAACATATACATTAACATTTGTTTTCAGGTAGCGAAAACTTTAATCTCAAATTTGATATAAATGTAACGTCAATTGAACTTTAAATAAGCAGATGATGGGCTGGAGCCACTAGAAATAACTTACAGTAAAATTTGTAGCTGTGTGAGTCCGAACAGTGCAACAGCTGACTAGTGCATGACGGCTGTGTGAGAAGCAACGCTCGCCGATAAGGACACTGCATGTCATTTAAACGAACACAGTCAGCATTCGATACCAGACTTTTGTTTTCTAGACAGGTCACAGATAGCACGTGACACGAACCGGATGTCTGACACGGCCTGACTTATCCAATACCAACTTATATGAACTCGTCGTATCAGCCATTGTCTTCCTTTTCTGCACGTGATCTTTGGAACGATTTTTTTTCCATTTAGCATAAGTAATTACAAACATTTTTTTTCTATTTTCAGAGTTTATACTTTTGTTCTGTCTATTCTGATGTTCTTTATTTTAGACGTACTTATAACTCACAAGGTCGTTGGCACCATTTTTGAACGGTCACGAAGTTAACCGGAAACATATATGCATTTGCACTTTCTTCCAGCACGATGAGGCATTCTGTTCAAATGAATTCAGTGTATCTGCAACAAAATGATAACTGTATAGGAAACTTCCTTTTCTATCTATGCAGGAGTGAAGAAAAAACTTTTGTCGTATATTCTAATGCCGTAAGAATTTGTCACAGCTGAAGGTCCGGATATCCTTTGTTGTATTCTGCATTAGCGAAAGTTAAGCAAATTATCACTATATCCATGTGCATGTTGATAGATTTAAGTGCGTGTGCGTGTGTGATATGCTTCCCATTTAAACACTTTGGATAAAAATAATTTTTCTCCTAATTGTCTTTCACATTCTTTCTACGCTTTTGTTAGTTCTGGAGTCAAATTACGCATCCGTCTTCTTTTAGACTTCATGAAAAAATACGCATAGAAGCTATTTCGGGTGCGGTTTTTGGATTCGCCAAAAAAAAAACAACAAACAAACAAAAAAAAAAACAAAAAAAAACTGTACAATCCACAAATTCACGTTCTTTGCATTGTGCTTACTCATCCCTTTCTTTCGGATTATTTGACAGGTGGAGGATGTATGTATGATGGAAAGGTCTACCAGCAAGGGCAGACTTGGACAGTACCATGCAAGTATGACTGCACATGCCAAGATGGCACTGCTGGGAAATACCAGTGCACGGAAGTGTAAGTGTGCGCAAGTCACTCAGAATAATAATATATAAATATGCTATTATAGTTTACTATGTTCCGGTAATGGGATTTAATTTCAAAAATGCACGTTGATGGCACTATAGCTTGCGCATGTGGGTTAATGTTGCGTCCTGTTTTGTTGCTCATTAGTGTATTCATGTAAAAAATACATTGTTGTACATTGTTGCAACTTGTACATTCCAATGACGTCACATTGTTTACAGATCCCGCGTTGTGTCTGCACTGCCTGACACGAAGGCTTCATTCTGCGTTTTTTAGTGTTTTTGTTAGTTTTCTTACAATTCAATTGATCAGGTATGATTAAACAACCCCAATCAATATGAGGTGTGAATGTAATTTTAAGTTTAAACGGCATGTTGCGAAAAATACTTCAACTTTCACTTTGACAGTGCATTCGTGATCGGAGCTTCGATCGGCTGTCATGGCAACGACGAGGACGGTGGTTTTATCACAGTGTCGAATTTACAAACTTGCATGTACAGCCGAAAACGTCTAACTATACCTTATGTCTTTGGAAATCATCTGTAAATGATTATTTGAATTAATTGCGATCCATTGCATTCGTTTATTAACGTTTGTTCTTTTCTATATGCCGATTTCGATACTTAAAACACTGAAGAGTTCCAATATTGGAGAATGAACATTAACACTTGCTCTATAAATCGTTCTAGAGCACCCGACTACCCTAAATCAATAATTATGAAACAGGTAAGAGTGTGAAGGTAATTGTATGAGAACAACGAAAAGTGCTGTACATTCTTACGAAAATGACAAACATCGACAAAATTACTTAAAAAGTAGTCAATTAATCGGCACTTCGTCAATTAAGACCAGTTTATAACGCCGTTATGTAACCATACTTGAATAAATAGAAGAATGTACAGCACTTTTTCTCGGTTTCTTAGCACGATGAATAAGTGCATCATATTTGTTTGTACGACAAAATACGTTGGTCGGGTGCTCTGGCCATATTTACCGACCAAGTGTTAATGTAGTCCTTCGTGCCGGTCACGTGACCACGCGAGAACAGGAGGACCGACGAAAACATCCCGATAAAGACGTTGGACACCTAACATTAAAATCCGACCAAGAAAACAAACAGAACTTACCGGGAAATCATTAAATATTGAATTTTTATAAAAACATGACGATTTTTGTTCTTTTTAATTATAAATGCAACATTAACCCACATGCGATATCCGCAATAATTTCAGAATAAAACCACGAATAAAAATATAGTGCGATGATCTGCTGGCAACATTACATGTTTATCCTAACTGAAATAATAGTGAACGGGATATCCACCGACTCGCCTACGGAGGGGAAGGGGGGATTGGTAGTTGGAGGGGAGGGGGGCTAAAATGTCAAGTAAGATGTCTTGACCTTAACACTTTATCACTAACCCTCTATCTCTGGGTTACGAGTTTGAAACCAACGTAGGGCAGTTTCCTCCACCTCCAAAACTAGGCACGTCCTGAAATGACCCTAGAGGACAAAATAAACCAAATTTTCTACTCGCCAGATGCCCACACTACGACAATCTGCCTCAGGGCTGTTACATGGTGCAGCAACCAAACTCATGCTGCTCCAAACCCCAGTGTAACTTCCAGACATCTGGTGGCACTAACGCTGGAATGGGCACGCAAGGGATCAGGACAGGGTAAGCAGACATGTTTATAGCTAGTTTACATAGCTTTACATAGCTGGTTTTTCTAAGCTAATTTAGGCTACAGAAAGCCGTTGCGACCTAGTGTTACAAATATTTTGTAGACACTATATACTGTCACAAAATTTTGCCCTAGAAGTGATGTGCAAGTACCAAATGTCGAATTTAATATGCCTATCGATTAATGATAGGAATACAGTAATAGACATGAATTTATCTCTTGTTATGGCATTTGTAAAGAGTAATTGGTCAAACATTGTCTTCCATAGGTGGCGCAGTGGTGATTCAGAATGGTGGTGGAGCTGGAAGTCTACAGACAGGTACCTTTTAATACAATATGTATTTTTGAAAACGTGAGTTATCATCTGGTGTGGTGTAGGAGCTATAATTGGTATCGGTGCCTCGGTTGTCTACGCCAAATTGTGGGCTTACACGGGTATTCAAGATGACCACCAGTGGTAATTCAAACTTTGATCATCACTATATGTAAGATCTATTTACAAATTACAAGTGCTGACTTAACATTAACCTTGAGGGACAAGTGTGCTATTGGACCCAAACTACACTTGTTGTCTGTATCTTGATATTGTCGCTAGGGATTTCCTGGTTGTTGCCATATATTCAGCTCACATCATTCTAAGTGTTGACCTGATCTTTCGGGATCCTTAAATAAGACGTGTGCTCCTGAACTGAGCTTAGAGCTTCAAAATACGTATCTGATCATATCCCTAGGATTTACAAATAAATGCGGAATCTTCGCTGTTAACTCTTGTGTTTGAATGAGATTCGCCCGGAAATAATCCCATTCCCACCGCACCATGCCTCTTGCGATCAAAGGTACCGTAAATTGGGGTATTTTTTGTGTCAGAAAATTCTGTGTTTCCATCAAATCTGTGTCAAAGTTTGGCCTATTATAATGTTTATATCGCAATATCTGAATTCTAACATTTGAGCCAGAGAGACAACATTTCCCCCCTTGGCGTCTTTGGAGTTTAATTATCCAAATGCAGCGACCGATTTTGAAGTCATGACGATTCAAAGATTACGAAAACAACTGACCAACACGTTTTGTTTAAATACAAACAAGTATTCCATTTGCATATATCTATTCATATACAAAGTCATTATATAGCCTGTGCAAGTATCAGTAAACGTCGGTACAGCATTACAGTGTTTTGGTTGAATTTGAACGAACAATCGATCAAAACGATGTGAATTTATCAGACCTACAATAGTAGTGCTCATGTTTACACAAATAACTTTCAAAACGAAAGTTTTCAAGTACAGACATTTCAACACAAATTTCATATATCATTCCTTTATTGAAGAATCCCAAAACGACATATTTCATGCAAAATCGCCGATAATGTCACGGAAATAAAGCCTCATTACATCAATACTGAACCGGAAAAAGATGCATCCAGAAAACTTGACTTTTTAATATCGACTGCATTTTTATTTGGTGCATTTAATTTTGTAGTTATCGTCAGATAGCAAAATAATAATCATAACCTAAATATCTCAATGTTATGTTGCATCAGTCTTAAAATACATTCGCATTATAATTATATATAAAAAATACATTCCCAGAAACCCGTAGAAATGTGATAATGATGTAAGGGTAAATCGATGTCACACATTATAACGATAATATATTTATATAATAATAATAACGTTGAATGACGTAATTTTCATCAGATACATGTAGCATACAAAAGATACATACCCAGCCTTAATAATTAATGAGAATTCGGGATAAGGCAATACTTTGCCGAAATATACTCGAAATAGCCAGTCACAGCGGTATAGATTCAGAAAGTTTTAGGAACTTACTATAACTAACGAACTGATTTCAAGCTATCACGATACATCATTTTATGGTATGCATCACCGGTTATTTCAGGTAACTGCGTGGATACGCTGAGCAATTGTAAGGATTATGATGCATCCACGTGCAGCAACCCCGATTATGCCGGATGGGCCAAAGACAACTGCAAGAAGACCTGCAACTTGTGTAAGTAATTCTATGTTCGATAGCAGTTTCAGAGAACGAAACACGTTTAATGTTTTTTTGTAGATGTCTTAAATGTCAATATTTATCCTACCACTGTCTTCGCATTGTCGGAATACACCCACCATATATATTTCTACTGTATACGGCAGTGACGGAAAACAGCTGTATTTTGGAATCTTAACACGTGCGTCAATTCGGCTGACCTACTTCAAAGTGAAACAACATTTAAAAGAAGAATATATTTCTGTCATTTTTGACACCTTTTCACTTTAAAATTATTATTTTTGGTGATTATTTTTATTAGTGTTGCAAGATAAATAGGCTCGCCACTTTTGTCTTTCTTTACCCTCGCCAAAATACAGCTTATATTTTAAGACACTGACCATGTATTCTCTATATATTAGCAAAATATATATTAACACATTTGAAATCAATATTGTTTAGGTGTGTACTATGCCATTATTTAGTACTAATTATTCTTTCAATATCTTTTCCAAATATCGGTTCTTCCTTGAAGTATAGCACAAACAAAAGTGACTTTATTATGAATTGTTTACAAGACATACCCCCTTATTTAATACACACGCTGGATAGCTTTGACTAATCATTTTATCTTGTATTCCAGGTGGGTACACCGGAAGCACTGGTAGGTGTTATTTTGGTATACCTATCATAACATCATTTTATATAAAGTGAGCAGGCATATTGATATAATTATCGCGTGAGAGTACTGTAAGATAACGTTTTCATGTTGTTCAGACCATATATACTGCGAACTATTATATTTTTGTGGAAATCTTATTTTAGGGCGTTTTCCGCTGACATCCTTCCGCTGAATTGTGATCGCCTTAATTGCAGTTTCTGAATATTGGTTTTTATGGCAAATACTGCTGGTGGGCCAATTTAGCCCAAGCTGATCTGTTTAAATTCGATAATACGGTAATATTTACGACAGAATGAGTATTTTACAGTAAACTAGAACTGTTATAAAAGTGTGTATGTGTTGTTTTATTCCTAGTGGCAATTATTTAGTTTCAATTTTGATAACTAATATTTAAACAGTTGAGAAATCTGTAAGGATACAATGGGTATTATTGACAAAGTAGGAAATGGGATGAAAAATCCGGTGTTCCGGAAGGCCAGACGTCTTCTAATCGATAACAACACATGTCAATAAAATTCAAATCGAGGTAATGTTACGTTCTCAAATTGAGGACTGCGGTGGTGAAAACTGAACAGTCAGACATTCCAACAAGCATTGAACACTTCATATCGCAAATGGAAATAAAATACCTCTCCGTCTCATGAAGTCCACCGTAAAAGGTTCCCGTGGTTTTTATCAACCTTTATCGCGATTAGTCTTTGATTATCTAATAACCGTAAACTTAAATCGCGCTTTTGTTAGTTTTGACCGGCATAGAAGAGTCTATGGTGTCCTTGATTTCAAATTGAAGTTTATCATTTTATATCTTTTCAAATATTCACATTGTTAACATTTACCTTTATGTCACGTTTTCATTGTGGCTTTAAATGCACCTTGCTGGTGGATTTCCTTAGTGGAGTGTCGTTCAGATGGAAATTTGAATCCATTCCTGAAATGTTGCTCCGTCTTTTCTTTCGGTCAACCTGTTGGTAGTAGGTAGTGTATCCTATAGAGATTGTCAGATCAATGTTTATATGTGACAGTAACTATTTAAAAAAAATGACTAATCAGCTGATAAAAGAGGCAAATCTTTATGGTTATCAAAATTACAATGCGTTATTGTTATAATTACAATGTGTTAATGCTTTAATAACAATGTGTTATTGTTATACAGGAGGAACCATGGGACAAACAGGAGGATCAATGGGACAAACAGGAGGAACCATGGGACAAACAGGAGGCATGGGAGGTAGCAGTACGTTTATTCATACATTACATTTCGTATGTAATAGTAAAAAAGTCATACAAATGGCTATACTATTGTAGTAATACATCACACATATATAAAGAGATATATCGTCATGATCAAATAGAAAATTAACCCTTCCTGAATCAATATACTTTTAACAGTATCATATCGACATTTATCTCGATATGATTTTTTTTTTTTTTTTTTAAATAATATCATATTGTAACTTTGTAACTTAATGATAGGCGATTCACAACCGGTATTAATTTCATTGTAAAATCATTAATAAATTTTCTTCATTATAAATCGTACTTTTCGTACTAAAATGAATGAGGGTATGTGCGAATATGCTTAAATATACAGTCCTCAAGAAATACTCATTGTGATAATTGGCGTGCTTTTGGAAGTTGTGAATAGTCTTTTCGTTATATAGCTTTTCGATAATACATATGTATATAAATTAATTGCAAAGTCATTTTTATATACTTTCAAGTTCTACTTTAGTGTCTATGATCAAATAGAAATGCGCATGTAAATATGTCATCTTAGTAGATCATGTTGACTCTTACTGAAATATTACAGCGATTTAGGTTCGACAAATTTTTCATACTAATCCTGTTCATGATTTATTTTTGTTTCAATGTAATATACTCATATTTGTCGGTAAATAGTAGCAATATACCTAAGTAGGAACACATAGATATATATGTATATTTGAAAAACAAAATTATGGATAAAACTTAAATATACTGTAGAATACATGATTTTCCATTTATTATTCATCAAGCAGGTGGTACTGGGGGTACTGGTGGTACTGGTGGTGGAGATGGTGGCTTCCATTTGATCATGAACCGTAAGTATACATACCTGATGATAGAAAGTTAAGCATCCTCGCGTGTCACATTACACGATAACGCTTATGTAAGATACGACGACATTTTTAATATATATATTCACACAATTCAAATCTTATCGAAATGTATTATCGAATAATATGTAAGACGTCATTTGCCTAGACAGGTAGGCTCATATCACAGGGTGACCGAGTCTTCCAGGAGTTTTTTTTGTGTTTTTGTTTTGTTTTTGTTTTTGTTTTAATTGATATCGTATTATGATAATTATTAAATACGCATAATTTTTAATTAATAATGATTATATAATTATTAAAACCAATAACCATAGACTGTTTTTATTACACTGAATGTTGGCTGACCTATACAGCTATGATATTATCTGGCTGTCCTAACGTATACAGATTGATATACTTATGTACTACAGTTCACTCTGTCCAAACCGGACTCTGTCCAATCCGAATATTTGCAAAAACCGGCCAAATAATTTGGTCCCAAAAATTCCCTTCTTTTTTTTAATATATATTTTTATATTTTTGAAAATTGTTTCATCATGTACATAAACAATATTAACACTGCTTTAAAACTCATTCGCTCTCACAGCCTTAAAAAATTCTTCTTTAATTATAGCTAGTAAACTCTGCTTAATCCGGACTTGTCTATTCTGTAATCCGGCTATATATTAAGCCACTATTCCTTCTGTATACTAGTAAATCTACTCTGTTTAATAATATGCATTTCAATATACCTGGCCTTAGTTAATTTACGTTCATTGTGGTCATCAACGTGCTTTTAGTTTTAATGTGTGTTGTATTTTCTTTCAGCCGGATCTGGTGGAACATGTGAGTATTTTTTCCCGCTATATAGCTTTTCGACTATGCAAAGATTTTTTTTTAATTTCGTATAATAGCTCAATCTACCTTTATCAGCTTGAAAACTCAATGGCCCGGCATACGATGAGTTCATGATATGAAAACAGTGATATTCCATGCTTATGATTATTAACGTTAAGGGAATATACAAATTCATTGCAAAGTCCTTTTTGTATACTTTTGACTTCTTCCTTCGTGTCAATGGTCAAACAGAAATGTGCTTACACATTTGTAATCGTAGCAAAACATGTTGACTATTTATTGTATATATGTTATATGTACTGAAGAGCTGTAAAGCTTAAAGTCAATAAAATGAGTTGACTTGAATTGACTCTTACTGAAATAATACAGAGGTTTTGGTTGGACGAGCTGTTTGTACTAATCTTTTTCTTGTTTTTTTCCCCCAGCCGGATCTTGTAAGTAATATACACTTATTTTTCGATATATAGTATTTATATAACTGAACTGGAACATATATATGATACGTACTTATATTCAAATATCGAATACCATTGGAATATAATTGAAAGTTGATAATTTAAATATCACTGCAAAAATATACACAACTTCAGGAGTTTTGAATAATGAAGATGAATAAAAAGTACAACATGCATTAAATACATTGTATCATAATTTTCTCAACCATTTCACAGATGTTGCTCAAAGAAAAATATTTATATTATTATTTTGTAACATTGAATAGTAAAATATATTTATTTTTAAATTTTAGCTTCCTGTACCGATACAATCAACTATATGTAATTATTTTGTAACGTTGAAATTAAGTAAAATAAATCTGTTTTTAAATTTTAGCTTCCTGTACCGATAAAATCAACAACTGTGCGGCCTACACGAATTCTGTCTGCAATGACCAACAGTACAACCAATGGGTACTACAAAATTGTCCTGCTTTCTGTAACAAATGCGGTAAGTAAATCAAACCACTACATTCGTGAACTGTAGGATTACATTCCTGAACTATGAAGTTACATTCATGAATTGTAATATTACATTCATTGAACTGCAACATCGCATTCATGGATTGTTGTATTGTGCTGTGCACTCGTGAAAAATATCAAAATATTAGCCACACTCGTTAAATATATTTGGTATTACTGAAGACACTGTTAGATATTCTGTTTATTACATTTTTTATCAACGAAAAACCTAACCCGTATGCTAACTAGGCCTACAGAGATAATTTGTAAACAAAAAATGTAGTTCCCCCTGTGCAGGTGCTGAGATATATGTCGGGCTTTCTGATTGGTCAATTATTTTGGTATTTTCAAATCATTAATTTGATTGGTCAAATCAGCAAAAGTGATATTTTTCACTAGTGATAAATATGAAATTTTTCACCAGTGAAAAATATCACTTTTATAGAATGAATATTTTTTGATATTTCACTGGTAAAAATGAAATAAAATGTAATATTGCATTCATGAACTGCAGCATCGCATTAATGAATTGTAATATTGCATTCATGAAATGTAACATCAAATCTATAAATTATTGTACTGCATTCATGAACTGCAAGATCACATTCATGAAATATAATATTGCATTCATGAACTGCAAGATCACATTCATGAAATATAATATTGCATTCATGAACTGCAAGATCACATTCATAAAATGTAATATTGCATTCATGAACTGCAAGATCACATTTATGAAATATAATATTGCATTCATGAACTGCAAGATCACATTCATTTAAAGAGGCTTACCCGCAGACGGACCGGTAAACGGCACATCTCCGATCACTAAATAAACTTCAGTACACGTTTCTATGTGACAAAATTAGAGGCTTTCCGACTTTATTTCTTGAAAACAATTACAGAATATGTATTTAAAAGACGTTTTAAAACTCAACCTGAGAGGGAAATGTATGGAATATAACGGCAAATCTTCTTTGTAAATCGCCGCTGCCTTTGAAGTTATCACTGTGCGGCATTGTGCACGTGCTTGTTTCTTTGACGTGTCAATCAAATTAGACTCCACTTTATAGCGGGGACTTATTGCGGGTTGCGATTAAATAAATATTTAAAAAATGAGGTTTCAATATCACTTTTCAACGTTTTATAAGGGAAATAAAATGAAAAACTCAACAATTCCAACAATCTGTTATGTGTAAAAAATCTTTTTCTATTAGCCAATTTTTCTGATCTCTCTGCGGGCAAGCCTCTTTAATGTAATATTGCATTCATGAACTTTAACATCACATTCATTTAATGTAATATTGCATTCATGAACTGTAACATCACATTCATAAATTATTGCATTACATTCATGAATTGTAAGATTACATTCATGAAATGTAATATTACATTCATGAACTATAACATCACATTCATTTAATGTAATATTGCATTCATGAGCTGTAACATCACATTCATAAATTATTGCATTACATTCATTAACTGCAAGATCACATTCATGAAATATAATATTGCATTCATGAACTGCAAGATCACATTCATGAAATGTAATATTGCATTCATGAACTGCAAGATCACATTCATGAAATGTAATATTGCATTCATGAACTATAGCATAACATTCATTTAATGTAATATTGCATTCATGAACTGTAGTATCACATTCATGAACTGTAGCATCACATTCATGAATTTTACTATTGCATTCATGAACTGTGAATGTATGTACTAGTTTATCTTACAAAGAAACATATGTAAGCCTATAGCAGTAATATAAAGTGAAAGCACTTGATGTGGTGATTTTAGTAACCATATAAGTGCTGTGATGTGAATTCTGCATACTTGTTGACTCTAGACCAACTGAGTAGTAGCACAGGATCATTTACCGGAACTGGAACTGGAACTGGAACTGGACCCTCAAGCGGAACCGGAACCGGAACTGGAGGAGCCATACTTATACCCTCGATAGGCATGTCGAACTAAAACGACAATTTCGCTTTTCTTGCATTTTTGCATTGCATACGGTTAACAACGCAATCGCTTTCTGCCTTTCCTTGACTCGAGTCAAATTAAAATATTATATTTTACATTCTGAGTAAATAATCGAATTGGTGGAAATAAACAAATTTCACGTTGAAATGACGATCGACATGTCTAAATCTTATGATGGTCAGTCAGAAACTTATTGAGTTTATCTGCCATATAATGACAAAAAAACAAACAAAAATATAGGCAGGACAGATAGTTATTATCTTACATTGATCACATTTGCACTGAAATATCGAGCATACTTCTGTATCAGAACACGAAATTGTACTTCTACAAAATACCTGCATCAGCTTATCACTTACACTGCTAAAGCTACCCAGATACAAATGTACCACTTACACTGCTAATGCTACTCAGATACAAATGTACCACTTACACTGCTAAAGCTACCTTGATACAAATGTGCCACTTACACTGCTAAAGCTACCTCGATACAAATGTACCATTTACACCGCTAAAGCTACTCAGAAACAAATGTACCATTTACACCGCTAAAGCTACTCAGAAACAAATGTATCCCTAACACTGCTAAAGCTACTCAGAAACAAAAATGTACCACTTACACTGCTAAAGCTACCTTGATACAAATGTACCATTTACACTGCTAAAGCTACCTTGATACAAATGTACCATTTACACTGCTGAAGCTACCTTGATACAAATGTACCATTTACACTGCTAAAGCTACCTTGATACAAATTTACCACTTACACTGCTAAAGCTACTCAGAAACAAATGTATCACTTACACTGCTAAACCTACTTAGAAACAATTGTACCACTTACACTGCTAAAGCTACCTTGATACAAATATACCATTTACACTGCTGAAGCTACCTTGATACAAATTTACCATTTACACTGCTAAAGCTACTCAGAAACAAATGTATCACTTACACTGCTAAACCTACTCAGAAACAATTGTACCATTTACACTGCTGAAGCTACCTTGATACAAATGTAGCATTTACACTGCTAAAGCTACCTTGATACAAATGTACCATTTACACTGCTGAAGCTACCTTGATACAAATGTAGCATTTACACTGCTAAAGCTACCTTGATACAAATTTACCACTAACACTGCTAAAGCTACTCAGAAACAAATGTATCACTTACACTGCTAAACCTGCTCAGAAACTATTGTACCACTTACACTGCTAAACCTACTCAGATACAAATGTACCAATTACACTGCTAAAGCTACCTTGATACAAATATACCACTTACACTGCTAATGCTACTCAGATACAAATGTACCACTTACACTGCTAAAGCTACCTTGATACAAATGTGCCACTTACACTGCTAAAGCTACCTCGATACAAATGTACCATTTACACCGCTAAAGCTACTCAGAAACAAATGTATCCCTTACACTGCTAAAGCTACTCAGAAACAAAAATGTACCATTTACACTGCTAAAGCTACCTTGATACAAATGTACCATTTACACTGCTAAAGCTACCTTGATACAAATGTACCATTTACACTGCTGAAGCTACCTTGATACAAATGTACCATTTACACTGCTAAAGCTACCTTGATACAAATGTACCATTTACACTGCTGAAGCTACCTTGATACAAATGTACCATTTACACTGCTAAAGCTACCTTGATACAAATTTACCACTTACACTGCTAAAGCTACTCAGAAACAAATGTATCACTTACACTGCTAAACCTACTTAGAAACAATTGTACCACTTACACTGCTAAAGCTACCTTGATACAAATGTACCGTTTACACTGCTGAAGCTACCTTGATACAAATTTACCATTTACACTGCTAAAGCTACTCAGAAACAAATGTATCACTTACACTGCTAAACCTGCTCAGAAACTATTGTACCAATTACACTGCTAAAGCTACCTTGATACAAATGTAGCATTTACACTGCTGAAGCTACCTTGATACAAATGTAGCATTTACACTGCTAAAGCTACCTTGATACAAATTTACCACTAACACTGCTAAAGCTACTCAGAAACAAATGTATCACTTACACTGCTAAACCTGCTCAGAAACTATTGTACCACTTACACTGCTAATGCTACTCAGATACAAATGTACCACTTACACTGCTAAAGCTACCTTGATACAAATGTGCCACTTACACTGCTAAAGCTACCTCGATACAAATGTACCATTTACACCGCTAAAGCTACTCAGAAACAAATGTATCCCTTACACTGCTAAAGCTACTCAGAAACAAAAATGTACCACTTACACTGCTAAAGCTACCTTGATACAAATGTACCATTTACACTGCTAAAGCTACCTTGATACAAATGTACCATTTACACTGCTGAAGCTACCTTGATACAAATGTACCATTTACACTGCTAAAGCTACCTTGATACAAATGTATCACTTACACTGCTAAACCTACTCAGAAACAATTGTACCACTTACACTGCTGAAGCTACCTTGATACAAATGTACCATGTACACTGCTAAAGCTACCTTGATACAAATGTACCATTTACACTGCTAAAGCTACCTTGATACAAATGTACCATTTACACTGCTGAAGCTACCTTGATACAAATGTACCATTTACACTGCTAAAGCTACCTTGATACAAATGTATCACTTACACTGCTAAACCTACTCAGAAACAATTGTACCACTTACACTGCTGAAGCTACCTTGATACAAATGTACCATGTACACTGCTAAAGCTACCTTGATACAAATTTACCAATTTACACTGCTAAAGCTACTCAGAAACAATTGTATCACTTACACTGCTAAACCTACTCAGAAACAATTGTACCACTTACACTGCTAAAGCTACCTTGATACAAATGTACCATTTACACTGCTGAAGCTACCTTGATACAAATGTAGCATTTACACTGCTAAAGCTACCTTGATACAAATTTACCACTAACACTGCTAAAGCTACTCAGAAACAAATGTATCACTTACACTGTTAAACCTGCTCAGAAACTATTGTACCACTTACACTGCTAAACCTACTCAGATACAAATGTACCAATTACACTGCTAAAGCTATCCAGATACAAATATACCACTTACACTGCTAAAGCTACCCAGACATAAGTAAAATCCATATCAACTTACCACTTACACTAGAAAAACTATCCAGATATAAGTACAGTCTGCAGCTATTGTAATGCCAATCCTAATTTTATTGGGTTCATTTTCTTTTTTTCCCGCAACGATTCAGCTTCCGCTATTTCATTGTTGTTTTGTTTTTGAACGCATTCGCTTCTGTAACTCGATTGACGAGTACGACCAATCATTAGCTTGTGTTACTTAGTGGTTAATTAGGAATAGTCGGGTTTGTGTTTTGATGTGGTTGTGTACAGTAACATATCTGCTTGTGTTACTAAATGGTCGATTAGAACCATTCGGTTGTATGTTTTGATGTCTTTGTGTACAGTAACATGTTGCTTGTGTGACTTGATTATCAATTAGAACCATTCGGTTGTATGTTTTGATGTCTTTGTGTACAGTAACATGTTGCTTGTGTGACTTAATTATCAATTAGAACCATTCGGTGGTATGTTTTGATGTCTTTGTGTACAGTAACATATCTGCTTAAATTACTAAATGGTCCATTACAACCATTCGGTTGTATGTTTTGATATATTTGTGTACAGTAACATGTTGCTTGTGTGACTTAATTATCAATTAGAACCATTCGGTTGGTTGTTTCGATGTGGTTGTGTACAGTTATACAAATGGCTGACCAGTGGCCTTTGATCAGAACAGGGTACTTTGCTGGTTTTATTTTCAAGATAATGCTTTTATAACACAATGGTTTAATACAATTTTGTATAATCTATAACGGTTTCTTGACCACATTTGTAACAGCTTCAGTTATTTGATTGTTGATTATCGCTATGCAATGCGTGTGAAGCTGCAAATTTTTCTAAGATGACGCTTCGCTTTTTTTTTTTTGGTTTGGTTTACAGACGGAGGAATTTTTTATTTTGGTAGAGCAAATCTCTTGCGCCTGGTATAAAAACGAATATTCGCTTATAAATACCCGCTTAATCTATTCGCAAAATGTTAATACATCATTTGTTGAAATTTATTATTTCTTTCTTATTTTTGTATGTTCTGTATCTTTTGTTAATTGCATATATCAACTTATGTATTCGTGTGGCTTATATAACATCCTTTATGTATACTACAATGTAGTTTAACGATGCTAACATGCTAACAATAATTGGTCAGCAGTCTTTATTTTGTTTGAATTTCCTCATTTTCAATTATTTCAATATTTTAATTTTCTTACTCTAATATACAACGTTTCATCACGCATAGATCAGTGATTTATATCATAAATCATTATCCAAGCTCTTTGTATATCAGACTGGTAAATATTAAGAACTTTCTTTATATGACATTTTTCTTTTATCGTACATGGCTTCAGAAGAACGAACGATTTTGCTGAAGTCTGTTGGTTGTATTGTTTAACATCTGCGTTTTACTGACAATAGGCGGCGGTTCAGGGACAAACCCAATGACCGGAACTGGCACAGGAACTTACCCTGGCTCCGGAACTGGAACCTACCCTGGCTCCGGAACCGGAACTGGCACAGGAACTTACCCTGGCTCCGGAACTGGAACTGGCACAGGAACTTACCCTGGCTCCGGAACCGGAACTGGCACAGGAACTTACCCTGGCTCCGGAACCGGAACTGGCACAGGAACCTACCCTGGCTCTGGAACCGGAACCTACCCTGGCTCCGGAACTGGAACTGGTACAGGAACTTACCCTGGCTCCGGAACCGGAACTGGCACAGGAACTTACCCTGGCTCGGGAACCGGAACTGGCACTGGAACTTACCCTGGCTCGGGAACCGGAACTGGCACAGGAACTTACCCTGGCTCCGGAACCGGAACTGGCACAGGAACTTACCCTGGCTCCGGAACCGGAACTGGCACAGGAACTTACCCTGGCTCCGGAACAGGTATTGTGTTTTTACTGTAATGCTTTTTTTAAATACCTATATTTGATATATTCCCGTCATGTTTTTCGGATGTTAAAAAAGTCTGAAAAAATGTTCTTGAATATACAGTGATGTCTTAGCAATTTACATTTTTGAGATAATATAAAACTTTTATACAAGACCGGAATTATTTATTCATATCTACATAATAATTCCAAACGCCTCTGAAGGGATAACAGCTTGATAATGACGTTATGGATATATGGATCAAAATAAATTGAGGGTCATTACAGCGAATAAAATAAGATATCCTCTTAACGTTATCATCAATATGAAAATGGCATACAACGATTGTAATGGCGTCGCTGTTAGGTTGGTT
Source organism: Pecten maximus (assembly GCF_902652985.1). Lineage (NCBI taxonomy): Eukaryota > Metazoa > Mollusca > Bivalvia > Pectinida > Pectinidae > Pecten > Pecten maximus. The sequence continues at coordinate 1,238,580 of NC_047025.1, forward strand.
ATTGATAAGATATTTAATTAAATAAGATGAATATTGTGAAAGGTGTACATTATGAATTTACAAATTGTTGACAACTAGGATATGAAAATTATATTTTTGTTTTTGCCGCATCCCCCGCTTTGAGGCAAGGTGATTTTAAAAAAACCTATAAAATGTCAGAAATTCCACATGAGACATAGTTCTACTTGTACGCCTACAATAGTTTGAACGAAACCTATTGATGTGCTAAGTTGTTTCCAGAATAATGTTAATTAAACTTTTAAACTTGAATTCCTAATATAATATTTCTACTTGCTTTTAACATTTCAATAGATGATACTTAGCTAAATTAAATGGTGATGTAATATTCCCAATACGTAGGAATAAATTCATTAAGGTTTTTGACAAATCAAATATATTGTATTGGTTTTTTAGTGTCTCAACCATCAATTTATAACATAGTTGACATGTGCATGATATTTCTGTATTTAAGCAATGGACAGTGGTTTTAATGTTGTTATAGTCGATAAGGCAGCACGATGTATGGTGGGCAAATGGCATTGTAACCCGTTAGGGTTTCCATGCTACATTTGCCCACCATACATCTTGCTGCCATATCGACTATAACAACATTAAAACCACTGTTCAATACTTATATTTACATTGTCCTACCAATTTCGTCAACTTTGAAAAAAAAACTAAACAAACACAAAAAAATCCCGCCTTTTTTAATGTCACCTGACCCACTGGGTGTTATAGGCGTATGATGGCAACTGCCTCTTAGCATTGTGTCAATGGGGAAATGCGGAGCAAATGTAAATATAAATGTTTCACTATATAAAATCTAAAATCTAAAATAGAATTAATTTATGTCTAGGAATGATGGTAATTTTGATAGTGAACTTGCTTGTGTTGTTGATGCTTCAAATGTGCTTTGCGATCTTCACAATAATGCTTGCATAACCATTGTCTCCATCATTACTGTGTAATGTGAAAACGCACTCTTTAACATTTATTGCCCAAAACTTTTTTCGTAATGAATACAACGTGCAAAATATAATACAATAGATTCTGGGGGAAATAAGTATTTCCTGTATCGTGCAAGTTCTGAGACAGAGAAGTTAAATAAAAATAAAAAAAATGAAATAAGATCAAAATTAAAGAACTATTTTCAAGTCTTTTGACTTTGGGAACACCAGCTGTTGTCAGCAGCAATTACAGCCCTGTTATTGGACACCAGCTTCAAGCGGCAAACTTACCTTTGCAAATGCTTATGGCCGAATCATTAAAAAGACATATCATTCGCCGTTTCTGACAACAATGCTTTCAACATCAGGAGGACATTTTGGTAAAGTATTGCGGCTATGGCTTCTTTTGTGCATACCAGCTCTAAACCCTACATGTACATCTTCAACCTGCTTGGAGCTGTTCAAGGACAATGAGGCTTCGTGTTGTAAAGAAATATAAAAAAAACAAAGGAATTTTCTTTTTGGAGTAACCATCAAGAATTTTATCATAAGGGACCGGTACGAACCCAGGCGGTACTGGTGGAACAGGAACATACCCAGGCGGTACTGGTGGAACTGGAACGTACCCAGGCGGTACTGGTGGAACTGGAACATACCCCAGCGGTACTGGTGGAACAGGAACGTACCCTGGCGGTACTGGTGGAACCGGAACGTACCCAAGCGGTACTGGTGGAACTGGAACGTACCCAGGCGGTACTGGTGGAACCGGAACATACCCAGGCGGTACTGGTGGAACTGGAACATACCCAGGTGGTACTGGTGGAACTGGAACATACCCCAGCGGTACTGGTGGAACAGGAACGTACCCAGGCGGTACTGGTGGAACCGGAACGTACCCAGGCGGTACTGGTGGAACTGGAACGTACCCAGGCGGTACTGGTGGAACAGGAACGTACCCAAGCGGTACTGGTGGAACTGGAACGTACCCAGGCGGTACTGGTGGAACCGGAACATACCCAGGCGGTACTGGTGGTACGGGAACGTACCCAGGTGGTACTGGTGGAACCGGAACGAACCCAAGCGGTAGTGGTGGAACCGGAACGTACCCAGGCGGTACTGGTGGAACAGGAACGTACCCAGGCGGTACTGGCGGAACCGGAACCTACCCAAGCGGTACTGGTGGTACTGGAACATACCCCAGCGGTACTGGTGGAACCGGAACGTACCCAGGCGGTACTGGTGGAACAGGAACGTACCCAGGCGGTACTGGTGGAACCGGAACGTACCCAGGTGGTACTGGTGGAACCGGAACGAATCCCAGCGGTAGTGGTGGAACCGGAACGTACCCAGGCGGTACTGGTGGTACCGGAACGTACCCTGGCGGTAGTGGTGGAACCGGAACGTACCCAGGCGGTACTGGTGGTACCGGAACTTACCCAGGCGGTACTGGTGGAACTGGAACGTACCCTGGGGGCACTGGTGGAACCGGAACTGGAACGTACCCTGGCGGTACTGGGGGAACCGGAAGTGGAACATACCCTGGAGGTTCTGGTGGAACTGGCACTTACCCAGGCGGATCTGGAGGTAGTTCAGGAACAGGAGGTGGTGTTATTACAATAGGTGGTTCCGGATCTGGTACGTAGATTACAAAAAAGGGTTATGTACAAATGATTCCGGTACCTACAAATTATTACCGGAAGTTGACTCCCGGAAGTCATTACAGAATATGCACACATAACGTTTCCACAGAAAGTTGATTTAACGAAATTGCATTATCCTTTTTTTTTCGTGCCTCTCATTACATTTGAAAATCGGCTACTACAACTTGTCAGTGTCAAGGGCGTATTTTGTACACGCGTACCAACGTCATCAGCGTAGAGTATCTAAATAAATAAATTAACTGGTTGTATATGACGGCAATAGGTTTAGAAAAATAGGGTTAAGAGCACTAAGAATTATTTAACAAAAATAAAAGTTTTTTAAAAGATTTTAAATCTGTCTTTATATGTACATGATTGTCTTTTCATAAGCCCATTTTAAAGCTCGTCGTAGGTATTAAAATATTGACATAAATTAAAACAATGGAGACCATTTCTCAACAACTGTCCCGAATTAAGATTGGCTGTTTAGCTAGATAGCATAAATATCATATAACCATTTCTCTACAGAAACAAGACACAGCTCTTGTTCAGTTTTTTATTCCGTTTTACATATATATGTTATTATCTATTTTGACAGGTTCTGGAAGCTACACAGGTATGTATTTTTGATCGTATTATTCCTTCGGAATATTGAATATTTTTTTAATTGGTTATTTTTTGTTTACAAGGCTATAATAATTTTTTTTGATGAAAACTTTGATGAAATTTAAAACACAGTAAATGTTTTGAGTGTAAGGGCATTATTGAGCGTCAACCGACCCCCTGGGCTAATACGCGGGATCACAAGTAAGGTGGTCAAATCGGCAAAACTCAAACAGTGTCAATATTCTCAAAGCACAATCGAATTCATGCCAGAATGTACATAAGAAACGAGGAGGTCTTCATGTACTCTATAAAGACTTATAACTAGTTATTCTGGGGTATCCCTTCGAGTTTGTCTTTTTCATTTTAATGTTAATTTTGATTTTTACGATATTTTGTTTTCTAGGTAAAATTGCGCAAATTTAAGTAAGAGCCTGACGACAGTTAATGCCCTTATTAACTCAAGTAATTAATTAGTTAGTGGTTAACAACAATTTGAAAATAGCGGCTGAATTATGCTTGTAAATCATGGTACAAACAATAGATTGATGCTCTTTTGTAATATATAATATATATTGTTTGAATTTGTTGATTGTTGTTTATATAGGTTCCTGTGCGGACAGAATCAACAACTGTGCGGCCTATGGTCAGAATGTATGTACGGACAGTACATACGAGGGTTGGGTCAAGGATAACTGTGCTAAGACCTGTAACAAATGCAGTGGTAAGTATTGACTTATATGGTCATCTACAACATGGTATCATTTTTATTAGCATATATCGTAACGGACTGGTCAGTGCAGGTAAACATCTACATTTTTAATCTGCAAATCTTAAAATGTCCGCGAACGGTCAGCATTTTAAACAATTCCATTCCAACACTATGAAAACAGACAAAATTTTGATTTGTGTTTTCCAAATTAGAATTTCTTTGTGTCTTTATCAGGTGGCACCGTTTCCATGGGAACAAATGGCGGAAGTGGATATTACGGGCCAGGGGGCACTGGTATGGGCGCTATGACTGGAACTGGCACAGGCACAGGCACAGGCTCCTCTGGTGTCGTCACAGGACATTCTAACGGTCAGTGGCAGCCCCATTGTTTTATTGAGCAATGTCATTAACACGGACACTCACTTTGTTTTATTGAGGAATGTCATTTACAAGGCCACTCACATTGTTTTATTAAGGAATGTCATTAACATGGACACTCACATTGTTTAATTGAGGAATGTCATTTACAAGGCCACTCACATTGTTTTATTGAGGAATGTCATTTACAAGGACACTCATATTGTTTTATTGAGGAATGTCATTAACATGGAGACTCACATTGTTTTATTGAGGAATGTCATTTACAAGGACACTCACATTGTTTTATTAAGGAATGTCATTAACATGGACACCCACATTGTTTTATTGAGGAATGTCATTAACATGGACACTCACATTGTTTTATTAAGGAATGTCATTAACATGGACACTCACATTGTTTTATTGAGGAATGTCATTAACACGGACACTCACATTGTTTTAATGAGGAATGTCATTAACACGGACACCCACATTGTTTTATTGAGGAATGACATTAACATGGACACTCACATTGTTTTATTGAGCAATGTCATTAACACGGACACTCACATTGTTTTATTGAGGAATGTCATTAACACGGACACTCACAATGTTTTATTGAGGATGTCATTAACATGGACACTCACATTGTTTTATTGTGGAATGTCATTAACATGGACGCTCACATTGTTTTATTGAGGAATGTCATTAACATGGACACTCACATTGTTTTATTGTGGAATGTCATTAACATGGACGCTCACATTGTTTTATTGAGGAATGTCATTAACATGGACACTCACATTGTTTTATTGAGGAATGTCATTAACACGGACACTCACATTGTTTTATTTGGGAATGTCATTGACACGGACACTCACATTGTTTAATTGAGGAATGTCATTTACAAGGCCACTCACATTGTTTTATTGAGGAATGTCATTAACATGGACACTCATATTGTTTTATTGAGGAGTGTCATTAACACGGACACTCACATTGTTTTATTTGGGAATGTCATTGACACGGACACTCACATTGTTTAATTGAGGAATGTCATTTACAAGGCCACTCACATTGTTTTATTGAGGAATGTCATTAACACGGACACTCACATTGTTTTATTGAGGAATGACATTAACATGGACACTCACATTGTTTTATTGAGGAATGTTATTAACACGGACACTCACATTGTTTTATTGAGGAATGACATTAACACGGACACTCACATTGTTTTATTGAGGAATGTCATTAACATGGACACTCACATTGTTTTATTGAGGAATGTCATTAACACGGACACTCACATTGTTTTATTTGGGAATGTCATTGACACGGACACTCACATTGTTTAATTGAGGAATGTCATTTACAAGGCCACTCACATTGTTTTATTGAGGAATGTCGTTAACACGGACACTCACATTGTTTTATTGAGGAATGACATTAACATGGACACTCACATTGTTTTATTGAGGAATGTCATTAACACGGACACTCACATTGTTTTATTGAGGAATGACATTAACACGGACACTCACATTGTTTTATTGAGGAATGTCATTAACACGGACACTCACATTGTTTTATTGACGAATGTCATTAACATGGACACTCACATTGTTTTATTGAGGATGTCATTAACACGGACACTCACATTGTTTTATTGAGGAATGTCATTAACACGGACACTCCCATTGTTTTATTTGGGAATGTCATTGACACGGACACTCACATTGTTTTATTTGGGAATGTCATTGACACGGACACTCACATTGTTTTATTTGGGAATGTCATTGACACGGACACTCACATTGTTTAATTGAGGAATGTCATTTACAAGGCCACTCACATTGTTTTATTGAGGAATGTCATTGACATGGACACTCACATTGTTTTATTGAGGAATGTCATTAACACGGACACTCACATTGTTTTATTGAGCAATGTCATTAACACGGACACTCACATTGTTTTATTGAGGAATGTCATTAACACGGACACTCACAATGTTTTATTGAGGATGTCATTAACATGGACACTCACATTGTTTTATTGTGGAATGTCATTAACATGGACGCTCACATTGTTTTATTGAGGAATGTCATTAACATGGACACTCACATTGCTTTATTGTGGAATGTCATTAACATGGACGCTCACATTGTTTTATTGAGGAATGTCATTAACATGGACACTCACATTGTTTTATTGAGGAATGTCATTAACACGGACACTCACATTGTTTTATTTGGGAATGTCATTGACACGGACACTCACATTGTTTAATTGAGGAATGTCATTTACAAGGCCACTCACATTGTTTTATTGAGGAATGTCATTAACATGGACACTCACATTGTTTTATTGAGGAATGTCATTAACACGGACACTCACATTGTTTTATTTGGGAATGTCATTGACACGGACACTCACATTGTTTAATTGAGGAATGTCATTTACAAGGCCACTCACATTGTTTTATTGAGGAATGTCATTAACACGGACACTCACATTGTTTTATTGAGGAATGACATTAACATGGACACTCACATTGTTTTATTGAGGAATGTCATTAACACGGACACTCACATTGTTTTATTGAGGAATGACATTAACACGGACACTCACATTGTTTTATTGAGGAATGTCATTAACATGGACACTCACATTGTTTTATTGAGGAATGTCATTAACACGGACACTCACATTGTTTTATTTGGGAATGTCATTGACACGGACACTCACATTGTTTAATTGAGGAATGTCATTTACAAGGCCACTCACATTGTTTTATTGAGGAATGTCGTTAACACGGACACTCACATTGTTTTATTGAGGAATGACATTAACATGGACACTCACATTGTTTTATTGAGGAATGTCATTAACACGGACACTCACATTGTTTTATTGAGGAATGACATTAACACGGACACTCACATTGTTTTATTGAGGAATGTCATTAACACGGACACTCACATTGTTTTATTGACGAATGTCATTAACATGGACACTCACATTGTTTTATTGAGGATGTCATTAACACGGACACTCACATTGTTTTATTGAGGAATGTCATTAACACGGACACTCCCATTGTTTTATTTGGGAATGTCATTGACACGGACACTCACATTGTTTTATTTGGGAATGTCATTGACACGGACACTCACATTGTTTTATTTGGGAATGTCATTGACACGGACACTCACATTGTTTAATTGAGGAATGTCATTTACAAGGCCACTCACATTGTTTTATTGAGGAATGTCATTGACATGGACACTCACATTGTTTTATTGAGGAATGTCATTAACACGGACACTCACATTGTTTTATTGAGGAATGACATTAACACGGACACTCACATTGGTTTATTGAGGAATGTCATTAACATGGACACTCACATTGTTTTATTGAGGAATGTCATTAACATGGAGACTCACATTGTTTTATTGAGGAATGACATTAACACGGACACTCACATTGTTTTATTGAGGAATGTCATTAACATGGACACTCACATTGTTTTATTGTGGAATGTCATTAACACGAACACTCACATTGTTTTATTAAGGAATGTCATTAACATGGACACTCACATTGTTTTATTGAGGAATGTCATTAACATGGACACTCACATTGTTTTATTGAGGAATGTCATTAACATGGACACTCACATTGTTTTATTGAGGAATGTCATTAACACGGACACTCACATTGTTTTATTGAGGAATGTCATTAACACGGACACTCACATTGTTTTATTGAGGAATGTCATAAACACGGACACTCACATTGTTTTATTGAGGAATGTCATTAACACGGACACTCATATTGTTTAATTGAGGAATGTCATTAACACGGACACTCACATTGTTTTATTGAGGAATGTCATTAACATGGACACTCACATTGTTTTATTGAGGAATGTCATTAACACGGACACTCACATTGTTTTATTGAGGAATGTCATTAACATGGACACTCACATTGTTTTATTGAGGAATGTCATTAACACGGACACTCACATTGTTTTATTGAGGAATGTCATTAACACGGACACTCACATTGTTTTATTGAGGAATGTCATAAACACGGACACTCACATTGTTTTATTGAGGAATGTCATTAACACGGACACTCATATTGTTTAATTGAGGAATGTCATTTACATGGACACTCACATTGTTTTATTGAGGAATGTCATTAACACGGACACTCACATTGTTTTATTGAGGAATGTCATTAACATGGACACTCACATTGTTTTATTGTGGAATGTCATTAACACGGACACTCACATTGTTTTATTAAGGAATGTCATTAACATGGACACTCACATTGTTTTATTGAGGAATGTCATTAACATGGACACTCACATTGTTTTATTGAGGAATGTCATTAACATGGACACTCACATTGTTTTATTGAGGAATGTCATTAACACGGACACTCACATTGTTTTATTGAGGAATGTCATTAACACGGACACTCACATTGTTTTATTGAGGAATGTCATTAACACGGACACTCACATTGTTTTATTGAGGAATGTCATTAACACAGACACTCACATTGTTTTATTGAGGAATGTCATTAACACGGACACTCACATTGTTTTATTGAGGAATGTCATTAACACGGACACTCACATTGTTTTATTGAGGAATGTCATTAACATGGACACTCACATTGTTTTATTGAGGAATGTCATTAACACGGACACTCACATTGTTTTATTGAGGAATGTCATTAACACGGACACTCACATTGTTTAATTGTGGAATGTCATTAACATGGACACTCACATTGTTTTATTGAGGAATGTCATTAACACGGACACTCACATTGTTTTATTGTGGAATGTCATTAACATGGACACTCACATTGTTTTATTGAGGAATGTCATTAACACGGACACTCACATTGTTTTATTGAGGAATGTCATAAACACGGACACTTACATTGTTTTATTGAGGAATGTCATTAACACGGACACTCATATTGTTTAATTGAGGAATGTCATTAACACGGACACTCACATTGTTTTATTGAGGAATGTCATTAACACGGACACTCACATTTTTTTTTTGGGGAATGTCATTAACACGGACACTCACATTGTTTTATTAAGGAATGTCATTAACGCGGACACTCACATTGTTTTATTTGGGAATGTCATTAACACGGACACTCACATTGTTTTTTTGTGGAATGTCATTAACATGGACACTCACATTGTTTTATTGTGGAATGTCATTAACACGGACACTCACATTGTTTTATTAAGGAATGTCATTAACACGGATGCTCACATTGTTTTATTGAGGAATGTCATTAACATGGACACTCACATTGTTTTATTGAGGAATGTCATAAACACGGACACTCACATTGTTTTATTTGGGAATGTCATTAACACGGACACTCACATTGTTTTATTGTGGAATGTCATTAACACGGACACTCACATTGTTTTATTGAGGAATGTCATTAACACGGACACTCACATTGTTTTATTGAGGAATGTCATTAACATGGACACTCACATTGTTTTATTGAGGAATGTCATTAACACGGACACTCACATTGTTTTATTGAGGAATGTCATTAACACGGACACTCACATTGTTTTATTGTGGGATGTCATTAACACGGACACTCACATTGTTTTATTGTGGAATGTCATTAACACGGACACTCACATTGTTTTATTGTGGGATGTCATTAACACGGACACTCACATTGTTTTATTGAGGAATGTCATAAACACGGACATTCACATTGTTTTATTGAGGAATGTCATTAACACGGACACTCACATTGTTTTATTGAGGAATGTCATTAACACGGACACTCACATTGTTTTATTGAGGAATGTCATTAACATGGACACTCACATTGTTTAATTGAGGAATGTCATTAACACGGACACTCACATTGTTTTATTGAGGAATGTCATTAACATGGACACTCACATTGTTTAATTGAGGAATGTCATTAACACGGACACTCACATTGTTTTATTGAGGAATGTCATTAACATGGACACTCACATTGTTTAATTGAGGAATGTCATTAACAGGGACACTCACATTGTTTTATTGAGGAATGTCATTAACACGGACACTCACATTGTTTTATTGAGGAATGTCATTAACACGGACACTCACATTGTTTTATTAAGGAATGTCATTAACACAGACACTCACATTGTTTTATTGAGGAATGTCATTAACACGGACTCACACATTGTTTTATTAAGGAATGTCATCAACACGGACATTCACATTGTTTTATTGAGGAATGTCATTAACACGGACACTCACATTGTTTTATTAAGGAATGTCATTGACAGGGACACTCACATTGTTTTATTGAGGAATGTCATTAACACGGACTCACACATTGTTTTATTAAGGAATGTCATTTACATGGACACTCACATTGTTTTATTGAGGAATGTCATTAACACAGACACTCATATTGTTTTATTAAGGAATGTCATTAACACGGACACTCACATTGTTTTATTGAGGAATGTCATTAACACAGACACTCACATTGTTTTATTGAGGAATGACATTAACACGGACACTCACATTGTTTTATTGAGGAATGTCATTAACATGGACTCACACATTGTTTTATTAAGGAATGTCATCAACACGGACACTCACATTGTTTTATTGAGGAATGTCATTAACATGGACACTCACATTGTTTTATTGAGGAATGTCATTAACACGGACACTCACATTGTTTTATTGAGGAATGTCATTAACACGGACACTCACATTGTTTTATTGAGGAATGTCATAAACACGGACACTTACATTGTTTTTGAGGAATGTCATTAACACGGACACTCATATTGTTTAATTGAGGAATGTCATTAACACGGACACTCACATTGTTTTATTGAGGAATGTCACTAACACGGACACTCACATTTTTTTTTTTGGGAATGTCATTAACACGGACACTCACATTGTTTTATTAAGGAATGTCATTAACGCGGACACTCACATTGTTTTATTTGGGAATGTCATTAACACGGACACTCACATTGTTTTTTTGTGGAATGTCATTAACACGGACACTCACATTGTTTTATTGTGGAATGTCATTAACACGGACACTCACATTGTTTTATTAAGGAATGTCATTAACACGGACACTCACATTGTTTTATTGAGGAATGTCATTAACATGGACACTCACATTGTTTTATTGAGGAATGTCATAAACACGGACACTCACATTGTTTTATTTGGGAATGTCATCAACACGGACACTCACATTGTTTTATTGTGGAATGTCATTAACACGGACACTCACATTGTTTTATTGAGGAATGTCATTAACACGGACACTCACATTGTTTTATTGAGGAATGACATTAACATGGACACTCACATTGTTTTATTGAGGAATGTCATTAACACGGACACTCACATTGTTTTATTGAGGAATGTCATTAACACGGACACTCACATTGTTTTATTGTGGGATGTCATTAACACGGACACTCACATTGTTTTATTGTGGAATGTCATTAACACGGACACTCACATTGTTTTATTGTGGGATGTCATTAACACGGACACTCACATTGTTTTATTGAGGAATGTCATAAACACGGACATTCACATTGTTTTATTGAGGAATGTCATTAACACGGACACTCACATTGTTTTATTGAGGAATGTCATTAACACGGACACTCACATTGTTTTATTGAGGAATGTCATTAACATGGACACTCACATTGTTTAATTGAGGAATGTCATTAACACGGACACTAACATTGTTTTATTGAGGAATGTCATTAACATGGACACTCACATTGTTTAATTGAGGAATGTCATTAACACGGACACTCACATTGTTTAATTGTGGAATGTCATTAACACGGACACTCACATTGTTTTATTGAGGAATGTCATTAACACGGACTCACACATTGTTTTATTAAGGAATGTCATCAACACGGACATTCACATTGTTTTATTGAGGAATGTCATTAACACGGACACTCACATTGTTTTATTAAGGAATGTCATTAACACGGACACTCACATTGTTTTATTGAGGAATGTCATTAACATGGACACTCACATTGTTTTATTGAGGAATGTCATTTACATGGACACTCACATTGTTTTATTGAGGAATGTCATTAACACAGACACTCATATTGTTTTATTAAGGAATGTCATTGACATGGACACTCACATTGTTTTATTAAGGAATGTCATTAACACAGACACTCATATTGTTTTATTAAGGAATGTCATTGACATGGACACTCACATTGTTTTATTAAGGAATGTCATTAACGCGGACACTCACATTGTTTTATTTGGGAATGTCATTAACACGGACACTCACATTGTTTTTTTGTGGAATGTCATTAACATGGACACTCACATTGTTTTATTGTGGAATGTCATTAACACGGACACTCACATTGTTTTATTAAGGAATGTCATTAACACGGATGCTCACATTGTTTTATTGAGGAATGTCATTAACATGGACACTCACATTGTTTTATTGAGGAATGTCATAAACACGGACACTCACATTGTTTTATTTGGGAATGTCATTAACACGGACACTCACATTGTTTTATTGAGGAATGTCATTAACATGGACACTCATATTGTTTTATTGAGGAATGTCATTAACATGGACACTCACATTGTTTTATTGAGGAATGTCATTAACACGGACACTCACATTGTTTTATTGAGGAATGTCATTAACACGGACACTCACATTGTTTTATTGAGGAATGTCATTAACACGGACACTCACATTGTTTTATTGAGGAATGTCATAAACACCGACACTCACATTGTTTTATTGAGGAATGTCATTAACACGGACACTCACATTGTTTTATTGAGGAATGTCATTAACACGGACACTCATATTGTTTTATTGAGGAATGTCATTTACATGGACACTCACATTGTTTTATTGAGGAATGTCATTAACACGGACACTCACATTGTTTTATTGAGGAATGTCATTAACATGGACACTCACATTGTTTTATTGAGGAATGTTATTAACACGGACACTCACATTGTTTAATTGTGGAATGTCATTAACATGGACACTCACATTGTTTTATTGAGGAATGTCATTAACACGGACACTCACATTGTTTTATTGTGGAATGTCATTAACATGGACACTCACATTGTTTTATTGAGGAATGTCATTAACACGGACACTCACATTGTTTTATTGAGGAATGTCATAAACACGGACACTTACATTGTTTTATTGAGGAATGTCATTAACACGGACACTCATATTGTTTAATTGAGGAATGTCATTAACACGGACACTCACATTGTTTTATTGAGGAATGTCATTAACACGGACACTCACATTTTTTTTTTGGGGAATGTCATTAACACGGACACTCACATTTTTTATTAAGGAATGTCATTAACGCGGACACTCACATTGTTTTATTTGGGAATGTCATTAACACGGACACTCACATTGTTTTTTTGTGGAATGTCATTAACATGGACACTCACATTGTTTTATTGTGGAATGTCATTAACACGGACACTCACATTGTTTTATTAAGGAATGTCATTAACACGGATGCTCACATTGTTTTATTGAGGAATGTCATTAACATGGACACTCACATTGTTTTATTGAGGAATGTCATAAACACGGACACTCACATTGTTTTATTTGGGAATGTCATTAACACGGACACTCACATTGTTTTATTGTGGAATGTCATTAACACGGACACTCACATTGTTTTATTGAGGAATGTCATTAACACGGACACTCACATTGTTTTATTGAGGAATGACATTAACATGGACACTCACATTGTTTTATTGAGGAATGTCATTAACACGGACACTCACATTGTTTTATTGAGGAATGTCATTAACACGGACACTCACATTGTTTTATTGTGGGATGTCATTAACACGGACACTCACATTGTTTTATTGTGGAATGTCATTAACACGGACACTCACATTGTTTTATTGTGGGATGTCATTAACACGGACACTCACATTGTTTTATTGAGGAATGTCATAAACACGGACACTCACATTGTTTTATTGAGGAATGTCATTAACACGGACACTCACATTGTTTTATTGAGGAATGTCATTAACACGGACACTCACATTGTTTTATTGAGGAATGTCATTAACATGGACACTCACATTGTTTTATTGAGGAATGTCATTAACACGGACACTCACATTGTTTTATTGAGGAATGTCATTAACATGGACACTCACATTGTTTAATTGAGGAATGTCATTAACACGGACACTCACATTGTTTTATTGAGGAATGTCATTAACATGGACACTCACATTGTTTAATTGAGGAATGTCATTAACAGGGACACTCACATTGTTTTATTGAGGAATGTCATTAACACGGACACTCACATTGTTTTATTGAGGAATGTCATTAACACGGACACTCACATTGTTTTATTAAGGAATGTCATTAACACAGACACTCACATTGTTTTATTGAGGAATGTCATTAACACGGACTCACACATTGTTTTATTAAGGAATGTCATCAACACGGACATTCACATTGTTTTATTGAGGAATGTCATTAACACGGACACTCACATTGTTTTATTAAGGAATGTCATTGACAGGGACACTCACATTGTTTTATTGAGGAATGTCATTAACACGGACTCACACATTGTTTTATTAAGGAATGTCATTTACATGGACACTCACATTGTTTTATTGAGGAATGTCATTAACACAGACACTCACATTGTTTTATTAAGGAATGTCATTAACACGGACACTCACATTGTTTTATTGAGGAATGTCATTAACACAGACACTCACATTGTTTTATTGAGGAATGACATTAACACGGACACTCACATTGTTTTATTGAGGAATGTCATTAACATGGACTCACACATTGTTTTATTAAGGAATGTCATCAACACGGACACTCACATTGTTTTATTGAGGAATGTCATTAACATGGACACTCACATTGTTTTATTGAGGAATGTCATTAACACGGACACTCACATTGTTTTATTGAGGAATGTCATTAACACGGACACTCACATTGTTTTATTGAGGAATGTCATAAACACGGACACTTACATTGTTTTATTGAGGAATGTCATTAACACGGACACTCATATTGTTTAATTGAGGAATGTCATTAACACGGACACTCACATTGTTTTATTGAGGAATGTCACTAACACGGACACTCACATTTTTTTTTTTGGGAATGTCATTAACACGGACACTCACATTGTTTTATTAAGGAATGTCATTAACGCGGACACTCACATTGTTTTATTTGGGAATGTCATTAACACGGACACTCACATTGTTTTTTTGTGGAATGTCATTAACACGGACACTCACATTGTTTTATTGTGGAATGTCATTAACACGGACACTCACATTGTTTTATTAAGGAATGTCATTAACACGGACACTCACATTGTTTTATTGAGGAATGTCATTAACATGGACACTCACATTGTTTTATTGAGGAATGTCATAAACACGGACACTCACATTGTTTTATTTGGGAATGTCATCAACACGGACACTCACATTGTTTTATTGTGGAATGTCATTAACACGGACACTCACATTGTTTTATTGAGGAATGTCATTAACACGGACACTCACATTGTTTTATTGAGGAATGTCATTAACATGGACACTCACATTGTTTTATTGAGGAATGTCATTAACACGGACACTCACATTGTTTTATTGAGGAATGTCATTAACACGGACACTCACATTGTTTTATTGTGGAATGTCATTAACACGGACACTCACATTGTTTTATTGTGGAATGTCATTAACACGGACACTCACATTGTTTTATTGTGGGATGTCATTAACACGGACACTCACATTGTTTTATTGAGGAATGTCATAAACACGGACATTCACATTGTTTTATTGAGGAATGTCATTAACACGGACACTCACATTGTTTTATTGAGGAATGTCATTAACACGGACACTCACATTGTTTTATTGAGGAATGTCATTAACATGGACACTCACATTGTTTAATTGAGGAATGTCATTAACACGGACACTAACATTGTTTTATTGAGGAATGTCATTAACATGGACACTCACATTGTTTAATTGAGGAATGTCATTAACACGGACACTCACATTGTTTAATTGTGGAATGTCATTAACACGGACACTCACATTGTTTTATTGAGGAATGTCATTAACACGGACTCACACATTGTTTTATTAAGGAATGTCATCAACACGGACATTCACATTGTTTTATTGAGGAATGTCATTAACACGGACACTCACATTGTTTTATTAAGGAATGTCATTAACACGGACACTCACATTGTTTTATTGAGGAATGTCATTAACATGGACACTCACATTGTTTTATTGAGGAATGTCATTTACATGGACACTCACATTGTTTTATTGAGGAATGTCATTAACACAGACACTCATATTGTTTTATTAAGGAATGTCATTGACATGGACACTCACATTGTTTTATTAAGGAATGTCATTAACACAGACACTCATATTGTTTTATTAAGGAATGTCATTGACATGGACACTCACATTGTTTTATTAAGGAATGTCATTAACACGGACACTCACATTGTTTTATTGAGGAATGTCATTAACACGGACACTCACATTGTTTTATTGAGGAATGTCATTAACACGGACACTCACATTGTTTTATTGAGGAATGTCATTAACATGGACTCACACATTGTTTTATTAAGGAATGTCATCAACACGGACATTCACATTGTTTTATTGAGGAATGTCATTAACACGGACACTCACATTGTTTTATTGAGGAATGTCATTAACATAGACACTCATATTGTTTTATTAAGGAATGTCATTAACACGGACACTCACATTGTTTTATTGAGGAATGTCATTAACACGGACTCACATTGTTTTATTGTGGAATGTCATTAACACCGACACTCACATTGTTTTATTGAGGAATGTCATTAACACGGACACTCACATTGTTTTATTGTGGAATGTCATTAACAGGGACACTCACATTGTTTTATTAAGGAATGTCATTAACACGGACACTCACATTGTTTTATTAAGGAATGTCATTAACACGGACACCCACATTGTTTTATTGAGGAATGTCATTAACACGGACACTCACATTGTTTTATTGAGGAATGTCATTAACACGGACACTCACATTGTTTTATTAAGGAATGTCATTAACACGGACACTCACATTGTTTTATTTGGGAATGCCATTAACAGGGACACTCACATTGTTTTATTGAGGAATGTCATTAACATGGACACTCACATTGTTTTATTAAGGAATGTCATCAACACGGACACTCACATTGTTTTATTGAGGAATGTCATTAACATGGACACTCACATTGTTTTATTGAGGAATGTCATTAACATGGACACTCACATTGTTTTATTGAGGAATGTCATTAACACGGACACTCACATTGTTTTATTGAGGAATGTCATTAACATGGACACTCACATTGTTTTATTGAGGAATGTCATTAACACGGACACTCACATTGTTTTATTGAGGAATGTCATTAACACGGACACTCACATTGTTTTATTGAGGAATGTCATTAACACGGACACTCACATTGTTTTATTAAGGAATGTCATTAACATGGACACTCACATTGTTTTATTGAGGAATGTCATTAACACGGACACTCACATTGTTTTATTGAGGAATGTCATTAACACGGACACTCACATTGTTTTATTAAGGAATGTCATTAACATGGACACTCACATTGTTTTATTGAGGAATGTCATTAACACGGACACTCACATTGTTTTATTGAGGAATGTCATTAACACGGACACTCACATTGTTTTATTAAGGAATGTCATTAACATGGACACTCACATTGTTTTATTGAGGAATGTCATTAACACGGACACTCACATTGTTTTATTGAGGAATGTCATTAACATGGACACTCACATTGTTTTATTAAGGAATGTCATGAACACGGACACTCACATTGTTTTATTAAGGAATGTCATGAACACGGACACTCACATTGTTTTATTGAGGAATGTCATTAACACGGACACTCACATTGTTTTATTGAGGAATGTCATTAACACGGACACTCACATTGTTTTATTAAGGAATGTCATTAACATGGACACTCACATTGTTTTATTGAGGAATGTCATTAACACGGACACTCACATTGTTTTATTGAGGAATGTCATTAACATGGACACTCACATTGTTTTATTGAGGAATGTCATTAACACGGACACTCACATTGTTTTATTGAGGAATGTCATTAACACGGACACTCACATTGTTTTATTAAGGAATGTCATTAACACGGACACTCACATTGTTTTATTAAGGAATGTCATCAACACGGACATTCACATTGTTTTATTAAGGAATGTCATTAACATGGACACTCACATTGTTTTATTGAGGAATGTCATTAACACGGACACTCACATTGTTTTATTGAGGAATGTCATTGACACGGACACTCACATTGTTTGATTGAGGAATGTCATTGACATGGACACTCACATTGTTTTATTGAGGAATGTCATTAACACGGACACTCACATTGTTTTATTGAGGAATGTCATTAACACGGACACTCACATTGTTTTATTTGGGAATGTCATTGACATGGACACTCACATTGTTTTATTGAGGAATGTCATTAACACGGACACTCACATTGTTTTATTGAGGAATGTCATCAACACGGACACTCACATTGTTTTATTGAGGAATGTCATTAACACGGACACTCACATTGTTTTATTAAGAAATGTCATTAACATGGACACTCACATTGTTTTATTGAGGAATGTCATTAACACGGACCCTCACATTGTTTTATTTGGGAATGTCATTAACATGGACACTCACATTGTTTTATTGAGGAATGTCATTAACACGGACACTCACATTGTTTTATTAAGGAATGTCATTAACACGGACACTCACATTGTTTTATTTGGGAATGTCATTAACATGGACACTCACATTGTTTAATTGAGGAATGTCATTAACATGGACACTCACATTGTTTTATTGAGGAATGTCATTAACACGGACACTCACATTGTTTTATTTGGGAGTGTCATTAACATGGACACTCACATTGTTTTATTGAGGAATGTCATAAACATGGACACTCACATTGTTTTATTGAGGAATGTCATAAACACGGACACTCACATTGTTTTATTGAGGAATGTCATTAACATGGAGACTCACATTATTTTATTGAGGAATGTCATTAACACGGACACTCACATTGTTTTATTGAGGAATGTCATTAACACGGACACTCACATTGTTTTATTGAGGAATGACATTAACACGGACACTCACATTGTTTTATTTGGGAATGTCATTAACACGGACACTCACATTGTTTTATTAAGGAATGTCATTAACATGGACACTCACATTGTTTAATTGAGGAATGTCATTAACACGGACACTCAGATTGTTTTATTGTGGAATGTCATTAACACGGACACTCACATTGTTTTATTGTGGAATGTCATTAACACAGACACTCTAGATCATGGACGAAACCTGTTTTTAAATATTCCATACTATATTCTGTTTACTACAATGCAGAAATAGCAATATATAACAATGGAATATACAGTTGTATTAGAATACAGACATTGTTTGGTTGAGGTAGATACAACATGGCATACACGCCTATGATAGAATCCAGATATCCGTATCAGGTAGGTTAGGCTTTCAACATCGTAAGTAACATTGTAATTCCTCACATTGTCAGCCTACTATCAGCTCGAGAGATAATTGACGATGAATTATATTCAGGTTGCGCCTACAAAGGCCAGGTGTACCAGCAAGGACAAACATGGAAAGATGGCTGCGACTACAGGTGCACATGTACGGACGGAACTCAGGGACGGTACAGTTGTCAACAGCTGTAAGTATCCTGTCGATGTTATCTGAGCGAGCGTATATCTGATTACAGGTATCTTGCTTTTTCTACCCCTTCATCCCTTCACCTGTCTTTAATACACAATATTATCATTGCTTCTGCCATCGATTAATGCTTTCTCCATAATCTGTGATTGTTTCGGATTAATTTACAATCTTTTATACTTATAAATGCTTTGCTTAAGTCTGTTCACACTGACAAGACTCACATTGAGTCAACGGTTTGCGTTTGCCACTCTGCCATTGCCCATACTTTTCAGCCTTGCTTAAATAACCATGTGAAAAAATAACATAATTTTTAAACTCATTTCTCTGCTTTTATTATTATTTGTGATATCCTTTGCAGCCTTGCTTAAATAACATGTTGAAATATATCATAATTATCAAAATGCATTTCTCTGCTTTTATTTTTGTTTGTAAACCTTTCTTTGCGAAGG
Organism: Pecten maximus; assembly: GCF_902652985.1. Classification (NCBI taxonomy): domain Eukaryota; kingdom Metazoa; phylum Mollusca; class Bivalvia; order Pectinida; family Pectinidae; genus Pecten; species Pecten maximus. Next base: position 1,259,332 of record NC_047025.1, read on the forward strand.
CATGCTTTTGTGTAGACTGGCAAATCCGTTACCGCTTAATGTCATCCGGGCATTCCCTCCTAGCAGATTTAACCCTTTGTCGCTAAGCATAGCCTTGGTTTTCTTTAAGATGCGTACAATGGGACCACCTCCCGAGCGTATGCCAGATGATGCCCCCTGCCGCAGGAAAGTGCTGCAGGACACCCAACTGCCCAAGCTACGTTCAGCTCAATTACCCAGATAACTACCACCCAGAGTAAATCAAACGATGGCGGCAAAAGCGTCTATGTCGGTTTGCTCACACTTTCTGTCTTTTACGGAAAGTTCGACTTTAAAAACCTGTAAATGTTGAACGAATCTCGATTAAACGGACATGTTAAATGGTCATTAATCAACATAGCAGTGACCACTTTTCTTTGGACAAACAATTAAATTGTGTCGGATAAATTTGTTTAATGCAGTTTAAGTTATTTATTATTTTCATGTTTTATATTACACAAACATACAAGTTAGATATATCAACAAGTTTGACACAATAAACAGTTATATTTTATAACTTGGTGTGTTAAACTTATTTTTGGAACTATGATATATCAGACACAAATACAGCATAATGTAGCGGAGATATATTTGGCCATTTCGTGGAACTGACTACTGTAAACGCTGAAATTTACGCGAGGGGGAAATTTACGCTAATTACGCGGACTCCTTTTGTTCGCGAAAATTTCCCCCACGCGTATTATTTTGATATCATTTGCATAATCTTCAACTACAAGCGAAAGTGTATCAATCGCGAAAATTATCCCCACGCGTATAGTTTACATATTGAAATCGCGAAATCAACTCCCCGCGAAAATAATCACGTTTACAGTATGTCCTTTATGACGTATCCCCCAACCCCTCTACTCAAATAACAAAGGAGTCACGTTATAATGTATTATCAATGTCAATTACAATAAAAATACCAAGTATGATAAAACTGGTGTTAATATCCATAATTAAACATACTTACGTTTGAATCCATTATCTATATAGTATAATGATAATTATTGCACCATTTGACGTAACTACGTAACTCACAACAATCGATAATGAAGATAATGAACAATTTTTTCATTTTATTTTGGTGGCGGGTCGTTTTTAATTAGGTCTGTGCTTTGCAATTGCTGGCTTGCTTGTTTGAACGTCATCGCAGCAACTAAAGTCACGTTGTGACGTTGTTGGCGCTTGACAGGCGCACTCACTGAAGCATTTATAAAATCATCACGCGCTTAAATGCCATCCCTTTCGTGAAGCCTGCATAACGTCCTTGAAAGACTTCATTGTCAACAGCATTCTTTATATCCACAGCAATATCGTATATCTAAAAGCATGCAGGTCAATAAGTTATTATATTGATTCTGATTATAAAGATATATATATATATATATATTTCGTTGTTTTAAAGGAATATTCTACACAAGTTAGGACTTCGCATGGCGCATTTAAAAAAAAATATAAAAATGTCACAAAACATTTACGTTGGTTTTAACCGAAATCGTAAACCTCAAATTACAATTTATACAAACATACTATATTTGATTTGAAAAAAAATATAGATCTAGCCAGATCAATTTTCAAGCGTTCGTACGTCTTTGATGACGTCACAATTTGTTTGAGTTTTAAAATCAGCAAGAAATAGGCCTCACGAAGCAATGAAATTGCGATCCAAGCAGAAAATATAAGTGAACTGAACAGCGTACGCACTTGTGTATTTCCTCAATTCTTTGCATAAAATCTTTGATCAAGTGACCCTTCAGTTTTTCTGCGCTATATTAAGGCTGTCTAAGTATATATTTTCGCTTGTTCAATTTGACCACAGGAAATATGTTTTGATGATGAAAATAAATCTTTAAACAATCACAAGAAAAGCACAGATATTAAGGAATTTTAAAACTTGAGCAGAACCTCCATTTAATCAAAACCATTAACTTGAAAGTTTTACTCCAAGGATATATAATATAATTCATATAGTATTGATATTCGTAAAACAAAGGTGAGCACAAGTGTATATAATAGTTATGACCACTGAGGAACATGCCTATGATTAATGGTTACTGTTGGAAGGTGCGTGACATGGAACCTTCCCTCGGAGTGTCACTTGAACCCCGCCCCCGCCGGAAAGTGTTGTCGCACACCATCCTGTCCCGGAACAGTGAATCTCCATTACCCACCAAACTATGTCGCAGAATAACTTTCTTTCTTTAGAAATATTTCATTTGTCAATAAGTTGTAAATACATTTAATAAAACTGTGTGATGTCATATTTTGCGTAATTGTTTTTTGGTCATTTTAAGAGATAATTTAGTCAAGTTTGTTTACTTTTTTTAATCATTTCACATATTCTTTTATGAAATTGTACTTCAGTACTTCTTACGAACTAACCTTGACCCTATATTGATACAAGTTAATGTTTTCCATGCATTTAAAAAAAAAAAATGTTAGATGGATCTTAATCGTATAACCAACAGTTTACATGCAAATGAGCAAGCCATATTTGTACATTTTGACCCGTGAGCATGCGCAAACCCCCCTCATGACTAAAAATGTATTGACATCCGAAGCGACAGCGAATATTCAGACAGGTTTTACGGATCTCGTACCAAACGGGAAAAGTTAATGGATAAAAAATGTTGAAGATCACTGTTAGGACAGGAATATGGCTGATGAAACTTTTTCAAGCGGTTGCGACAACAATGAAGAAGTTCTAAGCGAGTTTGCCTAGACTTGACCTAGATCTAGATCGGCTTACGGAATGACTTTACGAGGTGTGTTTCTTTGTTCTGTACAACTTTTATTATCATCATTGAGTTCGTACTTGGCATTGATATTGTTCTTATTACATTATGGATGATATACATCCCTGAAAAGCGTGTTAGTGTATGCATTCGTACACAAAATGTAAGTTGCTTCCAGACAGGAATTGCACGCGTAATGCTTGTGGATCATAGTCATCGGGGTCTTCCCCTAACAATAAAGATATATATCTTTTATATGATTAAACTTGTTTGGCATTCAAAATCTTTGATTAACTTCTCTGGTGTGCAACAGGAGTTGCACAGCATGTATATTGAAATTTAAAACCTTTTTTTTCATTGCCACCTGGACGTAATGCGAGGTCTTTCAGGACATTGACTACCCAGCTTTTCAGTTTTGTGAACCATCTAGTTTTCAAAAACATGAAGAATACATGCTATCTCATTATCAAATTAAAGTGCAAATTTTACGTATGCATGCAAGTCACAAAGAGTTTATGATTTCATAGCTTTCACAGCGCATCAATATATGACATTCTCGAGGAATGCAATTATTAATAAATTGTCTATTAAGTGAGAAATAACATCATAACCACAGGGACGAGGCACAAATTGCCAAACCCATAATTTATATATCTTATAAGTCTTTTAATAATTACGAATATGGCAGTATGATTTCAGAGAGTTTGGTAGGTAGGGGCTGTCCCAGTCATCTGCTCTCTGGATTGGAATTTCTGATTTTGTGATTGGTTTTATTGATAATTTTTTTTAAGATAACTTAACCCCGATATTAAACTAGGTTTTATACTTTGTAACTATATACTTGTACAATGCAATTGTGATATATGACACTTAACTAAATAAATAAAATGATTGCTTGATTATAAATCGTAAAGAATGTCCCGGATGTCCTTTATATCGCTTTTTACGTTATACACATGTCATTATACCATTCGTACCGAACGAGGGACGATAATTGGAGTCCGGATCCTGTGCTAATTAAACAAAAAAAAAAAAAAAAAAAAAAATACGTTAAGATTAATCTGGAACAATTTTTAACATCTTTTGACATTTTTGTCAGCTGATTTTTTTTTTAAACCTGAGACTTATTTAACAGAAACTTAAAAAATTATCATCTATCTCCAGTATTGGATTTGTATCAGCTCGAACATTGAAATACGAATTAAAAAAACACCATGTTACCTCCGAACCCTGAAATTTCTATGAGCCCCCCCAAAAATATGTTGTTTTGAAAAGCATATCATAATTATGCAGCTGACCTTAAAGTTTCTTCCTGTAAAATATTTTGCTTATCACTGAGGGGTCGCGGAATAGCCCAAATTGGCACCGCACATTTGGTTTCAGGTTAGACTTTTTAGTCGTTTAAATATACCAGACAATGACGACAATCCCCGATTATGTATGAATCCCCTCGCATTCCCCGAATTTTCACCTTCATTATGAAAGGATAATAATAGATATAATTTATCTTCTAATTTCAATATAGGTCCCACGAAAAAAAACCCAGGACAATGTTGTTCGTACCAAGGGAGGTAACTCCTACAATTCTATATGTGTTAATAAAAAATAACTTAGAATCACAGAATCACAATCTTGGTGTCGTTGAAAGCTTTATCTTGTTTGATGACGAAAGATAATTCTAAATTATATCTGCACTACTAGGTGGTATCCAAAATTATCTAAACTGCAGGATTTCATTTGTTAAACGTCCTAGAAACAGCTCAAGTTATAAAAAGAGACCAAGAAGATATTTGCTATCAGGACAAAATCTACATACCCCCCCCCCCAAAAAAAACCCCCAAACAAACAAGGAAAGAAAGAAAAATAGATAAAGATAAAATGGCACCAATACCCCAACGATAAATTGGACGACATGGTCAACGCAGCAGTCCTGAAAGGAAATTAGCAGTCTCAGAAAATGTAAATTAGACACATATGATGAGTTTCACCTTAATACAAGTTAGCATCAACGAAGAGTCCTCGAGAGACGAAACAGCATTACGGTGCAGTTTAATTCATTTTGGTTCAACTTTATCTAACTTCCAGTTTATATTGAAAGGTGCTGGGATATTTTGTATAATACTCAGTAATGTCATCTCTATCAGACAGTTCGGACCTCTAGGAAAGTGAAGTTTTTATACGCGATATCATACTGAACTCTAAAAATTACTGGAGGAAGATTTTCATCGATCTAGAAAAGATAAGAAAATATTAAATATTATCATAATTAATTTGGTGATGAGTATTTAAAGGAGCATTCATTAGTTCGAACGGCAATATATGATTTATGATTTGCACATTAACTTATAAGAGTTATAAATAAAATAATTCAAGCTTACAATCATATTTTTGCCTAACTGTGATGGAATGGATATCAAAAATATTTTAACAGATTTTTTTTATAGAAATCCTCAAAAATCTAAACAGATATGAAACATGGCTATACTTTTTAACATTGATGTCATCAATTGGTAATCTATTTGACAAGCTACAAAATAATCAGTTACAGAGAGGAAACGAAAGGACTTTTATTACATAGATAATATATTGTTGATTTATCGTATACAAAATCGTGCTAATAATCCTCGGATGCTCTGAATAAGTCGTGACAGTATAACGAATGACCTCTACCGAATGACCTCTAACGAATGACCTCTACAGAGGTTTAACAATTGTATTAACCATTTATAGTGATCGATGTTCCTGGTCCAACAATCATGTATTCCTATAAATCACTGCTGTACACGAGAGGCCATATAACTTCTAAGTCAATTACTTACTGATTTACATACATAACTGGACAGTGTATTCACAGTGTGTGGCTGTATTGAATGGATATTGATCCCAAACAAGATACAGATTAAAATGAGATAATAACTATCAGTATAATGTAAAGAAGATCGGACATAAAAAGTGGTACTTATCAAGTAAGTTGAAGGAAAATCCGACAAAATAAATTATGTACTGTTCAATACTGGTATTGATTCCGATTAATTCATTTTTGAATCTACTGCATCGAACTTGTAATTAGTATTGAAATGTGTCCATATTTTATGTCATTAGTACAATTCTTCCGATTGCAGGCCGAATCGCCATATTGTTTACCACAGCATCAACATAATTTAAAGGACTAAATATACTACATCAGCGACAGACAAATTATACCACAGTGTCAACACAGGGCATCATATACCACAGTGTCAATACAGGACATCATACACCACAGTGTCAATACAGGACATCATATACCACAGTGTCAACACAGGACATCATATACATGTACCATAGTGTCAACACAGGGCATCGTATACCACAGTGTCAATACAGGGCATCATATACCACAGTGTCAACACAGGACATCATATACCATAGTGTCAATACAGGACATCATATACCACAGTGTCAACACTGGACATCATATACAACAGTGTCAACACAGGACATCATATACCATAGTGTCAACACAGGACATCATATACCACAGTGTCAACACAGGACATCATATACCATAGTGTCAACACAGGACATCATATACCATAGTGTCAACACAGGACATCATATACCATAGTGTCAACACAGGACATCATATACCATAGTGTCAACAATGGACATCCCATACCATAGTGTCAACACAGGACATCATATACCACAGTGTCAACACAGTACATCATGTACCATTGTGTCAACACAGGACATCATATACCACAGTGTCAACACAGGACATCATATACCATAGTGTCAACACAGGACATCATATACCATAGTGTCAACACAGGACATCATATACCATAGTGTCAACACAGGACATCATATACCACAGTGTCAACACAGGACCTTTATTTACCAAAGTGTCAACACAGGACATCATATACCATAGTGTCAACACAGGACATCATATACCATAGTGTCAACACAGGACATCATATACCACAGTGTCAACACAGGACATCATATACCACACTGTCAACACTGGACATCATATACAACAGTGTCAACACTGGACATCATATACACAATACATGTAGTGTCAGCACAGGACATCATATACCACAGTGTCAACACGGGATATAATATACAACAGTGTCAACACTGGACATCATATACCATAGTGTCAACATAGACATCATATACACAATACATGTAGTGTCAACACAAGACATCATATACCACAGTGTCAACACAGGACATCATACACCATAGTGTCAACACAGGACATCATATACCACAGTGTCAACACAGGACATCATACACCACAGTGTCAACACAGGACATCATATACTATAGTGTCAACACAGGACATCATATACCACAGTGTCAACACAAGACATCATATACCACAGTATCAACACAGGACATCATATACCATAGTGTCAACACAGGACATCATATACTATAGTGTCAACACAGGACATCATATACCACAGTGTCAACACAGGACATCATACACCAAAGTGTCAACACAGGACATCTACACCATAGTGTCAACACAGGACATCATATACCATAGTGTCAACACAGGACATCATATACCATAGTGTCAACACAGGACATCATACACCATAGTGTCAACACAGGACATCATATACCACAGTGTCAACACAGGACATCATATACCATAGTGTCAACACAGGACATCATACACCATAGTGTCAACACAGGACATCATATACCATAGTGTCAACACTGGACATCATATACCACAGTGTCAACACAGGACATCATATACCACACTGTCAACACTGGACATCATATACAACAGTGTCAACACTGGACATCATATACACAATACATGTAGTGTCAGCACAGGACATCATATACCACAGTGTCAACACGGGATATAATATACAACAGTGTCAACACTGGACATCATATACCATAGTGTCAACATAGACATCATATACACAATACATGTAGTGTCAACACAAGACATCATATACCACAGTGTCAACACAGGACATCATACACCATAGTGTCAACACAGGACATCATATACCACAGTGTCAACACAGGACATCATACACCACAGTGTCAACACAGGACGTCATATACTATAGTGTCAACACAGGACATCATATACCACAGTGTCAACACAAGACATCATATACCACAGTATCAACACAGGACATCATATACCATAGTGTCAACACAGGACATCATATACTATAGTGTCAACACAGGACATCATATACCACAGTGTCAACACAGGACATCATACACCAAAGTGTCAACACAGGACATCTACACCATAGTGTCAACACAGGACATCATATACCATAGTGTCAACACAGGACATCATATACCATAGTTTCAACACAGGACATCATACACCATAGTGTCAACACAGGACATCATATACCACAGTGTCAACACAGGACATCATATACCATAGTGTCAACACAGGACATCATACACCATAGTGTCAACACAGGACATCATATACCATAGTGTCAACACAGGACATCATATACCATAGTGTCAACACAGGACATCATATACCATAGTGTCAACACAGGACATCATATACTACAGTGTCAACACATGACATCATATACTACAGTGTCAACACAGGACATCATATACCATAGTGTCAACACAGGACATCATATACCACAGTGTCAACACAGGACATCATACACCATAGTGTCAACACAGGACATCATATACCATAGTGTCAACACAGGACATCATATACCACAGTGTCAACACAGGACATCATATACCATAGTGTCAACACAGGACATCATATACCATAGTGTCAACACAGGACATCATATACCATAGTGTCAACACAGGACATCATATACCATAGTGTCAACAATGGACATCATATACCAAAGTGTCAACACAGGACATCATATACCACAGTGTCAACACTGGACATAATATACCACAGTGTCAACACTGGACATAATATACCACAGTGTCAACACAGGACATCATATACCATAGTGTCAACACAGGACATCATATACCATAGTGTCAACACAGGACATCATATACCATAGTGTAAACACAGGACCTCATATACCACAGTGTCAACACAGGACATCATATACCATAGTGTCAACACAGGACATCATACACCATAGTGTCAACACAGGACATCATATACCATAGTGTCAACACAGGACATCATATACCACAGTGTCAACACAGGACATCATATACCCTAGTGTCAACACAGGACATCATATACCACACTGTCAACACTGGACATCATATACAACAGTGTCAACACTGGACATCATATACACAATACATGTAGTGTCAGCACAGGACATCATATACCACAGTGTCAACACGGGATATAATATACAACAGTGTCAACACTGGACATCATATACCATAGTGTCAACATAGACATCATATACACAATACATGTAGTGTCAACACAAGACATCATATACCATAGTGTCAACATAGACATCATATACACAATACATGTAGTGTCAGCACAGGACATCATATACCATAGTGTCAACATAGACATCATATACACAATACATGTAGTGTCAACACAAGAAATTACCTCAAAACAAAGGGAAACTCTACCATAGCACGACTACACAATTGCAAAATACATCACAACCAACGTTATTCTGTATGAAATGTCAGATGTAGCTTCTTAATTATGTAGGTCATCACATTAGGCCTCGATAAACAAGGCGGAATCACACAATGGTGGCGAGGTGTGACGGCGAAGCCAAGTAAAAGCTAGTCCCATCATTCTGGGGCATCCTGATAATTATAATACTCGTGGATTGGAAAACAACTGCGGTATATTTACCACATGCAGATCCCATAAGTGTCAACACTAGCGATAATAGGGTTATAAATCACGTGACCCGACCACAGTTACAACCCTATCAAAGCGGCCACAAAAGACAGCATTAGTATCAACAAGTAGCCGCAAAGCGTGATATGTTTGAAGTAAATTATTATCGTTCGGTACTTACAGAGTCAAAGTCCTCAGACGTAATGCCATTTAAACCGAGAAAAATAAATCTAAAGCCTGTTATGCGTACAATATATTTAATAGATAACTAAGTGCGGCTTGAAATTGAAGCTAAGTCAATATAATCAATTGAAGCTCAGCCAATATGGACAATTGAGGCTCAGTCAGTCTTGTCAATTGAAGCTCAGTCAATATGGACAATTGAAGCTCAGTCGATATGGTCAATTGAGGCTCAGTCAGTCTTGTCAATTGAAGCTCAGTCAATATGGTTAATTGAAGCTCAGTCGATATGGTCAATTGAAGCTCAAGCAATATGGTCAATATATCACCAACTACATTTGAAAAATAAAATACAATTATCTGAAAATAGTTTAACAAGTACATGTGCTCAAGGTTACAATGTACACACACACACAGAGAGAATCTGATAACTTAACATAGCCCATGGACTCATTAACCATAGCGGTAATTCACTGAAATAAAATATACATCATATGGTATTCAACTGAATATATGTGGCCAGTACACAACTCACGCGCTAAATATATCAGTTTGTCGACAAAATTTAACAAAGCGTCAAAACACAAGGACAAAATACCTAGGTCGCTAAATGCAAGGACAAAATAAACCGTAGGGTAAAGAAAAAACGAACTGGCTGTGTGAAGATAGCTCAACATACGACATTCAGATTTTGAATGTTCAGCCCCTCAACATACGACATACGACATTCAGATTTTAAATGTTCAGCCGCTCAACATACGATATACGACATACAACATTCAGATTTTGATTTTGAATGTTCAGTCGCTCAACATACGACATATGACATACAACATTCAGATTTTGATTTTGAATGTCGTATGTCGTATGTTTAGCGGCTGAAAATTCAAAATCTGTGAATGTCGTATGTCGTATGTCGAGCCGCTGAACATTCAAAAGTTCCCTCGTTGGCTAGAAAAAACACAAGATATGAATTTTTTGAATATTGAATGTCGTATGTCGTATGTCGTATGTTGAGCTAACTTCACACAGTCAAACGAACTACAATACTTCGTCACCCCAAAATGACGTCAGACTTTGCATTTCAGTTGGAAACGAGTCAGTACGCAAGGGAGGCAATACACAAGTAAAGGGGTTTCTAAAAGGTTCAAGGGGCCCGTATGAACCGTGTTATCCATCATGAAAATGAATTTACAGAGGTATACCAAGTCACAAAGAACAAGTTCACTCAGATACCGAGGGGTCGTCGCTGGTTATCATATAATGGTGGCGGTATCTGTAACAATGGCAATGGAATCGAACAAGACGTGCGCATTTATCTAGAAACCGTAATTAGGACACGCATGCGGGCTAGCAAATCAACCTCGGTATATTGAACTCTCAATTTTTATTTATTTATTTTTTAATTCGCATGTTTCACGTCCCTAAAGTAACGAATTGATCAGTACTACTGCAAATTTTTGACAAGTATGCGTGCCGGTTCAACTATACGCCATACGCTAGTTCAGATCCGGTACACGAATGACGTGTTAGCCATATGCTAATGAAAGCAACGTCAAGACAAGGAACGATTCTCCTTAAACACGGATAAATATGGCATTATCGATTAATAGCAATATTCGTAGTCAAGCTCAAAGGGATTATGCGCTCAATTGCTGCTAGGTTTGTCTTAAGGTCACAGCTGATCCGCTAACAACACGATACTTTATGGAAGGATTTACATTCTAATTTTCCTAAGAGATGAATAAAAATAATCCTACCACATAATTAAATTCGTTTATCGCCCATTATTTCTCTATAAAGTTATACTCAAATTCTAAAGTAGAAAATATGAACCGCATCAAACGCCGACTTCGCTGTAGATTCTAAAGAGCAATGAACACCATTCCTGGTATAGGAATAGATAAAATCTACATAAAGTTCAAAATTGGTGTATTTACTACTTTTGTCTCGTAAAATTACTCAGAAGACATTCATAAATATGTAATCTGATCAATTTTGACCATGGATTCTCTATAGAGGCATTTTAACGATATAACAGGTCGATAATTAATCTGCAGTAAAACGTTCAGTTCGTGACAAAACGTCAAATTTTCTCCCAGATAAACATTATAAAGCTTATTTTACGTGTGACATGCAATTTTCTGTCATATTCTTAAAAAGGAGAATAATTTTTTCAACATTGGTTAAAGCCGAGAGCTTCTTTACCATGTCAGTCAATATCTTGTATAATAGATAATTAATAATCAAATTCAATCCCTCATAAAAGGTTTTCATGATAAAAGTAAGCTTGATTTAAAGAGCCAATTCCCTACTTCAGTGTATGGAATTACTATAGGAATTTTAAACGGCTTAGACCATCAGCGTTAAACTGCTTAATTGGATATAAAAACCGAAACATTTCAGTTCAGGAGGGAATGTGAATGATGGAGGACGGCCAGATGGGTACCAAAAGATCAAGCAATACAAATACATTTTATAGGTATGGCAAAGGATGTAGAAAACAAAAGCCGAATTACTGAAATACGGTTAATAATAAATTTATGTGTTTTATTCTGTTTAGGGTTTTTTGCCGCTAAGTTCGTGTGAAGACGATGTTCACAAATGATCGAGTTACTGGTAGAATCATTTATAGTGCAATCTCACTGAAATGCCATACTTGGAAACGCTAGCGTGACGCCCCACCCAGTCACATTATATTGACTGAAGGCACTGTTTAACGTCCTGTTTACAGCGATGGTTTAAAAAAACGCCTCCTCTGTATGCGAGATTCGTGTGGCGAGTGAGTGTGGCGAGATTCGTGTGGCGAGTGAGTGTGGCGAGTGAGTGTGTTGAGACTGCAGTTTGTGATGGATTCCTTGTGATACAGCGGAACTGAAATAGACAGAACAAAAAACATATAACAATACAACCAAATTTGATGCATTAAAGCGGCTGAAACTGTAGATGCCATGCTCATTAAAGCGACCGTACTTATAGTGTCTATGCTCATTAAAGCGACTGTACTTACAGTTTCTATGCTCATTAAAGCGACTGTCCTTATAGTTTCTATGCTCATTAAAGCGACCGTACTTATAGTTTCTATGCTCATTAAAGCGACTGTACTTATAGTTTCTATGCTCATTAAAGCGACCGTACTTATAGTTTCTATGCTCATTAAAGCGACCGTACTTATAGTTTCTATGCTCATTAAAGCGACTGTAACCGTAGATGCCATGCTGATGAAATACTGTAAACGTACTTATTTTAGCGCAATCAAATTTTAGCGCATTTGCAGATTTCGCCTTAGCGCAATGATTTAACTTATGCGCATTAAAGGACGTTTATCTATAGAAATAGAACGTACAAAAGTATATGCGCAATAATTTAGCGCAAGGCTTATCGCAGAAAGCGCTAATTAAATTGACCGTACTAAATAGTACGTTTACAGGACGTGTACTTATACTGTTTTAGATTGCATACTCATTAAAGCGACTATACATGTAGATTGCATACTCATTAAGGCGGTTGAAACTGCATATTCTATACTCATTAAAGAGTGTGTAACTGAAGATATCGCCCTCATTAAAGCGACTATATCTATAGATTGCCATACTCATTAAAGCGACTGTACTTATAGTTTCCATGCTCATTAAAGCGATCGTAAATGTAGATTTCATACTCATTAAAGCAACTGTACCTGTAGATTGCATACTTATTAAAGCGACCGTAACTGTAGAATCTATACTCGTTAAAGCGAGTACCTGTAGCTGAACCTGTAGATTGCCAACGTCGTAAACAAAATTTCCCATAAAAAAGTTCTCAGGTTTTACATCACTGTATACATGGATCGTTAAATGTAGAAAGCCGAATAGTCACTTGGGTGCTAGTGACGAGTCAATACAGCAGTCTGCTTACACGCGGTAACATCTTCTATGACCTATGGAATTGTAATGCTGTTGTTTTGTGCTGATTTAGACATTACAATCATTATTACGAACACTTTAATTTTTTTGTAATTAAGGAAAAGTCTTAGTTTTATGATACATTATGTAAAACCATCACGTCATATAATGTATCCCAACAGTGAATGTTTACGGTTATAGTCGCCTTAAACGGTGATTTAAGATATAGCGATGTAAGAGTCTACATTGTAAAACATGTTTTATTTATACAATGTGTATGTTTACGGGTTTTCACACATTACTACCCGGAGATAGCCGAATGGAGCCACGTGACTGTCAATCACGAGTCCGCGCGACGATGCTCTGATAAGCATTAACATATAGTATACCTATGTAAGATAGCAATAGGAGAACAATAAAATATTCACCACTTTAAGGTGAGACAAACTTGGTAAGCTACGTGATTTTGTCTGGAAAATCTTCTTCCTCGCGTTGAGTACCCCTATCTCACCTATAACGGGGTGATTGATTATTTTCCTACTTTTCCGTGTCTGACATTGAAGTTGCATCAATGCAAGAAAATGTTAACGTGACGTGGTTGAAATGCCCACGCGATATGGCGCGTGACGTGATTGAAATGCCCACGCGATATGGCACGCGACGTGATTGAAATGTCGACGTGATATGGCACGTGACGTGATTGTATTTTTGACGTGACGCTATAAATTGCTGAGAATGTGTAAAGGGCTCGTGTATCTTGTTTCAATCATAGGGTTAGATAAAAAAAAAAAAAAAAACAAACATACAAACAAACAAAAGAACAAAAACAAAAACTCACACGGTTAAATTGTTGACATAACTGCCCAGGGTAAGAGAAAACTCTTTCTTACAAAACATTTCACGCACGCGGAATATTCTGTGTTGAAGAGGAACAACTCTTACATCGGCTGCTGGTGTTTACACCAGTCCACCGTTATCGTCATGTCAAGTTTATTTGACTAAAAAAATGCATTCAGTCAATGCATGTATCGTGGTTTTATCCTCCAACTGACAATACTTACCATTTTGGTTTATTTTTTTTAACGTCCTATTAACAGCCAGGGTCATTTAAGGACGTGTCTGGTTTTGGTGGTGGAGGAAAGCCGGAGTACCCGGAGAAAAACCATCGGCCTACGGTCAGTACCCACGTGGGTTTTGAACTCGCAACCCAGAGGTGGAGGGCTAGTGTTAAAGTGTCGAGACACCTTAACTACTTGGCCATCGCGGCCCCCATAAACCACCATTACCTTTCAACAGTGATTTTTTTTTTACAGATATAGTGGTTTTAATGATATATCTTGATATTGCTGAACCGTTTGGTATTCTTGACCGCCTAGTCCTTTAATTGAAAGCAAAATGGAACCGATGGACGGAAAACCTCCACAGTATTAATATTGGTTTATTATTTCAAACCTCTTCGGCAAAGCGATAACGTTTCAGCCTTTAAAACTTCGCTTTATCATGATTTGTTCATCATTTCATTTCCAACCCTCATTGCGGGTTTGAAGTCTGTAATTAAATTAAACAATGTCGGCATAGCTTCTAATTGATCATTTTGGGCCGATATCTAGTACTTTATTCAAACTTCTTCAAGATTATATTAAAAAAAAAGTCACGTTATTTTATATCAACATGGATTTCCATTTGATTAAAAATCATTATCGTGTTAAACATGACATGATCACCACCAGATTGTGTGACAATGATACTAATTCACGAAGCAGAATGGATATGGATACCAAAATACTGCATAGCATTCAGTGTGAAATGTAAAAAAAAAAACGCTTTTGACCTAAATATTATTGTAATGTAAAAGACACACAAAATATTAACGCTGTTCAATACTAGTTGAGAGTAACATCCAGTAGTGAGAGAAATAATTGAGCTGCATCATAAAACAGTCTTGTTCTTCTAGGGCTCGTCAGTGATGCAAGGGACATCATACAGCTGTTTCGTGAATGATGGGCTTTCTGTGACACTAGGACATCATTCAGCAATTTCTTTCTGGTAGGGTTCGTCTGTGATGCTAGGGACACCATAAAGCTATGTCATTGTTGAAGAGCTCGTCTGTGATGCTAGGGACATCATAAAGCCGTCTCGTTCTTGCAGGGCGCTTCTGTGACGTTAGGGACATCATTCAGCAATTTCGTTCTGTTAGGGCTCGTTTGTGATGCTAAGAAAACATACAGCTGTTTTGTTTTTGAAGAGCTCGTCTGTGATGCTAAGGGCGACGAGAAACTCAATCTGGACCATAATGGTAATGATCAAAATCTCGATGGGAAGGTGCGTAGACCCACAATAGATTTAGTAATTTTCAATTGTGAATTTCAAACGAACGTTAAAACATAACACAAACATCTGGTTATGACATGTATGATGGGAAAACAATTATATTTTTTTTTGTGTTGAAATATCCAGCTCTAATATGGCACTTGTGATTGTTCGAAGGTTATGAGAGTTTTTAATGAATCAGTCCGCAGTCATGTCATATCAGCAAGATAAAGGGGCCTGGTCACGTGATATCACGTGGTAACTGTTAAATCAAAATTTATAGTAAAAATGTTTCACCGCATACAAAGCATATAAATAAAGCCAATATACTTTTTATAAATTCAGCCCGACATTTCTATTTATACATCATGTTTAACCTTAACGTGGAATTTGAACAAAAGCAATCCTTCAGATTGAATATAGTACCGTACTTTTAAATATTTATTTCAATCAATCAAATATAAATCAATATATTTTTGCGCTAAATTCAGTAAGAAATTAACAAAGCTTTTCGACATACAAATACAAGTGAAGATATAAGTCAATTTCTTTGACACCATATTTTGAAAATTGACATTTATGTCGTCAGACATGATGACGTACAATGTAATAAACCACATAATTCTTTGGACAATCTGCCGACTAAATATTCTGAAAAAGGAAGGGTCCATACATCAAGTGGACGGTTCACAGACATACGTACTTATCAAATATATATCGGTAAAGATGTATGCGGCAACATTTTAATACCGGTGAATTCGTTCGGCACATTTATGACAAGCATGTCTAGACAGTCTTCATCCCAAGAAATTCTAAGGCTTTGTTTTAATCAGTTTATGCTTTTGTAATGCATATTCTTGTCGAGTCTTGAGATAAATTCGATTCCTCGGACACGATTCTGCATGTCTAGGGTATCATATTCCATGCCAATGTGTTGTTTCCGTTTATGACTGAAGCGGAATGATTCAGTATGGTCATGGGACTATCTTAGTATAAAATCTCCTATCTATATACTGTATCTTTGTGGTTATCTAGGAAAGGCTGATATCAACAATTAATATCTTCATGTTTTATATACATATACATGAATGCATGACAATCAATCATCTAATGGCACCAACAGTTTTTATGATAGAAGTTATATTTACATAACACAACCAATATTGTATTTAAAAGTGTGACATTTCGATGACTACACTGTCACCTTCATCAGACTAATTACTTATTAAGAGTACTAACACTGACATCTCTAGTGTCCGAGATGGTAATAATCTCGACCGGCTATATTGTAAAACGTTTCGTCTCTACAAAGATCCTATTGACAGCAAGTTTGAAACCATTGTGACGAGATGGTAAAAGACTCGACCGACTATATTTTAAAACGTTTCGTCTTTACAAAGATCCTACTGACAGCAAGTTCGAAAATGGTGTGACGAGATGGTAGGAATAAAGCGTCACACTCTTAAATGCAATATTGGTTGTGTTATATAGCTTATATCATATTTACATTATCAGTATGAAGAAAATGTTCCAGAATAACCCTTTGAGTTGCGGCGAAAAGCGCTCTGAGTGATTCATGTTAGTTGTTGTAAATTTTACCATTTACATGTTTATTGCATATAACTTCACTGGACATCATCTATCTATCAAACATAAAAGTCATTGATATCTATATCCTAATTTTGATTAATTTCCCATTTTTAGGTAGTAACATCCCTGCTTCTTCTATTTTTGGTGTTTGCATGTCCCAGATGATTCGATGATTAAGGGCTTATCATGAATTGTGTTGAATACCGGTAGAAAATCTAACAACACGGGCCTTTTAGAGGAAGACCACTGGAAAGTGTTTTGGCTGACATCATTGTCCGATTTGGAAATATTCTATTTCCTTGTACGATTTGAAATCAGAAATGTCTAACGCATATTGATATACCTAACTGCTCTGTTGTCACCACCGTATTTTCTATTTTGAGAACAGATATTACTTAGATTTACATGACGAGCGAGGTTGATGAAGTACAAAATGTAGAAGACGATTACCCCTTCATAACACCTGGTCCATATTGATATAACCGAACTCATACTTAAATACATACTTTGTGCTGAAACTCAAATACTTTTGGTAAATCTGTTATAGGAATTAACATTTGAAAATGATTTGAAGGAATTTTGGAAAGGCTTGAAGTAATATCTCATTTTCCATTGTAAATGTTTTCTTTTAAACTGCTATTTCGTGATGTAAGCGACTTAAAAGAAATTTGGGATGACACAGATTTTATGTCTGAGAATGTTTCAATACGGTCATGGTCTTACTAGCATTGTCCGTCTTTGTATTCTGTCATCCTTTTGTGGTTTCGAGTTATGACTATGGTTTTGTTTAAATGTCGATATTTTCTGTTGTCATTCTTTATATCAATGGCGTTATTGTTTCATGAATATATGCTAAATCTGTTCATTTTCCAAATCCACTTTTCATACTGTTTGTCTTACCACATATTAAGGTATTATCGCTTGGGACAACTACATGTAATTGGTGTATAGGAAGTTATTGCTAAAATTGATGATAGTTGTACGATGATAGCTCTAAGTGACATATTAATGTCCTGTTAAACACAGGTACCCATCTAATGGGTTGAGACTGAATGTCACACAGTGTCATGTTTCATACTGTGTGCAATTTCATGTTGTATACATGTACATAATTTGATGTTATGTTTTATACATGGTTTGATGTCATGTTTCATACATAATTTGATGTAATGTTTTATACATGGTTTGATGTCATGATTTCATACATAATTTGATGTAATGTTTTATACATAATTTGATGTCATGTTTCATACATAATTTGATGTCATGTTTCATACATGGTTTGATATCATGTTTTCAGATTTTGTATGATGTCATGTTTTCATACTTTGTGTCATGTCATGTTAGTATACAGCGTGCGTTATCATGTTTTAACATAGGATGAGTCGTCATGTTCAGACAATGTGTGATGTGATGTTTTCAGACAATGTGTGATGTGATGTTTTCAGACAATGTGTGATGTGATGTTTTCAGACTGTGTGTGATGTGATGTTTTCAGACAATGTGTGATGTGATGTTTTCAGACAATGTGTGATGTGATGTTTTCAGACAATGTGTGATGTGATGTGTTCAGACAATGTGTGATGTGATGTTTTCAGACAATGTGTGATGTGATGTTTTCAGACAATGTGTGATGTGATGTTTTCAGACAATGTGTGATGTGATGTTTTCAGACAATGTGTGATGTGATGTGTTCAGACAATGTGTGATGTGATGTTTTCAGACAATGTGTGATGTGATGTTTTCAGACAATGTGTGATGTGATGGTTTCAGACAATGTGTGATGTCATGTATTCAGACATTGTGTGATGTGATGTTTTCAGACAATGTGTGATGTGATGTGTTCAGACAATGTGTGATGTGATGTTTTCAGACAATGTGTGATGTGATGTTTTCAGACAATGTGTGATGTGATGTTTTCAGACAATGTGTGATGTGATGTTTTCAGACAATGTGTGATGTGATGTTTTCAGACAATGTGTGATGTGATATTTTCAGACAATGTGTGATGTGATGTTTTCAGACAATGTGTGATGTGATGTTTTCGGACAATGTCTGATGTCATGTTTTCAGGCAATGTGTGATGTGATGTTTTCAGACAGTGTGTGATGTGATGTTTTCAGACAGTGTGTGATGTGATGTTTTCAGACAATGTGTGATGTGATGTGTTTAGACAATGTGTGATGTGATGTATTCAGACTGTGTGTGATGTGATGTGTTCAGACAATGTGTGATGTGATGTGTTCAGACAATGTGTGATGTGATGTTTTCGGACAATGTGTGATGTGATGGTTTCAGACAATGTGTGATGTGATGTTTTCAGACAATGTGTGATGTGATGTTTTCAGACAATGTGTGATGTGGTGTTTTCAGACAATGTGTGATGTGATGTTTTCAGACAATGTGTGATGTGATGGTTTCCGACAATGTGTGATGTGATGTTTTCAGACAATGTGTGATGTGATGTTTTCGGACAATGTGTGATGTGATGTTTTCAGACAATGTGTGATGTGATGTTTTCAGACAATGTGTGATGTGATGTTTTCAGACAATGTGTGATGTGATGTTTTCAGACAATGTGTGATGTGATGTTTTCAGACAATGTGTGATGTGATGTTTTCGGACAATGTGTGATGTGATGTTTTCAGGCAATGTGTGATGTGATGTTTTCAGACAATGTGTGATGTGATGTTTTCGGACAATGTGTGATGTGATGTTTTCAGACAATGTGTGATGTGATGTTTTCAGACAATGTGTGATGTGATGTTTTCAGACAATGTGTGATGTGATGTTTTCAGACAATGTGTGATGTGATGTTTTCAGACTGTGTGTGATGTGATGTTTTCAGACAATGTGTGATGTGATGTTTTCAGACAATGTGTGATGTGATGTTTTCAGACTGTGTGTGATGTGATGTTTTCAGACAATGTGTGATGTGATGTTTTCAGACAATGTGTGATGTGATGTTTTCAGACAATGTGTGATGTGATGTTTTCAGACAATGTGTGATGTGATGTTTTCGGACAATGTGTGATGTGATGTTTTCAGACAATGTGTGATGTGATGTTTTCAGACAATGTGTGATGTGATGTTTTCAGACAATGTGTGATGTGATGTTTTCGGACAATGTGTGATGTGATGTTTTCAGACAATGTGTGATGTGATGTTTTCGGACAATGTCTGATGTCATGTTTGTCAAACTGTGATGTCATGTATTCAGACTGTGTGTGATGTCATGTATTCAGACTGTGTGTGATGTCATGTAATCAGACTGTGTGTGATGTCATGTATTCAGACTGTGTGTGATGTCATGTATTCAGACTGTTTGTGATGTCATGTATTCAGACTGTGTGTGATGTCATGTATTCAGACTGTGTGTGATGTCATGTATTCAGACTGTGTGTGATGTCATGTATTCAGACAATGTGTGATGTGATGTGTTCAGACTGTGTGTTATGTCATGTATTCAGACTGTGTGTGATGTCATGTATTCAGACAGTGTGTGATGTCATGTATTCAGACTGTGTGTGATGTCATGTATTCAGACTGTGTGTGATGTCATGTATTCAGACTGTGTGTGATGTCATGTTTTCAGACTGTGTGTGATGTCATGTATTCAGACTGTGTGTGATGTCATGTATTCAGACTGTGTGTGATGTCATGTATTCAGACTGTGTGTGATGTCATGTATTCAGACTGTGTGTGATATCATGTATTCAGACTGTGTGTGATGTCATGTATTCAGACAATGTGTGATGTCATGTATTCAGACTGTGTGTGATGTCATGTATTCAGACTGTGTGTGATGTCATGTATTCAGACTGTGTGTGATGTCATGTTTGTCAAACTGTGATGTCATGTATTCAGACAATGTGTGATGTCATGTATTCAGACTGTGTGTGATGTCATGTATTCAGACTGTGTGTGATGTCATGTGTTGGTACATTGTGTGATATCGCCTTTTTATAGTACGGGATTTCTCGCAGTTTGAAACGTCTTATAAATGTGTGCCGTCTCATACATTGTGTAATGACATGAACACTGTCCCATGTCATCCAAATAAAACTCCATAAGTGATAACTGTAAAAGCTAAGGCCGAATTACCAGTATCTTTATGATTTCGTGTAGATCAGAATGAATGTGATTGCGCATGCGTTTGGTTTGTGATCAATGATCAACATATACTTATAGAAAGGATTCTTATTCTCTCTTTTAACATGTTTTCGTCCATAAATTAAGTGTTTAGATCACTCGCAAGAAATGAAATTAGCTTATAACAAGTTATATTAACAACGAGTAAATTGTTGTATGGAATTCCTTTGATAAGGGCAACACGTGTGGGATATCGTTGATTAGGTTTGAAGATAATGAATTACGATTTCATGTCGTAATCCTTACAAACTTTCCGTAAAATCTCTCAATCCGAGAGTTTATGTTGTATTTTACCGAGCCACTTTCTGATATAAACAAAGCATCACAGCTGATTTGTTTGCCTATATATAAACAGATACACATTGTTCGTACGCTGATTGGTTACTTTTGCAATAGTGACAAGATTAAAATTAATGTCTTTTTCGAGAAAAATGACAACAATAAAACAAACAGGTTTGTGGTATAATCCATTGACGCAGGTATACGAAAAAAATGATAAATATCTGTAAATGTTATTGTTTAAAGAAGACTATTGTATCTACAAGATATACAAAAATAGTTTTGACTGTCACGTACGATGTACCTCCCTAATATATAGCATTATACACTTTCCAGTTGTCGCTTCAGTTAACAGAGTACATGTTGTGTATAGAAAAACCTCGTTATAGCGAAGTTAGTGGGGTCGATATATCTCGAGTATTCGAGATAAACGATTATATTAAATAAGTAATTCACACTGTCGGAGTTATCATAGTTCGAGATAACCGAGTATATTTCATAATGTAATTCACACTGTCGGGGTTATCAGACTTCGAGATAACCGAGTATATTTCATAATGTAATTCACACTGTCGGAGTTATCAGACTTCGAGATAACGAATGCACACGTGCTAATATAACCACAATGATAAGGAAATACTGTTGAACTGGCACACATATCAACTATTACTGATATTGCTATGATGCATGATGTCTAAAGCGTGAAAACAGTAGGATACTCCAGGGCATCGCCCAATTCTATAACATTAAAAGCTGTTTTGAGTTCAGACTGGGAGGGAGATAACGTTTTGCCAGGGCTAGTTTCCCGGAGACATTCTAGAAGATTCCTAACAACCGGATGTTCAGAATTGCCTTTGGAATATCACGTGATTATGGAACCGGAAGTTGAAAGTTAACCTGAGAGTTGACACGTGTTAATCACGTGTTATACAGATATCTTCTCGGTGGAATCTCGACTGTTATTGACGGATTCAGAGGACTTGGAGAGGTGTTTGTTAGGCAGCATGAGATATGTGTTTTCCTGGTGCGGATTTCTGTTCATAGCCATAGTCGTCCTTTCATAGCACACCCCATCGCTGTATACCTCAGTCTGCTGTTTCACATTATGTATGCCTAAAAGACAAAATGGCGCCAATATTAAGGTAGGTTCTGCTTCCGGCTGGAACGTCCATGAATTTAATTCATATATGAATCAGTGAAATTGTGTGCCGTTTCGGTAGATAGTATAATATATAATCTCACCTTCACCAATAAAACATATGCAGAGTTTCAAAATGTTGAAAAGACAAAACCACATAAAGTGCTCAGAACGAGCTGACCTTAAGCATGCATACATTTTATGTAAAAACCTGACGACTATTTATGTTTACAATGTGTCTAAATCCACATGCGGGCTTGGTTACCATCTCTTACATACGGTGGCTGATTTGTGCCATTTCGTCCTTTCGTCTTTTCGCCCCGAAAAGACGAAAATCAAATATCTCAATTCTCGTCCTTTCGTCTTTTCGCCCAGAAAAGACGAAAATTAACGAACATTAATTTTCGACTTTTCGACTTTTCGCCCGAAAAGACGAAAATTAGAAAAAAAAAAACCTTAAATTTCGTCTTTTCGCCCGAAAAGACGAAATTTAAAGACCTTAATTTTCTTATTTTCAGGGCGAAAAGACGAGAGGATGAAATGGCACAAATCAGCCACCGTAGGTTCATGTTACATAGAGTTTAAACTTTACTGGTCAACTATCGAATGACGGTTACAAGGCAACAACAATTACTAGTTAGCGAAACCTAAATTTGGGACGAAAATTTTTCAAAGATAAAGTTGAAACCCAAACATAAGAAGGATGGCTCTGGCATGATCAATGTAGCTTTTGGTATTTCATGAAAATATTCTAAAATGAATCATAATAACTCGTCGAAAATGTAATATCTTTTATATAAACACACGCGTGTATTTAAAAACATACAAATGTACACATAAATGTATATAAGAGATTGCGGTAGAATGTTGACGACGTGTGGCTGCGCGAAATATGACAACCATGAAATAGATCCGACCGTCACACGCGCTTGTTTACTTTAAACATATTTTATTAGGAAAAACGCAAAAGGAATTAGACGGAATGACAAATTCATATCTTACCGCAGCAGAGGACCTTCTGGAACGCTCGGCGAAACTTGACGGACATGGCGTTGTAGAGGATTGGGTTGATTGCACTGTTAATGTAGATCATGACACGACAGAATAGCAAAAACCAGATATCTAGGTATTGTTGTTTCGAGAACGAGTTGTACACGACCATGGCTCGGTAAGGTAACCATAGTGTGGCAAACACTCCTACAATAACGATCAGCATCCGGACCACCTATGTAACAGACAAAATCAACAGTCAGTGGACAGTTTAAACAACAAGTATAAATATTTGTAAACAAGATATGAAACTGGTGTTCTAAGAAGGGAAACTCGATGTCAGTGTAACGATGTAAATCCAACAAAATCAATAGTCAGTTGACAGTTTAAACAACAATTATAGATATCTGTAAACAAGCTATGAAACTGGTGTTCTAAGAAGGGAAATTTGATGTTAGTGTAATAATGTTAATCCGATAAAATCAAATTCAACACACTTCATTGGCCATCAGACATCACAATCATGTTGAGGTAAATGACCAACACAAAAGAATACAAAGAGAGCACATCAAATTAAAATTACTACAATTTACTTGTTGAAGTGAAAAACTTTCGAAAAATCCAATAATATGTCATAACTTCGGAAAAGGGCAAGGGCATGATGATCATTAAATATAATCAATGAAGTATTTGCATGAAATACAATTTTCATTTGAGTGAGTATACCCAAATTGGTATCGTGTCCTTTTAAAAAAGCAGCATGCAATATTGCTGCGTTCATTGCATGAATAGCGGAAATTAATATTTTCTTTTTCCAAAAGTTATCAATATGTCATGAACTTTATCTTAGGTTTGGTTTAGTACTGTCTGACACGTCCGTTTAGCACATTATGGTCATGTAAGGGCGCTTTTCACGAATGAAAGACACTTTTATTTATTTATCTTTTGATGTATTTGTTTTATATTTTCAATTTTTAAAACAAATTATATAATATCAAAAACAGTGCAGGGACAGATAAATGACACACTCATACACATACAACAACAAACAACCACCTTGGCAATCAGCCTAAATCATCATCATCATCATTTGGTTTGGTTTATTTTGTTTAACGTCCTATTAACAGCCAGGGTCATTTAAGGACGTGCCAGGTTTTGGAGGTGGAGGAAAGCCGGAGTACCCGGAGAAAAACCACCGGCCTACGGTCGGTACCTTACAACTGCCCTACATAGGTTTCAAACTCACAACCCAGAGGTGGAGGGCTAGTGGTAATGGGTTGGGACACCTTAACCACTCGGCCACCGCCGCCCCTCATTATCATCAGCAGGCTGCATCATCTTGCTATACTACAATGCATCATCATCATCATCATCATCATCGTCATCGTCATCGTCGTCATGCTGCAACTATCAGTCTCATAAAACATCATCACTCAATCATGACAATCATCATCATCATCACCATCATGACGGTCAACCTTTATTTTATAGCACAGTCACACTGAATCGACTGTCCTTGGTGGCACAACAACCTGCCTAGTCACACTACATCAACGACGAGCGAACCAGCTAGTATTAACATCAACTCCAAGCTGCATGTCAAGCAGACAGCAGTAAGAAGCAATGCTACGGACATTGCCCGCGGCTGAAATAGTAGCGTTTCTCACAGTTTGGTGTTGGTGTCGGATGCTTTGAAGTCATCCAGCATCCATATAGCTACTTTCTCAAAGTGTGACGTCTGCCATTACGCTATTGATAAAGACATATTTCTGTTAGTCATTTGTTCTACTAATAAGCACGTGTTCACAAATAAGGTTGAGCTAAATGCCCAAAGACATTTGCTACCATTGAAGTGAGAGGAAGACGGAGTCTATCGTTAGAGTAATGGCCATGTCCATATCATGTAAAATTGCATATCGTGAAGTGAAAATGTCTGTGATCGACCCTTTAAATGATTGTCTTTGACAGCTTAATGCAACTATTACCAGAAGATCTAGGTCATGTGATTCAGAGTAATGGCTCCGGAAATGCATCCGTCATACATTGACCGCCCTTGTTTGTTGTATCAAAGGGACTTAGCCTTTGACCAATGAAATCCAAACATTAGGATTCACCTATACATACCTATTCCAATATATCTGGGTTTGAAAATTATTGCTGATATTTCAGCCAATTTTAGAACACCTGTCGCATCTCCTTAATCGACCAACTGTTCGATGGCCTCAATGTGTTCTATTCTGGATACGGTACCTTAGTCCTACAGATATATTACCGACCTCAGTCCTACAGATATATTACCGACCTTAGCGATGTGATACCTTAGTCCTACAGATGTATTACCGACCTTAGCGATGTGACACCTCAGTCCTACAGATATATTACCGACCTTAGTCCTACATATATATTACCGACCTCAATCCTACAGATATATTACCGACCTTAGCGATGTGACACCTCAGTCCTACATATATATTACCGACCTCAGTCCTACAGATATATTACCGACCTTAGTGATGTGATACCTCAGTCCTACAGATATATTACCGACCTCAGTCCTACATATATATTACCGACCTTAGTCCTACAGATATATTACCGACCTCAGTCCTACAGATATATTACCGACCTTAGTGATTTGATACCTCAGTCCTACAGATATATTACCGACCTTAGCGATGTGATACCTCAGTCCTACAGATATATTAACGACCTTAGTCCTACAGATATATTACCGACCTCAGTCCTACAGATATATTACCGACCTCAGTCCTACAGATGTAATACCGACCTCAGTCCTACAGATATATTACCGACCTTAGACCCACAGATGTATAACCGACCTTAGCGATGTATTACCGACCTTAGCGATGCGATACCTCAGTCCTACAGATGTATTACCGACCTTAGTCCTACATATATATAACCGACCTCAGTCCTACAGATATATTACCGACCTCAGTCCTACAGATATATTACCGACCTTAGTCCTACAGATATATTACCGACCTCAGTCCTACAGATATATTACCGACCTTAGCGATGTGATACCTCAGTCCTACATATGAATTACCGACCTTAGCGATGTATTACCGACCTTAGTCCTACAGATATATTACCGACCTTAGTCCTACAGATATATTACCGACCTTAGTACTACATATATATTACCGACCTTAGCGATGTGGTACCTCAGTCCTACAGATGTATTACCGACCTTAGTCCTACATATATATAACCGACCTTAGTCCTACATATATATTACCGACCTTAGTCCTACAGATATATTACCGACCTTAGTCCTACAGATATATTACCGACCTCAGTCCTACAGATATATTACCGACCTTAGCGATGTGATACCTCAGTCCTACAGATATATTACCGACCTCAGTCCTACAGATATATTACCGACCTTAGTCCTACAGATGTATTACCGACCTTAGCGATGTGATACCTCAGTCCTACATATGTATTACCGACCTTAGCGATGTGACACCTCAGTCCTACATATATATTACCGACCTTAGTCCTACAGATATATTACCGACCTCAATCCTACAGATATATTACCGACCTTAGTGATGTGATACCTCAGTCCTACAGATATATTACCGACCTCAGTCCTACAGATATATTACCGACCTCAGTCCTACAGAAATATTACCGACCTCAGTCCTACAGATATATTACCGACCTCAGTCCTACAGATATATTACCGACCTTAGTCCTACAGATATATTACCGACCTCAGTCCTACAGATATATTACCGACCTTAGTGATGTGAGACCTCAGTCCTACAGATATATTACCGACCTTAGGTCCTACAGATATATTACCGACCTCAGTCCTACAGATATATTACCGACCTTAGTGATGTGATACCTCAGTCCTACAGATATATTACCGACCTCAGTCCTACAGATATATTACCGACCTCAGTCCTACAGATATATTACCGACCTCAGTCCTACAGATATATTACCGAC
Organism: Pecten maximus; assembly: GCF_902652985.1. Lineage (NCBI taxonomy): Eukaryota > Metazoa > Mollusca > Bivalvia > Pectinida > Pectinidae > Pecten > Pecten maximus. The sequence continues at coordinate 1,287,412 of NC_047025.1, forward strand.
CTCAGTCCTACAGATATATTACCGACCTTAGTCCTACAGATATATTACCGACCTCAGTCCTACAGATATATTACCGACCTTAGTCCTACAGATATATTACCGACCTCAGTCCTACAGATATATTACCGACCTTAGTGATGTGAGACCGCAGTCCTACAGATATATTACCGACCTCAGTCCTACATATATATTACCGACCTTAGTCCTACAGATATATTACCGACCTCAATCCTACAGATATATTACCGACCTTAGTGATGTGATACCTCAGTCCTACAGATATATTACCGACCTCAGTCCTACAGATATATTACCGACCTTAGTGATTTGATACCTCAGTCCTACAGATATATTACCGACCTCAGTCCTACAGATATATTACCGACCTCAGTCCTACAGATATATTACCGACCTCAGTCCCACAGATATATTACCGACCTCAGTCCTACAGATATATTACCGACCTTAGTGATGTGAGACCTCAGTCCTACAGATATATTACCGACCTCAGTCCTACATATATATTACCGACCTTAGTCCTACAGATATATTACCGACCTCAGTCCTACAGATATATTACCGACCTTAGTGATTTGATACCTCAGTCCTACAGATATATTACCGACCTTAGCGATGTGATACCTCAGTCCTACAGATATATTACCGACCTTAGTCCTACAGATATATTACCGACCTCAGTCCTACAGATGTATTACCGACCTTAGTCCTACAGATATATTACCGAGCTCAGTCCTACAGATATATTACCGACCTTAGTCCTACAGATGTATAACCGACCTTAGCGATGTATTACCGACCTTAGTGATGTGATACCTCAGTCCTACAGATATATTACCGACCTCAGTCCTACAGATATATTACCGACCTCAGTCCTACAGATATATTACCGACCTTAGTGATTTGATACCTCAGTCCTACAGATATATTACCGACCTCAGTCCTACAGATTTATTACCGACCTCAGTCCTACAGATATATTACCGACCTCAGTCCTACAGATATATTACCGACCTTAGTCCTACAGATATATTACCGACCTCAGTCCTACAGATATATTACCGACCTTAGTGATTTGATACCTCAGTCCTACAGATATATTACCGACCTCAGTCCTACAGATATATTACCGACCTCAGTCCTACATATATATTACCGACCTTAACTTTGTTAAATTCACATAAGAATAGGTTACACAACGGTATACGGAATCTCAACGGGAACGCGGTACCATATCTGTATTGCTGCGGCAAATTGTGATTTTCTCCAACAAATTTTTCACCGCAGTTAAATGGTGTCACGACAAGATACATCGGTAATGTGTGACAGACCCTTTAATAAGTGAGCACGAAACAATTCCTTCATCTCTTAGTAGTTTGAAGTGGGTAACTATTGGTGTATTTCGCAGTTTCCAACATGAATTGGATCAAGTTATACGTATGATTGTGTATATAATTGTCATGATAATCTATGAAAAATCTCTATTTTAGTTCATTAAAAACTCGATATTTCGTCATCGCTTCATTTTGGAAACCAAGAACACCAGCGACAAGCACATGCATGGTTCATTTAAAGAACTTGTCTACTTGAATCGGGTAGCCTTCCCGTCTCATTCGTTCGACATTTCTTGTTGTCCATTACACTGACAACGGAAGTAGCTATTTTATCAAATATTCATGACACATTTCGACAACAGAGGACGTACCAAAGCAGAGATTTAGATACTTTTTCCACGATCAGCATGTATTCAGGTGGGAAAAACCATAGCCGCCATTAATAACATTGTAGTCCCGAGTGATTGGTGATCTATTGACAGAGAAATCCAAAGATATTGACCTTAATATAGTAATCAATGCCAATAGTAAATCATGCCAAGTTGATATAACAACATTGTACATAAGTTGGAAGAATGATTATTTTTATTTCCCTCGCTGTATGTCACCTGATAATTCTACACCACGTGACCGCTGATTTGACCTTCCACTCAGGCATTGATTATCATTGAGATATCAGCGATATGGAGCAAAACACCGACTATGAACAGGTTTATGGGATCCGAACAACGTAAAACAGAGCAAAAAGAGGCGTGATATGAGTAATAAATAACTTCTTTATGCAATTATTGCTTTATCTAAGAAGTGTTTATAACCCCTAAGAATGTACGTGTGTTCGCTTCCTTTTGATTTTATGTTATTTTGACAGTTAAAAGAAGATATTAAGACAGTGTCCAGTAAGTTTGGATCGGGGTTTACATCGTAACAGCTAGGGTCATACGGGTGTCAGGGGGAGCTAACAACCAGGGTCATACGAGGACGGGGGTCACGGGGAGCTAACAACCAGGGTCGTACGAGGACGGGTGTCACGGGGAGCTAACAACCAGGGTCATAAACAGCCAGGGTCATACGAGGACGGGTGTCAGGGGAGCTTACTACCAGGGTCATACGAGGACGGGTGTCAGGGGACGCAAACAGCCAGGGTCATACGAGGACGGGTGTCAGGGGGAGCTTAATACCAGGGTCATACAAGGACGGTTGTCAGGGGGATATAACAACCAGGGTCATACGAGGAGGGGTGTCAGGGAGCGCCAACAACCAGGTTCATACGAGGACGGGTGTCAAGGGGAGATAACAACCAGGGTCATACGAGGACGGTTGTCATGAAGGGCTAACTACAAGGGTCATACGAGGACGGGTGTCAAGGGGAAGGGAGATAACAACCAGGGTCATACGAGGACGGTTGTCATGAAGGGCTAACTACAGGGTCATACGAGGACGGGTGTCAAGGGGAGCTAACAGCCAGGGTCATACGAGGACGGGTGTTAGGGGGACGCCAACAGAAGAGGATAAAACAATGAAAATAAGAACATACATAAACACACATCTCTTAGCATCCAGTGACGGGTTCACTCGAAGGTTAAGATTGACATCTCAATGAATTATTAAATAGGCGGGCGTCAAATATAATACCAAAACAAACGGATTAACAGTTAGATGGACGCCACCGAAACTATGTTTGTTTTGTTTTTCTTACGCAACCAGTACTTCCCCGAAACAATTTTAAATCTTAACGTCAAACAAAGGACAATAACGAAATTGTTTCCTGAATCAAATTTACAGGTTCATTTCATCACATTAACGGACACTCAATACTAAAGCTAAAAAAGGTTATTTAAATTGCTATCGGGGTAAATATGTATTAATACATGATTAAAATGTATATTAAACCTGGTTGAAAGGTATATTAATTCATTGTTAAAATTTACATTAAAACCTGGTTAAAAGATATATTGATATATAGTTAAAATGTATATTAAAACCTGGTTAAAATATATATTAATATATAGTTGAAATGTATATATAGTTAACATATATCCTGCAACAATACACGAGTCAAAGTTGATTATTTCTATTCTACCATGTACTGATTAGTTCTGAGAGCTACCTCTTCCTAATAGAAAAACGGCAACAAAACCCCGGGAAATGTGTCGCTACATGGCTGTTACAATTCACAAGAAACGATAAGGCGTGCTAATGAATATTCAAAAGCTGAGGTCAATCCCAAGCAAGTTGACGGCAACGTTACGAGAACTTTCGGGGATGTCGGCCAGCAATTCATGTAGAAATGCTCTCCAAAGGTTGCCTCTGGAAATTGACCTTACAACATATTGTTTGGCAAAGACTGCTCTGGGTTGATAGAAAATAACAATCTGGCAAAATTCTCCGTTGTAAAATACACGGTCTCCGACGTTCAAACGTTTTGGCGCCGCCATGTTTGTTTACAAATGCACGATTTTGGAGGGGAAAGATTGTAACAGCCGTGACTCACGAGCGTGTATTATTGACACGAGGGTGTATTACTGGCAAATAATACACGGTTTTAAACCAATCAAAACTGGCGTTGCATAGCAAACGTGGTAGAATGAGACATAAAAGCCGAAATGCGATACAAACATCATTATAAATGGATACAAATCCTCTACGCACATTTGGTTAATTGTTAACAGGCTCTTAACCATCTTAGGTTAATGATGAACCTTTGTTTGTTTTTTGTTTAACGTCCTATTAACAGCCAGGGTCATTTAAGGACGTGCCTGGTTTTGGAGGCGGTGGAAAGCCGGAGTACCCACAGAAAAACCACCTGCCTACGGTCAGTACCTGGCAACTGCCCCCGTAGGTTTCGAACTCGAAACCCAGGATGTGGAGGGCTAGTGATAAAGTGTCGGGACACCTTAACCACTCAGCCCCGCGGCCCCTTATGATGAACCAGACAAAATTGTTCTATATGTCTTGATCAACGTGATGCCTACAGCAGGCCATGATACCTTGTGTCAGCGTTAATTTTCAAAAATGAGTTGGAAACAGACTCTTTGAAAAAAGAATGAATGCATATATTTTAATCACCTTCATTGGTTTTTAACACGCGAAACAGCATAACGGATTATTGTGATCTCTTCAATATCACCTCAGCCGTAGACACAGACGAACGCCCCAGGCTTTATGTGGGTCACACATTTGCCTTAGTGTGATTTATATGAAGACAGTGAATTGATCATATGGACCTATCTCAAAAACGGCAGATGGTCATCGTCAACTATCTTCAAAAACATTAGAATGACCTAGAAGTTTTGCATGGCGTTGGCCGCGGCCGAGTGTAAAACCAAACCACCGCCGCATACGCCTTCAACGTGTTCCTAATACGGCTTGATGCTATTAGAGGATATATATCAATCGATTGTGACTTGCGGGTAAAAAAGACACACTTTCGTAACTTAGCTAAGTTTTGCCGGCTATCTATAGGTAAAATCCTTTATAAATATTCAACGCAAGATTCCAACATGATTCTATCATAGGAGAAATGCAATATATTTTCTATTGTCATGTTTCTGGTTTAACAAAGGCCGACTCATTTATGTCCATAGATATGGCCTCCTTTGTACGTGGAGTTAGATTACAAATACTATCGATCAACAGTAAACATCGTGAACATATCAAACGGTTTCTTTTCAACCCGTGTATAAATGAACGTCATTATCACTTGAAGCACTCTTCGTGCTTTGATATGAACAATTACCCCCCCCCCCCCCCCCCCCCCCCACAAAAAAACAACTTTTTATTTTAAAAACAATAAATCGTTTTCGTTAACATTTGATATTTAGTCACTGATTTTATGTACATTTGTATCTTTAGAAATATTTCTTTTCACTGTTTTTGAACTAAAAATGATTCAAGGTGTTGGAACGGAATTGGCAGATGAAATTTACCAGGCGAGAATTATTTATAAGAAGCTGCGGAGAAAAAGAGTTAATTGTATCAAATCTTAAACTGATAATCAGCTGAACCGTTTTTGAATTTTGGGTCCACCATTATCTCCGAAAGATTTTTTTTATCTATTAAACGACTTGCTGACTTTATAGAAATGTCTTTAAGGGGCTAAGAACTGAAAAGGGATACAAACGTCAATATTAAACTTAAGATGTCGAAACGTTATCAATTTGATTAAAATCTGCCCATTTTAAAGAAGTTGAAATGTAAGGGTTGATGAAGTGATTAGCATAGGTTTTGCAAGAAGGTATCATATGGCTATCAATTCAATACACTATTCAAACCATCAGATTTTGTGTAGGGTCATATAATAAGTCGGAGTAGGAAGGTGTTAACCATACATTTCATTGTAAAATTGAATAACAAATTAATATGAAAATAAAGATAACTTTTAAATATCAGGTTTAAATAAACAAAAATCGGCAAAAATGTCAAAAACTGAAAAGTTCGGTCTCAGTGACCTAGTTTAACCTTCCATTAACATCTCCAAAATTCAACTTGAATTTGCTGAATATGGATTCTACTGTTAGGATATTTCTTATGTCCGAGGAGAGAGGTTTGTGACGCTTTGTTGGCTCAGCCATCAGTCGCTCCCCCAGTCCCTGATGTGTCAGTTCCTTACTAAATATCACTCATGAACAGCACGTGATGCATGACCATTGTGGTAAAGTCATTTTTGATGGTTCATGGATTTTTAGGCCTTTTAAGCATTTGCTATCACAACAATGTTTATTCAGATTTGATTTTAAATACCGTTGCAGCAGTATCAGAAATGAATGCATTATACAAGCTCGAGTAAAATGGCAAAAGTGTGACAACAAACCTTTGGAAGAGATTGGGGATTAGATGTTTAAAAATATAACATTAAAATCTGCTTATGCACACCACAAATGCACTGGTGATAACTTGCTTTAAGAGCTGTTTTCGTTTATTTTTGTTTAGCGTCCTATTGACAGCTCTGTTCGTTTAAAGACGTGCAAGGTTTTGGAGGTGGAGGAAAGCCGGAGTACCCGGAGAAAAACCACTGGCCTACGGTCAGTACCTGGCAACTGCCCCACATGGGATAGGAACTCGCGACCCAGAGGGGAAGAGTTCTAGTGATAAATGAATTTAATAGATTAACATATTAAATTAGGTTATCAAATGTAACTTCAACGCGATTCGGTTCCTATCATTATAGTATGCAAGCTATTTGGTTCCTGTCATTATTGTGTCCCAAAATTTGAAGAGGAATTATCCCCCTTTGGTTGTTTCCTCTTCCGGTAATCAGCCGACATTTGTGAACTTGAATGTAATTTCAGGGAGAATTGATTGAGATTAGAAAATTTTGATGTCGTTTGTTATTCTTTTAATATTTGATAAAGTATCGCGACACCTTAACCACTCGGCCCTTGCAACCTCTCTAAGAGTAATGCTCAACAAATATCTTTTGATAGTCTTGCTTCCTGATTGTAAAATTGTTCAATATTCACTTTAATCATTCTTTCATCCAGCGTCATTTTAATATGTTTTTATCCTTTTGTGTCTGATGCCATTGTCAGCTTTTGTGTACCAAATGAAATCACGGTCGAAATGTTTTCTCGGGAGTTTTCATTTAAACGACTTTGTTTCTCTGAAACACACCGTATATAATCCTCAAGGGTTGTACCTACCTCATATAAAACTCACCATCTCCTATGTCATAGAAAGGCTGTTATCTCTGTGAAGTACTAGGCGCCTATGCTACGATACCCAGGGGGCAATTGTTAAGAGGCTAATTAATCGCTACTTCGCCGAAGCAAGGATGTTTTGGTTTAGGATTAGGCTATGAATGAGTAGTCATATTCTGGATCCTGTGAAGAAATTGTACAATCATCTGGTATCAGTGAATTCTGACGCCAGTGCAAGGATCTTACTGTATTTTGTCACCAGGAATCATTCTCTCCTCGTTTCTGACTTTAAAAGGGAATAAAAAGAGCATCAACATCAAGTTTTATCGGTTATGGCGGGGTCGCGATTTGTCTGCATGTTACAGCATGTAAGGGGAACTCTAATTTGGAAATCAAAAGTAAGGTGTGTCGTGTAACCAATTAAATGGAGGAAGCATATTAGATTGGCAAGTCATATGTGAATGCATATCATAACAATAAAAAGGTTTTTCTATGTTCAAACAACTACAGATATCTAGCCATACATATATGTTTATAGTTTAGTTCTTTTTTGTTTTGAATGAATTTAATTGCTCTGCGATAAAAGAGCTGACATGTTGACATTCTTACAAAGCCTACATGGTGAAGTTTCACTCCAATAGACGCTCCTTTGCAACTAGCAAACCGTTGTGATAGTTAACATACAGTTCAGAGTGAAATAACTTTTTTTTCTTGGCCGATACATACCGGTCTTAAAAAGGTAGTTGGTACCTCTGTTTAACGCTGTTAATGTTGGGGCTCGACTGCTGCCATTATAATAAAACTGGGTTAAGTTTCCTAATGCGCTAATCTGTCAAAAATGAAAATGACCTTACATCCGAGTGAACCAAACTTAGAACATTTACGGTAGTTGGGTACATAGGCTACAAACAATGTTTGTTATGCCTATCACCAACATTTTACAGTCTAACATTTAATCAATTTATACTGTAAAAGTTCATATTTTAGCGGTAAACTTATTTTTGCGCTTTTCTCGCTTGAAGCATTCGACTTACTCATGATTGCGCTAATTTCACTTTCTATACACTGTTATTATATACAATAGTTTTGGCTCGTCAATTTATTAATATGCCAAACTGTAATAATTTGGAAATGTGCTAAAATTGAGTTCGCCAAATAAAATATTCTTTCACAAGATACTCGTTAACAATAGAGCGATACTTTTCTTTAAAATGTCTTTTTAATAAACGTTCAATAAACTTTTATACTTCACCCAGTGAGTTTTATACGAGTGATTTTTAGAATTTTATCTTTTATTTTCAGTTTGGCCTTTTCAGTTTGATATTTTCTGTTTCTGTGAACGTCTTTTTCTAGTGTAAAGGTAATATTCGGCTCTAAATTATCATACTACATAAAACAATACGTAATTAATCTTAGTAAGATGCTACTTCACAACCTCCTTGTCTATTCATTGTAAATTGAAGACATCTACAGAAAACTGGCTAGAATCTGGTGACTGGAACACGTGACTGGAACACGGGTCGTGTCTGTTAGCACTACCATCTAAGCCAGAATGATCGCGGGAGATCTAGTCCGCACGTTTTCCGAATTATCGCGGTTATTGTATTCTGTACATGGTATTTGTGGGATTATTTCTGGTTGTCCTCATTACAGGACAGCATACTATCGTTCCTGGTGGTATAGGCTTGTTTGGTGACTCTCAGGATAAAATCGTACTGCAGAGCCGTGGGTGTTTTCCATCATTGCAAATTGTTCAGAGTCGGTCAAGGCAAAGTTTTTAATCTCTTTCAGCCCTTGCCCTAATTTAAATATCACACGACCGTGCCTACTCTCTCGGCTTTTTAATACTATTGTATATAATCAATGGGCCTCTAATGTCATTAATGCACACGGAACGGGGAAACAACTGGAGGTTAATTTGACCAACATGAGCAACACTCTTAGTTAAAACGACTTCATTTTGAAACCAAATTCGCAAAATGGACAGTTTACTTCTGAAACGCTTTCTATCTAATTAATTTTATTTTCGCAAATGAGACCGAACGCTCGATCCAAATCGATGTGGGTCTATTAATATGTGCGCCGTGGTACTATTACTATTTCGGTTATTGTCTTGAATCAAGTTACCAATGTCGTAAGCATTGTTTCTATGACGATAAGTAACATTGTTTCTATGACAATAAGTTAATATTGTTTCTATGATGATAGGTAAGTGTTGTTTATAAGGCGATAGGTGAATATTGTTTCTATGACGATAGGTAAGTGTTGTTTATAAGGCGATAGGTGAATATTGTTTCTATGACGATAGGTAAGTGTTGTTTATAAGGCGATAGGTGAATATTGTTTCTATGACGATAGGTAAGTGTTGTTTATAAGGCGATAGGTGAATATTGTTTCTATGACGATAGGTAAGTGTTGTTTATAAGGGCGATAGGTGAATATTGTTTCTATGACGGATAGTTAAATATTGTTTCTATGCCGATAGGTAAGTGTTGTTTATAAGGCGATAGGTGAATATTGTTTCTATGACGATAGGTAAGTGTTGTTTATAAGGCGATAGGTGAGTATTGTTTCTATGACGATAGGTAAGTGTTGTTTATAAGGCGATAGGTGAATATTGTTTCTATGACGATAGGTAAGTGTTGTTTATAAGGCGATATGTGAATATTGTTTCTATGACGATAGGTAAGTGTTGTTTATAAGGCGATAGGTGAATATTGTTTCTATGACGATAGGTAAGTGTTGTTTATAAGGCGATAGGTAAGTGTTGTTTATAAGGCGATATGTACGTGTTGTTTATAAGGCGATAGGTGAATATTGTTTCTATGACGATAGGTAAGTGTTGTTTATAAGGCGATAGGTGAATATTGTTTCTATGACGATAGGTAAGTGTTGTTTATAAGGCGATAGGTAAGTGTTGTTTATAAGGCGATAGGTGAATATTGTTTCCATGACGAGAGATAAAAATTGTTTCTATGATGACGGGTAGTCGTTGTTTCTATGGCGATAGACCAGGGTTTTTCAGGGGATTAAGTCATCGTAGAATGTCGTATGAAACTTGTTTATCATTATTTATATATAGCTGTCTCCTGTTTTTCAAGATAATGACATGGCAGAGATATAAAATAAAAAAAAACAATAGAAAACAAAAAGAAAGAAAAGAAGAAAGGAAAAAGGAGGGAAGGAGGGGGGGGGGGGGGGGGGGAGGGTAATACACATGTATATGTTTATCAAATGACAATATTATGTATGTCGCGTGTTAATTTCACTGAAAGACCAAAGTGATAAAATATAGTAATAACAATACAGGTTAATTTATGTTTTTGTTACTACAATGTCTGTGAATCGTTTGCTATGATTATTTTGTATGGTCCAATGTGTGAACTACTTTCATCATTCATGGTCGGTGGCCGAGTGGTTAAGGTGTCCCGGCACTTTAACACTAGCCCTCCACCTCTAGGTTGCGAGTTCGAAACCTACGCGGGGCAGTTGCCATGTACTGACCGTAGGCCGGGTGGTTTTTCTCCGGGTACTCCAGCTTTCCTCCACCTCCAAAACCTGGCACGTCCTTAAATGACGCTGGCTGTTAATAGGACGTTAAACAAAACAAACCAAGTGAAATCAAATAATATGTATAATGATATGATGTGCTAATGCAATGCATACGATACGTTTTGTGCCTAGGTTTCAAATATAGAGAGAAACATGAGGACGCTTTCTCTTCTGAAACATTAACTAAAATTACAATATTAACGGTCAATAAACACACGAAAGTCATACGAGATAATAAATAGCGAGAAAAAAAAACGAAATATGAAAAAAAAAAAAAAAAATAAAAAAAAATGGATTGGTTGGTCTATCGTGTAATACAGACCGACAGTTTTCAACATTTTGTATATTTTAACAGCTTAAAATAGAAATTTTAGACAGAATTATGCTGCTATACAAATAATTGTATATCGATGCAATCCAAAACAATGTATGTAATAGTAAATGATTCACTGCATCCGATATACTGAGACTGATTCTCAAGCTTCAATGACAAATCCTACGACGGGCAAGGACGACATCGTCACGGCGGCTGTCTCTATATCAAGGAAACCATTCACCAATGGTTGTTTTAATCGAGTGTAGTTTGTTGTCTACATATTGAATCCGTTCATTTGCCAGTTTGATATTAAATATTTAGTTACAAATGGTATAAACGCGATAAAATAGTCAGAATAAATAATTGCTCTTGGTAATTGTTAGTTCGAATGTGTGCAAGGGTGAGGTAGATAGTGTTGGCTTCTCATTGAAACATAATTTGGAAGCCGTCATCCATGCTGCATCTGTCGTAATCATGGCGGTGGTGGCAACCTTATGCTCAACCTTGTAATCATCAGTGTAAAATAATTGGAAGTTACTGTATTTTGACTGTATATTCATGAAGGATAAAAATATGAAAGATATAGGGATCAGCGTCAGTCCAAATATTTTATGAAGTGATTGGTCATTTTCTGGGGAATTAAAAACATAATAAAGTGGGATTTTCATTATTCCGAAATATTCGATTGAGTCAACATTAATAAGGGCGCTTATAAAAGGGAAGAAATGCATATACTGTAATACATGTTTAAATTAATTAATTCAGTTATTTTGAAACAAATCTCTATAACTTGAAAAGTGAATATGTTTGGTTGGATTCTTCTCAAAGATTTGGTCTTATTTTTCTTTTGAAAAGTGTCACTATACCATTATTCAAATGTTTTTTTACTGGAGTTTTACTGTAAATCCCCAAATTAAGTTATGATCATTTTCCAGATCACGTTCAGAGGCCATTTCATCTCTCATTAGTGCTGTTGCACAAAACAATATAGCCTGACGTCATCAGCAATGGGAGTCATTGGAAGTTAACGTCCATTCGCAGTCTAGACGTTTGTAATTGTATTATTTCTATACAAGACTTATACATTTTCTGCATCCCGTCTGAGCACGTACTTTACACAATTTGCAGACATGGCGAAATTTGCTGATACAGCAACTTAAAAGCTTCCTATAATAAGGGCATGTCATCTGCATCATGTACTTGTCGTCTGTACACTGCACTCGTTTATCTTTCAACTCTGAGGGTCATACCAGGTTAGGTGCCTAGGGGAGGAAAGGGAAAAGGAAGACGGGAGCGCGCTGGGAGGGGGAGGAGAGGAAAGGGGAGGGGAGGAAGGAGAAAAAGGGAGGACATCAGAAGAAGCTAGTAAATTGTTACTTCTGAGCAAGTAACGTTAAAGCGACTATATATAACTGTGAAAAGAATTGATGGAAAATGATATATGATTTTATCATAAAACCAAGATTCTCCCTTAATTGCGAAACAAAGGTTCGCAAACGAGTATTGTAAATACCTAGATCAGTGTTAGGAAATACCATAACAATTCGGTAGGTCGTACAGTAATGCATATTATGTTATCGCTTGTAAGCGGAACTCTTCGCGGTCTCGTCACCCGCATCAACGTGATTTCATTCTGCTTTTTCCATGTAGTTTTGTTCACAAACATAAACGGAGGCAAGCAATGTTTAAAACCCCTTTGATATAAACATTTTACAAGGTAAAGTCTCGTGTAATGTTTTAGTTTTAACCTATTTGATCTGATTGACCTATTTGACTACGTCAGAAATATACTTTATTGGTTAATTAGATTACTTTCCAATGCTTGTTTTTAACTCCTGAAATCTTGGTCCGGACATCCAACCCAATTATTAGTTACGTTACTGCATTTTCCTACTTTTTAAACGGTAGCTTTTTCACTGGCAAATATCTGTTTTAATTTCATTAAAAAAAAAAAAAAAAATCACGATTGATAAAAACAGTCAGTTCACTGTTTATGCATTCCTTAATTGTTATATTTTCACATGTAAATTTATGTATTTTATGAATCAAAGCGTCTGAAAATCGTCAGAATTCTAGACTGTCTCTTCGCCTCCTCTCCCGTCCTTTTTCACAAAAAGGAAACCCGCGTGGGTGTTTTCAAGGTGAAAATGGTAATAGAAGGCATTTTGGAGACTTCTGGTCGCTTATTAGAGAGTTATTGTTATCACTGGAATAAAAAATTGCGGTCACTGGACGCGTAAACAGTTGGCCGCTTAACAGAGTTAAATATATAGCGAAAACGCACGGAAGGAATTGAAATGGTCGCTTAGAACAGAGAGTCGCTTAATACAGCTGGTCATTTGGACAGATTCGACTGTATATATAGACACTTTTTATACGAAAAAAGCACCGGTAATAAGTATAAAATATACAATAATTGTCGCTTAAAACCAAGCAAATGTGTGTAAAAATGACAAAAAAAAAATAAAAAAAAATAAACAAACAAACAACATATTTTAAAAATGTTTTGCAGTGACTTGATATAGACAACATAATGGTGCCACATGCATTTTATTTAATTTAATTAGGTAGTGTTTTAACCATTTTAAAGACAGTGCTTACAAAGCTTAAAGTGTTTCTCGCCTTATCGTTTTAATAATTTTGCAAATGAAACATTACATCAATTGTTATTGTAATACTGGATTAATTCATTGAAATGTAGTTTTAAATCAATATTCGGTTGCAAAATATAAAGCAGTTAATATTGTATTATTAGTGTCAGATTGGGACACCCGCAACGTGCTACGTGTACGTTCAACAAAATAACAGATTATAGATGAATGAATTCACATCGCGTGATATCATCCTCCAAACAATTTGATTTTTGATTTTAAAAACACAACTCATCATTTTCAATGATGCACAAACTACTTTTTGTAATATTTATAAACAGAATGGCACATTCTGGTTTAATCCCAAGATCAATTACGCGACATGGTTCTTATGATTTTAACGTTATTGAATACGGCAATGCAATATGAATCACTGCTTATTTTTAATGAAAACATTTGAAATCCCATATCAAAAATGTTAAAGAAAAGAGTTAAATTATGAATGTTTTGTATCTCCTCATCCAGTATTTAGTGGTTCTTTTGACCAATTTCGAGTTTTGGACTCTTGATTTCATAAGTACTTTAAGCCTATAGCATCACTGGTGACCCCGTATAGGACAAAACAACTGTAAGGTGTCATTAGCATCACTGACGACTCCGTATAGGACAAAACAACTGTATGGTGTCATTAGCATCACTGACGACCCCGTATAGGACAAAACAATTGTATGGTGTCATTAGCATCACTGACGACCCCGTATAGGACAAAACAACTGTATGGTGTCATTAGCATCACTGACGACTCCTTAAAGGACAAAACAACTGTATGGTGTCATTAGCATCACTGACGAGTCCTTAAATGACAAAACAACTGTATGGTGTCATTAGCATCACAGACGACCCCGTATAGGACAACACAACTGTAAGGTGTCATTAGCATCACTGACGACCCCGTATAGGACAACGCAACTGTAAGGTGTCATTAGCATCACCGACGACCCCGTATAGGACAAAACAACTGTATGGTGTCATTAGCATCACTGACGAGTCCTTTAAGGACAAAACAACTGTAAGGTGTCATTAGCATCACTGACGACCCCGTATAGGACAAAACAACTGTATGGTGTCATTAGCATCACTGACGACCCCGTATAGGACAAAACAACTGTATGGTGTCATTGGCATCACTGACGAGTCCTTAAAGGACAAAGCAATTGTATGGTGTCATTAGCATCACTGACGAGTCCTTAAAGGACAAAACAACTGTAAGGTGTCATTGGCATCACTGACGAGTCCTTAAAGGACAAAGCAATTGTATGGTGTCATTAGCATCACTGACGAGTCATTTAAGGACAAAACAATTGTAAGGTGTCATTAGCATCACTGACGAGTCCTTAAAGGACAAAACAATTGTATGGTGTCATTAGCATCACTGACGACTCCTTAAAGGACAAAGCAACTGTATGGTGTCATTAGCATCACTGACGAGTCCTAAAAGGATGAAACAACTGTAAGGTGTCATTAGCATCACTGACGAGTCCTTAAAGGACAAATCAACTGTATGGTGTCATTAGCATCACTGTCGACCCCGTATAGGACAAACAATTGTATGGTGTCATTAGCATCACTGACGAGTCCTTAAAGGACAAAACAACTGTATGGTGTCATTGGCATCACTGACGACCCCGTATAGGACAAAACAACTGTATGGTGTCATTAGCATCACTGACGAGTCCTTAAAGGACAAAACAACTGTATGGTGTCATTAGCATCACTGACGAGTCCTTAAAGCACAAAACAACTGTATGGTGTCATTAGCATCACTGACGACCCCGTATAGGACAAAACAACTGTATGGTGTCATTAGCATCACTGACGAGTCCTTAAAGGACAAAACAACTGTATGGTGTCATTAGCATCATTGACGACCCCGTATAGGACAAAACAACTGTATGGTGTCATTAGCATCACTGACGAGTCCTTAAAGGACAAAACAACTGTATGGTGTCATTAGCATCATTGACGACCCCGTATAGGACAAAACAACTGTATGGTGTCATTAGCATCACTGACGACTCCTTAAAGGACAAAACAACTGTAAGGTGTCATTGACATCAGTGACGACTCCTTAAAGGGCAAAGCAACTGTATGGTGTCATTAGCATCACTGACGAGTCCTTAAAGGACAAAACAACTGTATGGTGTCATTAGCATCACTGACGAGTCCTTAAAGGACAAAACAACTGTAAGGTGGCATTAGCATCACTGACGAGTCCTTAAAGGATGAAACAACTGTATGGTGTTCTTAACATCACTGACGGTTCCTATAATGAGGAAACAGCTGCATCATGCACTAAACTTAATTTTGGCTTATATCTTACTCCCAACGTGTTTTGAGTTGTACTTATATCGTGTATATATCATCTATTTTCTACCTCTATTATCATTTTAACAACATTTGCCGTTCTAATGATCTAAATATAAAATTCCAATGCTTTTGTCTGATTTTGTTATCGCCAATCACATGCTTGTTCATAATAAGGTAGTAAATGAATCACCAAGGTTGAAAAAAAAACAACCCAAAAAGCAAAAAACAAACAAAAAACAAAAAACGAAAACAAAAAATAAAAAAAAATCTAACAAACAAACAAATGACAAACAACAAACAAGCACATACACATAAACAAAGAACTAACTTTGGTAAAAAGAAAGTTAAATAACAAAATATGTGTTAAATTGTCGCTTTTAAAAATTGCTTCCATACAACTTGATTAAAAGACCCTACAAAAGGTGGTATAGAAGATTCAAGTGAAATAACCTGTGGAATTGGAAATGAATTGTTTGGTGCTGAAACGTCCTACCCAAACATTTAGCGGCATTGAGCGACGGAGTCGACTAAAATGGGTCAAAATGAGTCTATTTTAAGTAGCATTGCCCTGAAAAGCCTTGCGTTTTGGACACTAGCAATATATTTACCGACACAAAATGGAAACCCTCTCTTGCAATCCGTGAGACCTCACAAGGATTGATAGTATTCCTTATCAACCTCTTTTAGTGTTCAGCAGTAAGCAGGAAGCTGTAAATGCCATTTTAATGACTTCGGTATGTCGCGACCTGGGGACGAAGTCGCAGTATCCCTCCAAGGGAGTACGCAAAGGCTAAACGTAATTTAGACTCGGCAAGTAGGTTAACAACCATGGTATTTCTTTGAATATAGCCGAACTAAGCGTGTCTAAGTGTACCGAACTAGAGCATTTTGGCATATTTGTTTTGAAAGTGATATTCTCATTTAAGAATTTAACCAGACCGTTTGCTATCCCAAATGATCTTTCAGTGTTGAAGTGTCTTTACAAATAAAAATCCATTTGATAGGAACGAAAAAACTTTCATTGGCCCCATTCAAATAAGATGCTGTCCTTGATAATCTAATGCGACTATATAATAATACATATTTGTGTTTTCAGTATACGTTTGATTTGGTAAAATATTCCTTGATAGTGCTCTGACAGCACCATGAATTGGTCCTGTTTTTCTTTCAAATGGCATTATACAGCGCCCTAAAGTTGGTCACATTCAGGTATGCACAAACTACGACCAATTCCAATGACAGCCTTATTGGAACTTAAATTATTATCTATATGACTTTATTACCAGCTCTTTCATAAAAAAATAGCTGGATTTAATACAGATTTATATGACTGTAATGGATAAAGTAATATTTCAGTCATATTACCAAATTAAATATTTGTCCCAATGTATACCGCAGCTTCCTCTAATATAACTGGAAATGTATATCAAATTAATTGCTGAACACTTGATCGGGTAATGGTGTGATGGCATTGGTGACGCAATTACGATGAATTATGAATATTTAGGAACTTATTATATATACTTTGTATTTGTATTTGACATTTCCCGTATAATTAACGAAAGTGTTTTGTATCTCGGCCCCAAATGTGAACCCGTATCTCTCCTAATCACTGTACACATTGTGTCTTAGTGAAAACAGGCTGTAGAAATGTGAGGTCAGATTCTACAAAGAATAAGAAGAAAGGCTTGGGCCCTAGTAAGATCTGTATCAATGACAGCTACAATTGTAATATCTCGGGTTCATACGCCTCATGGACCAAATACAAACCAACGTAAAGCTGAAAGGACGGTTGACCTCACAAACATCTTCCAATTATTTATATTTACTTGACCGCGTATCAAAGTCAGAACAGTGGTCTACTCAACCAATCAACCCTTTAGATTATTATTATATTTATAAGGCCTGCGTTTTGCTACCATACTGGAGAAACATTGCACTATCCGTATAAATGAATTTGTATTGAATCTTTGTCACTGTCCTCTCCGTCCATAGGCTGATACATGTCCCCTTAATACTATTTAAGGCTTCACCCAATTACACACTAAAACGTCGCATGGTCTGGTCGACCCCGTAATTCTATCTTTAGTGGTATCCTTATACCAAGACGTCCCATTCTTAAAACGTAGTGGGAGAAGAAGCCAAAGGCAATGCCGACTTGTCACCTTAGAAGCTAATTTTACTTGACGTGGTTACTACAATAACATGTCCTTGTGTGAATGTGGGCCTTAACCTAAGTGGCCTTGACAAACATAAGTAATTAGCTGGAACCATGTGCTTTTGATTAAGGTTTTTCTTATATTGAAAAAAAACATGTATTTAAGCATTTTTGCTTTATATTATATGATATTTATATTTTCAAGAAAAGCTAACAGACATTGTATACTGAAGGAAAGTCGCCACCAAATTACACGTTTTTGGTTATGAGGATTTTTACAATTGGACTTTGTATATAACAGAAAGTTATTCATTTAACTGAAGACGACAGAAGACATCTGATAGGTCTTTAACACCATTAAGAATATAAAGGATTCCCTCATAGACTCTGTCGCCAGTAGACACCATCTTTTTCTTTGATACTGTGCCCCTTGTTCCTGTTTCCAAACCGGTACAAAGGGGCCCATTGACTCTCATAAAACAAAGTTAAAAATAAATAAAATAAAAATACATTTAAAATAGAAATTATTACCAAAATCGTCTTCACCCCATAGTAGCCATGTGTGCTATTTGCCACCTCAATGTTCATTGCTTATATCTGGACAAAAAGGTTTGTCGATATGTTTACAATTTTGTGTACATTGCGGCTACACTGATCATTTGTCTGATGCACGTGACAGTGGAGTCACCGAATCTTCACGCTCAAATCAAGCACTTGTGATTTGTAATTCACAATGACTTCAAATATGTTTTAAGTACATGTACTATCAAATATTATTGTTCATTGGATTGTATCTTTTGCGACAATGTTGTACATTGCAACATGATGATCAATAAAATTGTTCGTCATGGACTCCTCGCCAGTAGGCACTATCTTAATAGGACTCCAGCTATTGAAAGGACGCAACACCTGTTAAAAACATGGAAATACATCAGTCATGGAAATGTTTCAATATCAATGTTATAATAGACAAAAAAAATCAGGCCTTTATGTGTTTCTGTAAATGTAAGAGGCTGTTTATCTTCGATATACCACTATAAAGTTGTCTGTTGTTAGCCCCTCATTTCCAGACACATTCAGACTCACGATATGGCCCATACAATAATCATGACGTACAGCCCTTACAAACAAAAGGCTGCCCCTATAATGAGCGTCATAGATAAAGACATGTCATTGAAAATGTTTGGATGTGAATTGTGAAAGGGAAGCAGATCAGACAATATTTTCTTTCCTTTTTAAGAGTTATAGGATTAACTCCTCACACCAGCCAATGTCATATGAAGGCGTTTTTATGATGGATCGTGCCATTCTCTTCCACCACTAAAGTGTGTGTATTTTCTTTAGGTATGATCTTGTTATCTGCAAGACAACCATTCTCAAGAAAACCATAATCATCTTTGTTTTCTCATGGTGGTGATTCTGTTTTTCCATGATCAAATATTGTAAGATTAGCTTAGCGGCGTCCAAGGAGGCGAAGAATGCTGATTTAATATGTAGTATCGTTATCGCCCCGCTACACCTTGCTTGCGTGTTTGCCTTCCAATGAATAGTAAATCGGGATATTTTTTTTCGTCACAAGATATCAGTTTTCATTATGACAGAGGTTATAGAGTAAATCATTACACACGGTATAGCCCAATCTGCTACTAAAAATGTATTTACTCAATTTTATTTGTTAAGCTTATTGTTATTTTTATTTACAAAGCATCACCATTATAATACTTCATCCTAACTATCAAAAACAATAATAGCCGTTCTAGACGCCATTTAATCTATAACATCATCATCATCATCATCATCATCATCATCATCATCATCCTTGTCATCGTCGTCGTCGTGCAACTATAAATCTCATAAAACATCATCATCATCATCATCATCATCATCATCAAAACTTTCCTGAACACACTCAGTATCATACAAACATCACGCCATTACATGAATGTTATGATATACATCAGTAATTACCCTGACCATACACGTACTTACTTGTGATTATCATGCCAAAACTATATGACCTTAAAGCCGAATTCCTCTACATCTCATACCATGATCCACAACCATTCGCCTACATTTGAACCCTAGCAACCATACCTCATTCACATCTACTTGGGGGCACAGTATTAAAAATGAAGCTCCATTTTCTTTTACCATATGGTATTATGGTTAATTATTTGATCATCTTTTCATTAAACATCTTTTAACCTCTGGCATGCTCAAAAACAGTTTTTATGTTCACTTGTATAAAGGAAATGGCTTCTTTAGACTCAGCTGGATCATATTCTGAAACAACATTTTTATTAAAAATATCAAGCTTTGGTATTGTAGAAAGTTTGTAACAATCTGGTATAAAGGTATTCAAGTGCGAACTCATCGAATGTATACAAAAGCCAGTGGAAGAATCTTTTAGAGCATCATATATGTTAATTATCCCTTTCTTAAACAATTCCTTGAAACATATCTTTTTTAAACCAAAATGGTATTTTCGAGAGTAACTTATCACTTGAATTGATACCGTGATCTAAAAAAAACCTTTCCGATTATTTTTTTTACATTCATTCATGCATAATTGTATATATTCACTGCCACAATTTGGCCGCAAACCAGTACCAGTAACGTTTTCAAGATAGACTGGCATTCTTGGTAGATTGTGAAAGTCTTCTTATCTACATGTAGTTCAACTTTTAAAAGAGGTATAGCTTCTATGTTAATCGTCCGTTGACCTTTATTCACATTCTCTTGAACAATTACATGTCTCTTGATTTTAACCTGATAGAATTTAACTTCTTAGATTTTATCTTAATTTGGATGTGGGAGTGAAAAGGGGATTAAATTGTGATACCAGCACTGATTTAATTGTACAAATTCTACTAATACGGGGCTAATGACCTTCAATCCGGGTTTTATTGATGATTTTAATTAATTAATGTTTGTCGAAATTCGGCTTTGGATTTTCACGAAGATTTACTCAAACCATAAAAGTTTAAGTTGGCTTTTATTTACTGTAAAATGAAATTATGTAAAACGGAATCTTCAATAAAATTAATGTTCAAACCTGAAAGTTTTACATACTTATCCCGTGCGTAAATTCCTCCTGTCAAAGATTTTCCTGGTCCATCTAAGATAATTAAAGTATCATCTGCATATTGGGATACCAATATTTATTTGACAGTTATCAATATCTTTACCATGAATGCTATTATTATTTTTTAATATGAGAGCCGAATTTCAGTTAACAGAATAAACAAATATGGGATGATCGGGTTTCCTTGATGACAATGTCGTTCAATATTAAAAGAAGATGGCAAATTACTTGATTTTAGTTTGAAAAATATTTTTATGCAAAGTTTTAACTTAATTTGAGATACTGTTTTAAAATGCGAAGAATTTTCAGACACCGAATCAGAAGATATGTGATATAAGCCTCCGACTTAAGGTATAGATTATTCTCCCCGTCGGTATCCTGAAATAATTTATTCAACATCAATTTGCCCTTATTGCCTCGAGAAATATTTGAGATAATTTGTTGTCAACCCATTCGGACTTTTATTATGATTCATATGCCTGGTCTACTAGCCCGGTCGTAAGTATGTCCCCCTTCTATATTGCTAGAATCAGGTCGAAATTGCTGTGTTAAGTTTATCTTTGATTGTGTATCACTTGAAGAATCATATCAATTTCTATAAATGCTCCTTTCGACCCCTTATTATATATTTACCTTTGTGTAATAAAGGTATAATTCTGAATGTGAAGTTCCTGTTCGCCAACCTAAAGAAATCATTAATTTGGCCCCCCCTCCTCCATCTAACAAGCAATAGAAAAAAGCATTCTTCTGCCTTAGATGTTTTCTTCTAAATATTAAATTCTTACAGATTTACTTCTAGCTCCTCGTTGTTGCTGGTTCCACTATAGCAACGTTCGTGAATTGTAGCTGCAGACGGGATTCCACGGAACTTCCTCTATTACGTTGCTGCCTTTTCTTTTAAGCATGATATGATATGTTTTCTCTCTAATTTCCATTAACATAGTGACCAAAAACAAATGATCATTAGTAGCAAACTGTCAATCATTATCAGTATATTTCTAAAGCTGTCTAGCTTGAAAACAGGGACGACGCTGTCTCTTTACACTCGCTATACAACTTTTTATAAGAGTTATGTTATCAATATCTTTTAATAATGAATAATTCAGCTTTCAAAAGCCCTACTTTATAAATTTGTTTATTTTCATTGTTATTTCAAAAATGAATGTTCCTATTGATATCCTGGGTCTACACACGAAAGAATTATGCTAGAGAGTAAATTATGTGAAATAAGAAAAAAAAAAACAAGTCCAAAATAGCTTGCCTTAAAGGACATTTTTCCTCCATGTACCATATATCTTGTTTCTTCATGATGTTCTCTAAAACTATATATCGAATCGAAATTTCCCATTAACTCCAAAACTATGTTCCTAGACTGAGGATGGTTTAAATTTTTGTAGATTCCATCATAAGCAAGTCCAGATTTGAGTCACCGCACACAGCAACCATTGCATATACATATTAATCAAAGTAATATGTTAGCCTGCTATCCAATATCCAAAGCTAAAAAAATACCTGTTGAATCTTTCTTTTCTCTATATGCTTCGACACCAGTGTAGAGAAAACTTGTCTAGGATATCACCAGCCTTCTCGAGAAGACTAATGAATGCAGCGAGTAATCACGTTTTGTGCAGCTATGCGTTGTAGGGTTCATGATCAAAGACCATTATTAATGATTTAGCGCATAATATTTTTACTCAGACCGGTTTAATGACAAATTGGCACACCAACTATGTTTTCCTTGAAAAAAATATAAATTCTAACCAAATGTATCGTTTTAATATACGCGTTTATAGTATCATTAAGCAGACAATATATGAATCATTTGAAATTTTTATCAGGAATTTCATCAATTTCTATTTCGAAAAGATGTATATATATTTTTCAAAAATGCAGCTGAAACATATGTAGAGTAAGTCGATCTCTGTTCCTCTAAACGAGGGAATGAGTGTGCATTTTACAGATATCCTCAAGTATGTGCTTCCGTTTACCTTCAATGTATAAAGACGATATATTCCATGACAGAACTTGGACAATTGACTTCATACGCGAACTTGTTAAATTGTGTCTATCTGAGATCATCTGACACGGCGTAAATAGAACATCACATATATATTGTATTATCTAAATGGAAATCTTTCTCGACAAAAGAAAAAAAACAAATGTACATTCCACTACAGTAGCAGTTTCACGTGTTAGAAATATAAAATGGAATATTTAATAAGCGTGCAATTTAGCTTAGATTAATGGTATCACTCGGGAAATAAAATGATAGTCATTCCCTTTTCAAATTTACTTATTTAGTAGTTATCTGATGGACTGATCCACATGTTGACATTATGAGGCGAAGGGAATTGCAACTCTTTAAGCAGTGAGAAACACGCATCAATGGTTGCCATAAGGATATATATATATATAATACAGGATCCCGTCTGTCGCTGCAATTCACGATCGTTCCTATAGTGGAACCAGCAACAAAAAGAAGTTTCGCTGCATAAAATTGTAAAATTTAAATGGAAATTGAAAGATAAACGCGTACGCTACATGATAAATAACCAATATCTTATCACAAAGTTAGTGAAGCGTCAAGTCTTTTTGATAACCAATATTTTTTGCATGTGAAATATCAGTTCAATGAGATCAGTGGTAATATATAAAGGATATCTACACTCTTCCAACCGATTGGACACAATTTTTTTTATGTTCACATGGACTATACTGCAAATAGAAATAAATGCTTTTCACATAACGTTTCCCGTTCGGTTTGGCTGAACGGTCTCAAATAGTTGGTTCTTCACAAAATGTGCTTGATTGGTATTCCTATTGATATCGGAAGGTCAAGGTCACTAATACTATACACATCGTTTACTAAATTTGTAATGTTATAAATATGAAATGTGAGGAAAAGCAGTGCTGCATACGTATGCATAAGATGCATTTGTATTGAAGTACAATTCTTCTGTCTAAATTAATGTTTTAATACCACAATTCAATTGAAAAACCTGAATTGAGGGTTGGTGTTTAGTGTTGCTTTTCGACAATGTGCTTACGAGCCAAGTTTTAATGAAATGTAAGTTCATAATTCTGAAAATAATTTCTACTGTATTTCTTGGACTTATAATGTCACGTGACGATGTGTATGACATATTCTATGATGTCATGCCGAAACACGTATGATGCCATGTGACTATTCATGGCGTCATATATTTAAACATATTTCCAAATTTTGTTTCGGCAGTTATGATAACTTAATAAAAGAAAACTTAGATATATTTTCATTTCATCTAATTGAAGGAATTCGGATTTTCGCCTTTGTGTCTCATCCGTGCGAAAACTTATCACATTTTAGAATTCATCACAAGCTTCACGAGCTGGATTGATCTGAAAGTTGTCGTGACTAATCCTTAGATTGTGCTGACCAGATCTTTATATTTTTGGGCAGGTCTGACGTCTATGACTATCAGGACCGCCATCTTGAAAAAACAAGCAACAACTTCGCAAGTTACGCTGGTGTCAATGAGCTGGAACTTTGTGGGATTAAGTAAAGGAATGGAGCCGACAAAATATTCTCATTTTTCGGCTTTGGCCTATCAAAAATTAATCATATCAGCCAGGGCGGCCGTTCCTACGCACCTTTCAACAATTACGTTAAATAGACTACTATTTCAAACTATAATTCGACTTAGAAATTATTTAATAGTTCAAAAATGTAATGTGTACATACTTTCACCACTCCCATATCAGCATAAATATAATATTAAACACAACGATTTATCACATTTACGACATAACACGTTTGATGGATTCGAAATCTTCCTCCGAACATGTCAACATAATTTGTTTCTTTTACTATATATAGGAGTTTTAAAAGGAAAATGCGGACGGATAGAGATATCACAAATGAGCTATTTGTAAATCCCCAATCTAAAATGGCATGCATATTCATTAGTGACCGCATCATTCTTAGATCATTTCCTTCAGTGACCCTTTTCGTTGGTTGGGCCTATAAAATACAATCAACTAATACCACCGTGTCTTATGTTGGTATTTTGTCATATACGTGAAAAACATTTCTGTATTTTAATGGAGATCATAAGTATGGTATACACACAAGCGACGACGAATTATTACTACATCAATTCAAAAAGAAATATGATCTTTTGAGTCATTTGCCAAATAGATCGTTTTGATAATTACTACAATTATAATTAGAATAAGTCTGCAAAATATTTATTAAAAACCTGATATTTGTTTAAATGATATATAACAAACCAACACATTATTCCAACGTCACTCGATCTACATCAGAACAGAAAAAGAGAAGCTGAGATATTCTACGCAGTATATCAAAAGCACAGTTTTGATTGGTCAATGAAAAGGTGGGTATTCACGCCAGCAGATATCAGTCATAATGTCAAAGTACTTTTTTTTTCAAGTACCCAACATTTGCTGTAGCACTGACAAAGATTTTAAGCTCATAGTAAATGCATACAACTCAAAAAAGGTATGTAAACTAGTATAACGTATTTCAAGTATCTTGTGTTTAAACCAATATTTGATAACCAAAATTACATTATATATACTTAATTACGGATTCTTATTTAAAACATCTACTCACCTGTTTCCTAGAGCTGGTATTTTTCTTAACACGGTATTGGCCATTTTCTTTATATTTTCCACCAGGTGTTTTAGAGATGTTTGTGCTGAACAGTATCCGCGCTATCAAACCATACAGACATGCTGCAATAATTAGGGGTAACACGTAAAAAGCTATCAGATCAGTCATGTAATAGAATAAGTACTGGTTCCTTTTAAGACGATATGTGCACTTTTCTATTCCAGATATTGGGTCCTTTTTTGTCATCGTTAAACCAAGCCAAGGGGCGGTATACATAATAGTAAATATCCAAATTCCTGCAGTTATTTTCATGGCTCTTTGTACAGTGCACATTCGTTGAGCCTTCATTGGGTGACATATTGCAATATACCTTTCTACAGTGAAAGCTGTCATTGATAGGGCCGATGCATCAACTCCTAGGTATTGAAGGAATATTAGTGTTGAACACATAACATGGCCCCATGGCCATTCGTTTACCTGGTAAAACGGTTCAGGTACGGCAGGAAGGGTGGCCGAAAGAAGGACCAAACAATCAGCCACTGATAAACTTAGAAGGTAGCAGTTCGTAGGGGTGTGCATACTCTTCGTCCGCCATACTACCAGAACAACAAGAATGTTTCCAACAAATCCAACAATAAATATGATGATTGCTATAGCAACTGACACGGTTTTGAAGAGAAGAGTGTAATTATTAATGGTTGGTTCGGAAGATATGCTACTCACATTAGCCACCCCGAATAAGTCCGAGGAATTCTCCATAGGTAAGAAGGGATTAGCACAATCAGGATCCAACGAGGCACATGCGGAAAAATTAGCATCTAGTACAGAGTCGTTTAACTCAAAATATGGCATAACAGTTTTGGTAAAATTGTTTTGTCACAAAATTCACAATGTCGACCTTTTATATTCACGTGCTGATAAATGATGGCTTAACAACAGATGAATTTGAAAACTGATTTTCCCAACGAAAAAAGGTAAAACAATAAAATTACTATGAACCACCAGGATTTTTCTGAAAGCAATTTCTTCAATTCAAATCGTATTAGAAAATAAATTCCGACTATCTAAAAGCGCACTTAATCAGATAGCGGTTTAAATGGCGTTGTCAGTGGGTAACATTCCGTTAACAAGGCAGTGCTGTATCACAATCTGTTTCCGCGACCACTTAAACACGTACTGCTGATCATCGGTAAACCCCGTCTCTCCAGTACCGCGCGATATCTATCATACCGATACAGTAGTGAGCTTGGCTGTCATGCGAATCATTGGCAGCGGTATCTATTGAGAGGGACGACAACTGCGACACTTATCTGTTCTGCGGTGCTAGCCTATTGACGGTTTATGCTCTAAATCATTGGATATCCTTTCAGGGCCAATTAGGAAACCCAATCCATGTCTTGCATATCGTGATATCCATGCAAACGAAAATCTCTTGGTGCGTCATACATCTGCTGGTCTGCAATCACTAGAGGAACAAATAGCTCTTGTTTCGTGATTTATGTAACGAGAAACGCAACAAAGAAACTGTAATTGGTATGACAGTGAGATATACGTTCATCTTAATATACTGATATGTTCACTATATATCACTACTAAAGTGATTTCCGAATCGAACCTGTTCTGATTTATATATTATCCTGTATGGAGTATTGCAATAAAGCCTGCATGGAACAAAATACATCATGAAATATTGACATGTGACTTTTTACCATTAACTACCGAGAAGAAAACTAGTAAGAAAAAAGAAATACATTTATTAGATTTTATTCATTAGGTTGAGAATTATTGGTCGTAAACACGTTATAAAAGTTAAATTTATTGGAAAGTTACCCACATCCCGTGGATATGTTAAACATCATTTGTAGATAGTGATAGTATAGAGGTACTAAATACAAATTCTTCATATAATATCATTCGTCATTTTATCACAAGCATATATGGCCAAGGGTGAGATGAAATTATGTAAGGTATTTAGCAAGAAACTAAGAAACCATGGCATATGTGATATATCAGGCAGGATGTCACAGCAATGATAGGTCATTCTGTATCTGTTTGTGGCCATGTGGGGTGTCACAGTAATGACATGTTATTTGTGAGCAGGTGGGATGTCACAGTAATGACGAGTTAGACCTGTATCTGTTTGTGGTCAGGTGGGATGTCACAGCAATGACATGTTAGACCTGTATCTGTTTGTGGTCACGTGGGATGTCACAGTAATGACATGTTAGACCTGTATCTGTTTGTGGTCACGTGGGATGTCACAGTAATGACATGTTAGACCTGCATCTGTGGTCAGGTGGGATGTCACAGTAATGACATGTTAGACCTGTATCTGTTTGTGGTCAGGTGGGATGTCACAGTAATGACATGTTAGACCTGTATTTGTTTGTGGTCACGTGGGATGTCACAGTAATGACATGTTAGACCTGTATCTGTGATCAGGTGGGATGTCACAGTAATGACGAGTTAGACCTGCATCTGTGACCAGGTGGGATGTCACAGTAATGACATGTTAGACCTGTGTCTGTTTGTGGTCACGTGGGATGTCACAGTAATGACGAGTAAGCCCTGTATCTGTGATCAGGTGGGATGTCACAGTAATGACATGTTAGACCTGTATCTGTTTGTGGTCACGTGGGATGTCACAGTAATGACATGTTAGACCTGTATCTGTTTGTGGTCACGTGGGATGTCACAGCAATGACAAGTTAGACCTGTATCTGTTTGTGGTCACGTGGGATGTCACAGTAATGACATGTTAGACCTGTATCTGTTTGTGGTCACGTGGGATGTCACAGTAATGACATGTTAGACCTGTATCTGTTTGTGGTCACGTGGGATGTCACAGTAATGACATGTTAGACCTGTATCTGTTTGTGGTCACGTGGGATGTCACAGTAATGACATGTTAGACCTGTATCTGTTTGTGGTCACGTGGGATGTCACAGTAATGACATGTTAGACCTGTATCTGTTTGTGGTCACGTGGGATGTCACAGTAATGACATGTTAGACCTGTATCTGTTTGTGGTCACGGGGGATGTCACAGTAATGACGATGTTAGACCTGTATCTGTTTGTGGTCACGTGGGATGTCACAGTAATGACATGTTAGACCTGAATATGGTTGTGATCAGGTGGGATGTCACAGAAATGACGAGTTAGACCTGTGTCTGTTTGTGATCAGGTGGGATGTCACAGTAATGACGAGTTAGACCTGTATCTGTTTGTGATCAGGTGAGATGTCACAGTAATGACGAGTTAGCCCTGTGTCTGTGATCAGGTAGGGATGTCACAGAAATGACGAGTAAGCCCTGTGTCTGTGATCAGGTGGGATGTCACAGAAATGACGAGTTAGCCCTGTGTCTGTGATCAGGTGGGATGTCACAGAAATGACGAGTAAGCCCTGTATCTGATCAGGTGGGATGTCACAGTAATGACATGTTAGACCTGTATCTGTGATCAGGTGGGATGTCACAGTAATGACGAGTAAGCCCTGTGTCTGTGATCAGGTGGGATGTCACAGTAATGACGAGTTAGCCCTGTATCTGTGATCAGGTGGGATGTCACAGAAATGACATGTTAGACCTGTATCTGTGATCAGGTGGGATGTCACAGTAATGACATGTTAGACCTGTATCTGTTTGTGATCTGGTGTGATGTCATAGCTATGATGAGTTAGACCTGAAGATGTTTGTGGCCGGTTGGGATGGCATCATACCGACGAATTAGCCATTAATCCGTTTTTTATCACACGGGGTTCTGACGGTGATTACAACTAAGTCCTTTATCTGTTTGCGATCAGGTAGGATTTTATGCTACACTGTCCAGTAAATTAGTGTACCTCATCTTGAAAAATTCCGATTTGTCTTGTTAGAACAAATTAAAGACAGTAATTACTTCCACTGAAAACCCTTGTGGTAAAGACGCCGTGATTATTGATCTTTGTGTTTTATGGCCTTCCATACGTTTCGTGCTTGTTTGTCTTAAATGGTGGAACGGGTTGAGATCGTGACGATTTTTACACCCAGTTATCTAGGGATTCAACGGCTTGCTTCGAGTATCTAACGAAGTCACTTAAAAATAGCATATTCTCAAGCTCAAATTATTTCAGCTTAAAAACGAGCCTCGATGCTGAGAACGTAAGCCAGTACTTCTACGTCTTGGTACATAAACTCACAAGCACGAGTATACTGTAATGCCGATACCCCAAATGGTGGAGCCTCATGATTCCTATAACAATAGGTATTTTTCGAACATATTTCGTATTCTAAGGTCATAGTTTAGCATGGGTATAATAGTCCACTTATATGTATATACCAATGCTTGCACGGAATATTTTAAACATATGTCTTCAAACAATTACTTCGCATGACCATGTCGTAAATGATGACGTCATCGATTTTGACTCGAATCCCAAGGACCATGGTAGATGGCGCGAAGAAAATGTTCATACAAACTTACATTTGCTTGCATGTTTGTGAGAAAAAATGATCAAATATTGGTCTGCTCCGCAAACAAGGCTATATCAACCCTCTTGTAAGAGTCTGGCAGACCAGCACTCGGCAATCCTCGCACTGACTGGCCAAACTCTTACAGGAAGGTAGAAATGTCCCTGTCCATGGAACAGACCCATGCTATATTATATTAATATTGTCATTTGCCAGTGCTTACGATATGTCATTTCAGCAAAGTGGCGCTATAAGCCGGCTCTCTAGTCAACCCTTTTAAAATAGGCCGAATCCTTCATAATTACAACACCTCAACGTGTTCACAGAACGTTAAACTGCAACAACCAACTAATAGAACAAAAAAAAATATGTTATTGACAGGCGTTGATGTTTTATACGAGAATTGCGTGATGAATTTCACGCGAACTAGAGCCGTTTAGGAGACAAATCTTTAGAGATCGTTGACTTCTGCTCGGCTCTAGAAATAATTATCAACAACATCCGGACTTCCGGCTGAAGTCGGTGTGTCTATCCCCGGTACACGAATGTCACCTATTCTGTCATAAACAATGGAAATGTGATTGTCCTAGAGCCATCAACTATGTAAATGATATTTAATACTAAGATTATAGCGATTTTCTTATATGCTTGTTGTGTCTGATTGGAATCATTATGAACTGTGAAATATGGTAGCGATATATATTTGAGAAACGTTTTCTGCTTGAATGTCCTAATGTATCTTTAATTAGAGAGGATTATGTGTTCTTTTTGCAGTGGGGTTGTTATTGTTTAAGCAAAGGATCCAACAGGACATGAATTATTGTGGTAATTTCCTTAAAAAAGTAATATAAACCAATTAAATTGATTTGATCTACACTGTTAAATTATATCTTTATATGTGGTAAATAAAGTTTTGGTATAAATGTATGTATTAAAAAGCCTATAATTTAGGGAAAGATGAGATGAATTTCAATTTGCAGTGATTGGATTAAAAAGGGATCTTATATGACATGATTTATTAATGTAATGATTTTAGAGATGTTTATTGAGAACGACTAATTAAATTCTATTTATATGAGCCACAAAAGGATATGCCGCTTAGATTGTATTTCAACAGATTTCAATGATAGAAGTTAAATATTACACCCAATAGGATATCTAAGAGTGTGACGTTTCGATGACTACACTTTCACCTTAATGAGACTAATAAAAAATGCGAAGCCTTATAACACGTACCGACATGTGTAGTGCCCGAGATGGTACTTTGGAGTCGATTGAATTTTTAGGATGTTTCGTCTCAATGATGATCCTATTGCCACAAAGTTCGACATTTAGTGTGACGAGATGGTAAAAATATTGGTCATTGACTCATCATTATGATGAACGTGACAGTGTAGTCATCGAAACGTCACACTCTTAGATATCATATTAGTTGTATTGTATAACTTCTATCATATTTATATTACCAACTAAAAAACAATTATGTTTATGTGTATTTCTTTTCATATCACCATGAGTTCATGAGATCTGACACATGTTATCATTACCTCTATGTATGTAAGGCAAACTGACGGACTGGACATCATCGTTATTAAAATAACTGTCTACAGAAAACCTAACACTGGCACCATCCACAGCGTCTATGATGTTTGTATCATCGTACTGTATATCTGTATAGTATCCGTATATCTGATTTCTACGATTTCATGTAATTCGGTCTCGCACTTGTGTTGTATCACCAAGCATGATTGTAGAAAATCAGTACGAAACTTAGTTCAAAAACAGATTTGTCATTACAAGAATGATAAGAATAATCATGTTCAATTAAAGAAATAAACATAAAGTATACGATTGTAGCTTGGGGCAGTTATATA